>NC_071334.1:43882436-44249936 GCF_027744825.2 Synchiropus splendidus | reverse complement strand
CTGGCATGCCTCAGTCAATAACACCTGATAGTATTTGATATTAACTTTACGTTGAAACAGTAGACACGCCTGGAGGATGACTCCGTTTGTCTGTGCGGCTGTTATTCTCTAATCACCACACACACACACACACACTGCTTGACCATCAGCATTTGTTGATTTCCATGAAAGATCAGAGCAGCTGCTCAGGACTGCGGTTTGGCTACTTGATACACAGAAAGTAACAAAGGTCAGAGTGAGATGTCAAAACCTGACTGCACTGTGGACGTCTTTCTCAGATGTGGCATTTGGAAGGGTTTTGTGGTCTGTGGAGGGCTGGATCGTGCAGTATTTATATAACGATACTCGGATAACTTAGTTAAGAGCTGTTGGCCGTCTGGTGGACTGCGATCACCGGCTGCAGCGGTTGAAACCTAATGCGCAGTTCCTGAAAGGTATTTATCAAGTCTTGCTTATCAAGGTTCAGGTGTCTGCAGCTTGCATCTACGTTCGCTGCCTCTTTGAAGAATTGAAAGTTGCTACAGTTGAAGTGTTATTTAGAATTCAGCATGATGGGTTTTATGCTTCACACTAGTATCAAACAGTGTACTGGACTCCTATTTCACTAGCTGGCTATGTAGATTAACACAGGAAGCAAACTCCATGGCATCTGCCTGAGGCAGTCAGCGTCAGGATAATAAATAAACCCAGAGCCTTACACAACAGCATTATATGTTTTATAAATAGCTGGTATCGTTGTTTCGATGCATCAAGATACCTGCTGTCTTCACCGCAAACAGGTCCTGGAGTTATATGTGACAAAAAGTTTCTATTCAGGTGGTGAAAGTGTCATGATAACGTGAGAGTACGTTAAAAGAGGGCTTGGCTATGTCAGGCACAAAGGAGCCCTGAAACTTCTTTGTTGTGTGAAGACATTTGGTGCAGTGTTAGTGTGCTCTAACAAAAGTTAAATTGCCTTCAGTTAAATTGTCATGTTGATATGGTCACAGTTTCCAGTTTATTTTTTTTGGTTTATAGATATATATAGTTTATAGATATAATATTTTATTAAATGAGTCGAAAGTCAAATGTATGGAGACGTGAACTGTTAAACAAAAACAAGATAGACCTCTGTTTTTAACTTTTAACATCAATGGAATTGAATTGGAATTAGGGGGACGTTCTCTTGGAATTGAATTTTGCTTCACAGGGCAGGAGCCCTGGGACATGTCGCCAGTTTATCATCACGGATGCACCACCAAAGAAAACAGAGGGTTGTGATTCTTTGCACTGCTAATAACTTTCAACCTGGGGTTTTATTGGCTTGAGGGCTGTGTGGCAGTTTGATTCCACACCTGCTCCAAGATGAGAGATACAGCTCATACATGGCAGGAGGTTAATTTGAAATTAAGTTTAAACTTCCGTGCTGCAACTTAAATATTCCAGAGATAGTCGAGCAGGAAAAGCGTAGAAAATTGACTCAAGTTTGCGACAGAACGAATAGGTGATAATGGAAATCTTCCCCGAGCAGACTAAGCGGCTCTGTGGCCTCAGGCTTTAAAAGTGAATTCCTTATTATCTATAGTTCAAGGTAACACTTTATCTGTTTTGTCTGGGTTAATAACTTCCTTACATATTCTGTGAAAGTGTTTTATGGCCTCACTTCCTATTCTCTCGCTCAAGCGCCACTTATTATTTTTGCCAGCCTTTCCCTTTTCCTTCCCCTTATCTGTTTTTCTCACCATGCGCAACTCCTTATCCAAGTTTGGGTGTCGAAGGCTGCATTGCTGTAACTCCTTCTATTTGCATTACGTTTAGAACTAATGGAAGCTGTGGCTGCTTAACCCGAGGTAATGTTTGTGGGCAGTGTGAGCAAGTTCTGCTTCCTCATCAATGCTGTGTAATGATAGATCACAGTTTAATAATGTAAGAACAATGTGCCCTCCTTATTCTCGGATGTTGAAATTCTAAATTTCAATATTGTGTCATCAAACAGCTCATATTCAAGATAAAACTATGATATTAATAGACATAGTTTTTGCAAAATGTAATTTTTATTTGGGGGAATTTTTTTCTCCTCTTGTTCCTGGCTACTGTCAATCCTTTTGTTCCGCTGGTCTGACTTTTGTATTTTTTTTTTGAAGGTCCACACAAAGTTTCATTGTCGACAAGCCCATGCTCCAGGATCAGACACTTCCTGCCTTGCCTTCTCATACGATGGTGTCACCCTTGCTTCTCGTGGAGGTGAGAAATTCTGTTGGAATAACTGGAACCTTAAGTGAAGTGCTGACACATTTGGGTTCATGAGCAGGGATCAGGTTCATGTTAACCTGATTTGAACAGCTGATCTGACATATGCTGAGGTACGTCCTCATCCAATGAATCTGCCACTGCAGGCGACGACACTCTGAAGATGTGGGATATCCGCAACTTCAGGAAGCCTGTGAATATGGCAAATGGATTGACCAACTACTTCACCATGTGAGTTTTTTTCATAATCACTTTCAGATATTTTAGCATCATAACCAAACATGTTTTTTGTTTTTTCTTATTCGTGAATGTACTCTATAAACCCTGTCAGGACTGACTGCTGTTTTAGTCCGGATGACAAACTTCTTTTCACTGGGACTTCTGTGAAGAAGGAAGAGGGAAATGGGAAGCTGGTGTTCTTCGATCGAGTTTCTTTCCAGAAGGTCTATGATATTGAAGTCACCAATGCTGTAAGTTTATAAACTTCTTCGTCCGTCATTCATGTTATGTTTGTCCCCAGACTTCCGAGTGACCTCTGCCACTTGTAACTCTGCTTCCTGCCTGTGCATCAGTGCAGCGGCCTTCGAACCATACTGTATAATACTGTGCTACAAAGCTTCCCTTTCACTGCTGCTATTTTATCACTCATGACCCTTGCTGGTTGTCACCATCGCTTCAACCATGCTGACACTGTCTTCTTCACAGCATGTCTCTGTGTCTGTGATGTAAGAAAGACGAGAATTAAACACTGAATAGGCCTAAGTTGTAGAGTTGACAATCACAGACATTTAGACATGCAAGATTTAAACTATGCCATAGATATTACTATGAAACCTAAACATGATGACTGATACATACATTTAAAAAATGATTTGGAGTAAGTGTTGCAAAGTAATTAAGAGGAGAGGATATAGGTATGAAGTAAAACCAACAGGGACGGTTTTTGCTGCCAATCACAGATACCGATCACATGGACTGACTGAATCTGAGTAGATGATGTGAAAACATGAACCATGAAATCATTTTTATTCAGACACGTTTTAATAAACCTCTTCACAAAGGCAAAAAATAGAGAAAAGAATCCTTGCAGAATGCAGCAACTATTCTGTCAAAAGGACAACTGAAAAACATTTAATTTGAAGTGAGAGTCTCTTCAGACTTTGCTATGTCCGTGAAATATATATGTACTGGCCGCCTGTAGCAGGACTATGAGAGAGCACTGCATTTATGCAAGTTTTCAAAAAGTTTTCAACGGTTTCAGATACAGGTGGCTGATGAACGCTTCACCTGACACCAATACGGCAATGGGTTCAGTCGTTTCCGTCTCCACATAAACGACATCTGAGAAAGGCTGCTCATCTAGCTCGGTGAAATTAATAATTACTCTTATCATTCCGAATGTCACGTTTGGACCCGCGGGTGTTGCTAACAGCCTGCTGCCGAGGAACCAGAGGTCTCACTTTCATGAGCCCAGAAAACTCTCCGTGCTCCGTCAAGTGCTGGAGCTTTAAGTGGCGTGTTTCATTTGAAGGCGCTTCCCTGCGCAGCATTTTCCTGTGCATGTGCTGCAGGATGCAAACTTTACATGACAGATTGAAAGAAGCTCCACAGCAGACTGCTGCTTCACGGCTGCTGCTGAGTGAGCAGCGAGTAGCGACGAGCGGGCGCGTCACAACCAGCAGGGCTTCATCAAAGCGCCGGCTGTCACACGTGATGTTGTGATCTGCAATGACAGGTAGTGATCTGGATTCACCTGTCACGCTGAAATCGACCGATCACGATTGGAGCATCCCTAAAAACCATTTCAACCATTTCCACACAGAAATCAAACAATTACTAATTCTTATTGTTTATTAATGATAATTGACACCCAAGCTGAAATAGCTATTTGGACATATTCACGTGTGAAATTAATTACTCGACAATTACAGCAATAAACAACAAAATGATGGCCCGGTTTGGAGCCCACAATGGTGTTTGACGGCACCTCGTCGGTCCAGCACTCCTGAGTTGTTAATATCTCTTGCTCCTCCAGCTGTCATTGTTTCTTCAAACTTGGCTGAAGAAATTTACCGCTGTATAGAAGCAGTGTTAACGTTTTGGCTGACGTAAAATAATGGCCTTTTGCTTTTTTAGTCTGATGCTTTCAGAGACGATGCTCTTCATGCTTGAGCATGCTTATATGAGAAAAGATAACAAGTCTCAGTTTGTTTGTGTTTTTGCATCACTGTGAACCACTAGCTGCTGAAAGACGGAAAATGTTGGCACTGGTCCACAAGTCTATATTTTAGTGCAGCAGGCTGATGACAGCATTGTAGTTTTAGCCTCCTGATTTACGCTATAGTCATGGCAATCGGGGCACACGTTAAGCGTCCATGAGTGAAGTGCTTTGTTCTGTTGTGTTTTAGTGCATCAAACCTTCCAATAACAAGTCCACATCTTTGCATCACCTAAGGGTTCTAGCATCGAAACTAAGGGCAAGAGGAAGATGCTGTGCTATTAACATGTCAAAGGAAGGGTGGGCGTAGGAGTGGTTTATACGAGTGTGAAAGTACTATACACAGTAATAAAATCATAATGAAATTAAAATATGGTTCTACTTTGATACTCTCATTGCAACATGAGAGTCGATGGAGGGTCAGGTTCTTGATGAGACAGAGACAAAGTTATATCTCCACTCATCCCTGCCAATGTCTTGCAACACCTCTTTCAAATTTTGCATATGTGAAATGCATTTTAACCAACATATTTCCTTTTTTGAGGGCTTCCATTAAATGATTGAAAATGTTTTTCAAAAGCATATAGTTTCTCGTACAAATATGTACTTTTGTAGTCATTCACCACTGGGTTGTTAAAGGACTTTCTTCGCGGTAAACAGTGTGTTTTCCCTTTTTTTTCACCCCCATATTGAACACAGTGTGAATCCCAGCACTCAGTATGGTTTGGGTCAGATTCCTAGTGAGATACTGTAACATGGTTATTGCAACACAGTTTATAGCTTTTTTACATTTTCCCTTAAATAGAAACAAATGTCCATGTGGGTTTCATCAATATAAGACCTCAGTCACTTGAGGTCAAACTCTGTTTAGCACTTAACCACCTCCTTCTTGTCTTCTGCTTCACTTTATTAGGGACGGTAAACATTTGGAAGTAATCTTTCCACAGTCCTTTTGCCATCTACTACTGTTTACCATTGCAGGCTTCATCTCAGTTTCACTGCAGGAACGGTGGAACCTCTTCCTGATGGTTCTGCCCATCAACTGTGCTGCAATGCTCTAAACATCCCATAAACTCAAACACATTGCATTAGAAAAGAAGGAAATTACTGGTTTGAACACCTGCAGCCAATTACTTATGCAGTAAACCCATTTGTGTTAATAATTGGAACCCTTAGAATGTATTGCGATGAAGACAGCCTGCGACAGGAACTAAGTGGAATCATGTTTGAGCTGCCCTGTATAGTGAGACTTTCTCAACAACTAACTGATATAACCCTCAAGTGGTGAATATAATCTCATGCACCCTGTGAACCTGTTCTATATTTGCTGTGTTTACATCAGTCGGCTGCTTCTCCCACAGACGCTAGAATTTAAGTGCGGCCTTTATAAAGTGGCTTAGCTGTCAGACTAGTGAGAGGGAAGCCCACCAATCATTCTTAACTCAAACTATATACATGACCCCAGACTTTGATTTTACATTTTCCTTTAGTAGTACTGGGCCTTTTTTTTCTTTTTTTGGTTTTCACTGGTTTACAGTATGTAGTACTTGCTGATTCCTGATGTGTAAATGATAATGCTCTAAACGTACCTCTCACTATGTGCTGTCCAGTTGTTTCACACTCACTCCACTGTATACACATCCTTCTCCTTGTCTTTCACCAAGGCCTCATAGTTTGTCTTGCAATTGTCTCATAATCCTCATATTTAAGCTTTTCCAAAACAGCCCTGCTACTCTGGCAACTTCCCGAAAACAGGAAAATATTTCAATGTCAAAGCTACGTGGCATTCTCTGCCAGATGTTTCTGGAGCCAATAAGACAGATGTTTGTTTCTTATAAAATTGCTCTGACATAAATGTATTTCATATTTTTACTTTTCCGACACATACTGGTGTCAAGGGGGGTAAACGTCAGTGTCTACACGTCCTTCATTGAGGAGATTTCAGGTTAAGTTTCACATGAGGGAATGTTGAACACAGTCCAAGTCGTGGACTGAGCAGAATGTATATTTATTGTCACTCCTTTAACAGAAAATAAAAGCTGAAACAGAATGTAATACCAGTCACTTCAGAGGCTGGCTTGTGAATAATGCATCCCAGTGATTTGTGTCGGGATGTATGAATCTTCCTCATCCACCACCCTTAAAGCATACTTCGGTTTTACCCTCTTTCCTCAGATTCTCTACTTTTTATTTTTGCATTTTCAGATCAATTTAAGTGCTCCACTTGCTTGAAAACAGCCTGTCAGACAGCAAAGCTTGATCAGTAATCTCCGTCGGTCACTATACTGCGTCAACAATCTCTGGTAGTGATGTGGTATTGGAGTTTATCTTTTCTCAAGTATATGTTTTCCGACTTCTTGAGGGCCACTTTAAATGACCTGGCTGTCCGGACTATGCCCAGAGGCCTGCAGTTTATGCAGGTTTATGATAAGGTTAAGATCAATCCAGTGAGAGGCCTAGCACATATAGACAAACTTCATGCTTCTTGATTCACCAATTCACCTCTGGATGTTCTTTGACCGTGGGAGGAAACCAGAGGGCCCAGACAAGCAACCCTGGCAAGCATGAGGAGAACATTCAAACTCTGCACACAGCCTCATCCAGAGCTGGATTCGAACTTACCAACCACTTTTCGACTGTGAGATGGTTAACTCTTATCATCATAAAAGCTAGTTGCTGTTGATATGAAAAAAAGGCTCTTGTTGGTTGCTGATGTTGATGTCGATTATCACAATTCAAATATCTTTGCAACATGTTTTTAATTTAGAAATGATGGGCAATAACCCCTTATTCTTCTTTGGGGTCAGTTAACAACTGAGCGCATGTGGTTTCACTCAGCGACTGCGTGCATCCGTAATGCCACATTTAACCCAGATTTAGTGTCAGAGATACTGGCTACTTGGCCAACGTGTTGCTACTGCAGGCTGAACTCTGGTTTGTAAGGACATCCCCGGCTCTATTTGGACTAGATCACCACATACTGCTTCACCTGTGTTTTTCTCATGTGGTTGACTCAGCCCTCGCTGTGAAACACAACCACAGCCTGGAATGAAGTGCTTCCACGCTTCATCATGCATTTAAATAAAAATATGTCAGCACTTGCGGTTGTGACCCCCAAGAGCGTTGGTACCCCGTTTTCTTCCAGCTGCCCAGATTTCCTCAGCGAGTAAACAGCCTGCCCGATTAACTTGTCTGCCTTCTCGTGATTTTGTGGGATTGAAGCAAAGACCAGAGATCCCACAGTATAAACACACCCATCTCTGGAAAGCAGTGGAACCCTTCACTGACAAGGTTGAGCTAGGCTACCACCAGTTTGGTGGTTTTAGCTGGACTTTCTCTGAGTCGACAGCATGATTTGTTTGCATTTGAATTAGAGGATTCTGACAAATCTATTTTACAGCAACAGTGACGTGAAGTGATATTTGTTTTCATTTGAGATCGTCCCCACTGTCTAGTTTTGAAGAAACACACGTAGTGCTGCAGTACACCATCACAATTCAACAGTGACTTTTCATGAAGGTCATTGAGCAAAGATTGCCAATGCAGCCACATCGCCCATTTCCCCCACATGAGGTCGTTTTCAATTGGATCTATTCCAAATGATTTCTCTGGGATCTCATGATCTCGGTGAGCAGATTCACCATCATCTGTTCATGGCACTCAAATCAGCTGATCTTTTTATCCAGTTCAAGAAAATCGAATAACATGGGAAAACCTTTTAAAATTTGTTCTTCCTTTCATTTGAATGATTCACTCAGATAACTATGTGCATTTTTGTGTTTTGTATCACAGTATTCACCCAATTTTATTTGATGTCAGAAGTTGGCATGTCTCTAGTTGTGCGTGCATGTTTGTGCACATCATAAAAGAGAGATTGAGGCTCCTTATGCTGGTCTCCTGGTGGGACGCCGAACAGCTGGGCGTTAAGCAGCTTTCGTCACAGAATCTGGACATCCCAGTCATGGCTTTACCCACCCCCATCATACTATTTTACCCCCGATCCCCACCCACTTACATCCACTTGCCTCATCCAAATCAGAATGCACGAAACGTTCCTGACTCCCAGAGTGTGTCACACATTCAAGTCATGTGATCACAGGAGGATACTGTACCTTTTTAATTGCCAAAAAAGTCCAGACAGAATACGACAGCTCAATCGATCTCCCCGCTGCATTCGGTCCCTACAACTCTTGCTCTGTACTAAACACTCACACACACACACACGCACACCTCTGGATAAACGCAGTCACATTTGCGTATTGGCACAGGGCCATCTGTCACACAGACTAAAGGTTCCAGCTCTCATCTTAACATCCAAATATAGTCAACGACACCAGCCGTGCACTCCGAGTGTGGATGCCCACCTCCACAGACCTTGGTCATGGACGATCTGTGAATAACTCTAAACGTTTTCAACAAATTTTGTCACATCACAGCCATGTGGTAGACACCTGACACCATCCTCTTGTCTTCCAGAGTGTGGTCCGCTGTCTGTGGCATCCCAAACTCAACCAAGTCATGGCAGGAACCGGAAATGGACTGATCAAGGTTTATTATGATCCTGTCAGAAGCCACAGGTATTTCAGTTCTATTAATCTGCTACCTTGTTGTGAGACTGTGAAGTCATTAATCACTGCTTTAAATCTAAAAGGATGAATAAAAATGACTTAAAGTAAACCCATGGCATGCATTGTAATACAGGCTGATTCAGGAGCATGTTTAAAAATATATTTATTGACAAAAAATGATGCAGCATAGGCTAAAATCATGAGCTCTTATACCACTTGACCCAATTGACACTGCGTGTAATTCCTCCCAAATGGATTATGTCCCACCAAAAAGCCAGCGCTTCCACTTAAATGTTGCTGTGAATTGGTGTTTTTCACCATTGTGCAACAAAATCTGTCACAAAGTTACAGTAGAGCCCCTCACTAACACCTTATATGAATTTATTAGTTTGTCTTGTGAGAATTGGACCAATCACAGACCTGAATATTCTCTATAGCCAAGCCTGAAACATTGTACCAGTCTTTGCAAAGCCAAAAATATTAGCGTGAGAGTAGAACATCATTTTCTTGGATGCCATGATGTTGCAAGTGTTTATTGATGCGTATTGAATATTGATCTGTCAGAGAACTGACTCGCAATATACTTGCAAACTGTCATTCATCTTCACCCAATGACCTATATTTGCAAGTACTCCTCAAGCATTTTGTTTTCAGTTGAGTTATACTTTTATGTGACAATGAAACATCCTGTTCTTGCAATAAATGCTGGTATTGTCCCAACCTCTCATTAAACGTAATGTGAAGCATCAACTCAACATTGCTAGGAGATTTCCTCCACTGGATCAGAACAGCAGACTTCTAGAACTTTCCCTGGCAGAACGATTCTCTTACGTGATCTGCCCCCTATAGTTCACCAAATATGGAATTGGCTCATCAGGAATCTGTTTATCTGTTATTTACTCATGTGAGTCGCACCTCTTCATGTTGATGTCACTGAAAACCACAGGCAGTTTTCTATCAATAGGAGACTATCATGCCAACTGTTTGTGCCTCAATGAGGAAACAGAGTTAATTCTGTGTAATTCAGCCACAAAGAATGAAAAGGAAGACATATTTTTGAGACTCAAATGTCCTGACTGCTTTTTGTCCAAACTGCTTCAAATTCTGCCCTGTTTTGTGGTTGAGGTTCAGGTGAGTCAAAGCCCCCTTCCTAAGGTTCTGACCTGCATATATTACAGTGTTGTTATGCTTTACATGGCTTTCATTCAGTTGGCAGTGTTTCTAACATCCGGTGTAAATCCACCAATACATGGCCTCTGGGTTAATAGTTGCAGATCTCTCCGGGGTTGTGACCCATGTAAGCGAATCACTGCGGCCTGGGATTAACCTTTTATGAGCCTGACATGGTTAAAAATGACAATATTCACGTTGAACATTATTCAAATAATCCTCACCATTTCTTTCTATTATCTGTATCAAGCTTTGTGAAGCGTGTTCCAGCGGAATTTTAGAGAAGATGAAGAAACATAAAATAGCGACTGATGTCACTGATTTCAGAATTGTTGAGGAGCTGAAGTTGATGTCGAGTTGCCCCATTTTTCTTTTAGCTTTTAGAATTTAACCTGACTTCCTACTGTCACAGAAAGATTTGGATTGATGCTCCTTGTGACACCATGACCTCAACAGTCAATAAGTGGTTTATGGTGACACTATCCATCAGATCAAGCTCCCCATTAGACCATCTTAGTCCATCTTGCTCTTTTCCAGGGGGGCTAAGCTGTGTGTTGTGAAGAGCAAGAGGAAAGAGAAGCATGCTGAAGCCCTCACCCAGGATTACATCATCACACGTAAGTCTCTATTTGTGCACACAAACATGCACTTTTTCTGTTTTGTACTGTTCTGTTTTGCCCTTCAGTGTTGCCCGTAAATGCCTTCTCATTCAGCTACTGTGGATAATTGCCTTCCTGGTGCTTTGATCTCTGCGATGGATACATTGGCTGTTAGGGGTGTAAGAAAATATCGATGTGATCCAATACTTCATCATGCAATATTGTTATTTTTATCGATATTTCTGCGAAATATCCCATTACAGAAATAGTTGGACGTGCTGCTCCATTTGTGATGTGTTTAATGTTAATAACATTGTCTTTCTGTACCTTAGACTTATATTGTTGATGTAGGGAGTTGTTCATTCTAGGGGTGGGATTCGATAAAAAAAAATAATCTAGTCAATTAGAGAATTTGTTATTAATCTCAAGTAATCGCAGTTTAATGGTATATAAATTTGACAATAGCACAATAAACCATGATGGTGTCTATAAGTTTTTATATCACCTTATTTAAACTGAAGCTCTTTTCATGTCTTGAAAATAGAGCAAACTGCTAAATTAAATTTAATATTTTAACACGTTTTGCATTAATTAATTAATCGTAATTAACCCGTTAAAGTCCCACCACTAGTTCATTCCACTGTTGGACTGAGAAATTTCATGAGTTCATTACATTGATCTTGTTTTCATGCTATAATATTGTACTGCATTATCAGGTTTTTCGCCCTAAAAATAATGGTTGTTAATATGACAACTATATTGCTGAGGTATTGCAATATATCACAGTGTATCATGTCACCGCTCCTGTATCAGGATGTGTTTCGTATCGGGAGATAGCTGCCTAATACACAGCCCTTGTGGCTGTGGCACACAATAGCTGATGGGAGAGTGGCGAGCGAGCGGGTGGACAGCTGCAGGGCACATCACTGTGCATGCGCTCGGCATGTGTTTCCAATAACATCAGATCACGCCGGTGACATCTGCATCGTCCACCTCTGCTGGTGTGACCCCAGGCATCACACACCGACCCGTCAGGCTATCACATCCGAGACACGCGGCCACCATCTCTCCAGTGCATGGACCTGAGCACTCCAAGAACTACACAGGGACTGCCGACACTTTGCTCTCTGATTGGTGGAGAGACACTGTTTATGTTGCTTTTATTGTGTGAGCGAGCGCAAGCTTTATCATGTGATGTCATCGCCATGCCAACAGGGTGTGAAGCCGCCTGCCTCTGGTGCAGAGTGACGCACTTGATGCCCTGATACTGGAAAATTAGAGGAGACGAGACGCGAGTGACGGCCCATTGAGAGAAAGGAGGGAATCTGTTAACAGTAACCTTTTTGCTTAATGTGGCGTGGAGGAGAAGAATTAACACTCAGAGGGCGCCTGAATGGAAAATCGCTTCATCTAACTCTTCACTAAAGTGTCGCCCTGTGAGCCACAAGGAGAGGACTCCACCAGCAGCACTCATTCACATTTACACATGCTCACTTTCACCAGGATGGCTTTAAGTGCGTCCAAAAGTGTGAAGAGTGGCGAGTGCGTGAACTGAAACTGAACGTGATGAATCTGGTGACACACACTACCATCGTACATGGAGTGGAAGTTCTGTCAGAGGTCAGCGGGTTTGTGTATCAGAGAGGCCGCAGGACTTGTGCTGTCTGTTCTCCAAAGAACCCGCATTCACCATCACTCCAAACCATCGTCTCCCTGGAAGATTTACGCGATGTCCTTATTTCCCCTGTGTATCTGCAGCTCACGCCCTCCCCATGTTCCGAGAAGCCCGGCAAAGAAGCACGCGGAAACAACTTGAGAAGGACAGACTTGACCCCAAAAAGTCCCACAAGCCAGAGCCTCCTGTATCTGGACCAGGTACTTCACTTTCTCTCCTCACAGACACCACACACAGACAGAACTTTGGATAATCCAACCTTGAATTCCCTTGTCGTAAACTAAACCTCTGAATTTCTTTATTAATACTAATGTTTACTTGACTTCCAAATGTTGCCTTTGCATGCCCAGAGCTGGTTCTGTTTTTGGTCCAAAACTTATTTACAAACTCAAGTTAGCATGTGTCCTCACTACTTAGTGTGATTCTGTTCCATGCAGGTCGTGGAGGAAGAGTTGCAGCTCATGGTGGGACTTTGTCCTCCTTTATTGTCAAGAACATCGCTTTAGATAAAACGGACGACAGTAACCCACGAGAGGCCATCCTGCGCCACGCCAAAGAGGCGTCCGAGAACCCCTTCTGGATCGCCCCGGCCTACAAAAAGTAAGAGAAACCCTCTTCTTCTTCACTTGTCGTCTTGTGTTTCGGGAGTGTAAGCCGAGCGCCGCTTATAGTGTCAGGAAGCTTCTTGGGTTTCTGTGTGAGACATGAATGTTTAAAGAGGCGGACAGTTTTACAGGCTCGTATTTAAAGTGCAGTAATGGGCAGTTTTAGATGGCTATCAGACGTAGACGTATTGAAGTCTGGAGCAAAGTCAAGGCACACAGTCTTTTTTTTCGGAGCTTCTCAACTGGCCGTTACATTTACACCACAATTTGAAAAAAAATCATCCCTACCATCCCTTCACAAAGACTTCTTTTATTATTACAACATAATTATCTATTTTTGGCGCTTAATTCTTATCAGCAGCTCAAAGATGTGTCCAACTGACTGCTAATTATTAGTGGAACATTTGTCACTGGTCCATTCGATCGACGGCTATGCTGTGGAACCATGTAAACTATTGCAGCAGCAGCTTTGATGAACCGTCAGTTGCCGCGTGAGCGTTTCGTGACAATATTTCATCTGCATTATTTCATCTGCGTCATTGCCTCAGCTCCTTCCTCACCTGCTACAACTTCAGTCTGGTTAGTATCTAACCTGCACTGAAGTTGTGCAACCTTCTAATGTATTGTGGATACTGCATCTCTTTCATCTAACTGACAGCGATTCATGATGGTCCTGTGGCTGCTCATGCTGCCAGGTCAATGGCTGCAACTTTATTGGACTTTGCTTCTGTTTCATGACTTGTTTCTCCTTCAGAACTCAACCAGTGACGTTGTTTGCCGAGAACTCGGACGAAGATGAAGAAGCGGAGAAGGAACCAGAGTGGAAGAAGCGCAAGATCTGATTGGTTCTTTTATTGACATCAGTGACAAATTTGCAGCTGTGGTCGGATGCAGCCACAGACTGCTGATTCAGTCAAAAACCTTTCATCGCCGTAGTTAAATGTTGACAGGCTTGTCCCCCTCACCGTCGAGGTGCTATTATGTGCAGCTTTTTGTGAAGAGAGCTGAAGCATTCACGTACATGTTAGAGAGCAATGCAAGACGACAGGATGGAGGATTTAATGTCTTTTTTTAAACTCGTATAATGTTCAATGATCCAGTGTTCTCTTTGCATTGATGTTTTTTCTTTGGTTCAGTTAAAAAAAACATTAATAAATGCCTTTTTTTTATCAGTTGGCTTTCAAACATTTTAAGTAGATTTCAATCATGTCTTAATTACTTTTTCTTGGAGACAAAAAAACAATTGTGGATTCATCTTTTCCTTCAGTGTCAGGCCCTTCACATGCTTCGTATCCTGGGACATTAAAGTTTGGAGCTACGTAATAAACTGTATAGAAACTGATTTCTTTGAGTTCTTATTGGACAATTGATTTCTGTGCACATGAATGGACAAAATTAGTGTTCATCAGTCAGTTTGAATCCAATGACAACTCTGGGGGAGATGTGTATGTCGCATTTGTATGGGCTCACTGTGCCTGTCTCCAGCCAGTTTCCTCCCAAAGTCAAAAAACACAGAGGTTGATCACACATTTAACTTTATGCAATATATATATAAATACACATTGTATAGCTGTACTTATGGGGACCAAGTGTGTGGAGACCCTTCACTTGTGTGGAGACCTTTTGTCGGACCCCACAAGTTTAAGGCTCGATGTCAATTTGAGGCTTGAAACTCATGGGTAATGTTTTGGATGGTGAGGTTCACTGTGAGAGGCAGGATAAACCATTGTGTCAATGAGAGGTCCCTGCAAAAAAACTGGAATACCAACTTGTGTGCGTGAAGACTGATAATGGCAAATTTGCAAAAAATTGAAAGATAACTACTTGGACACCACATTTGAGATTCTGCAGGTTTTCTTTTTTTCTTCCACCCTGCTAACGTGTAGGAAACTCTCCAAAAACTGAGCAGCACTTGAAGTTTGCGCGACCTGTACTGTGCTAAATCGCCTCTCCTATCTCTCCAAGGCATATGTCAGCCTGCTCTGGTCTTCACGCAGAGCTCCTGGCCTTCTACGAGGGCAACTTTTCACCCAAAGATTTATCACTCTGTGGGGAAACTGCGCTGCAGCTCCACCAACCCTCTTTCACTCAGAAACCAACCCAAACACCAAATCTTAGAAGCCAGATTTCTCCTCGGTTTGTACAGCAGAACACAGGTTTGGTGATGAAACCCACCCACGCATATTTGTGTCAGTTTTTACTTAGATTTAAATAAGGCAACTGGAACTTTGAAACAATGACGACTCATTTTAAAAACACCAGTTGACTTATTTAATTCCCATTAAATGTCCAAGTCTGGTTCGTGGTTCGTTCCTCACTTTTGATCAGATTTCATGTTGCCCGCAGACTTTTTCATGACTGAAATGAAGTGAAATTTGTCAAAAATACGCCACGTGTCCTGTGAAGAACAAGTCAGTTTTGTGTTCGCGATTTGTCCTGCTAGATGTAATGTAATTTTAACATAAGCTTCTTGGAAGTTTCATTTCCTCAGACTGTTTTCTGATCTTCATCAGTTTTAGCTGGTCCTCGGTGCTTGGTTTCATAGCAACAGTCATTCTCACATCAGCGTCTTCGGGCACAATGGAAACATTCCTGGACCTTGTGGAACTTCACTGCCAAGTTTTGTTTACTGTACTACGCCGATCTGTTGCGGAAGAATGCCGCACGCTCGGCTGTAGAACCTTAAGTTCGTAGGATTTTTTTTTTCCATGATGCAAACAATTGTGGAGAAAATGATCTCCATGTGTTCACCAGCGAATTATTACCCAGAGACGCGCCTGTTTAGTAGAAACAAGTTTTATTCCGTAAAAAGTTATAAAATGAATATCATACAAAAATAAATTTCGCAGAGGAGCTTTGGTTCGGTAACACGTGACATGATTGGTTGTCTTATTTCCCACAGAGCTTCTAACTCAAATAAAACTGAAACCCTTTGTTTGAAAATAACACTGAGCATTCCTTCACTTCATTTTTTGTTAGTCAGTCAAAGAGGCTCAACGGTCACTGTTTACACACCTAAACACTTGCTATCAGAGAGCAGTGAGACGCTCCGGGGCTTCTGGGAAGTCTCCTAACAGCACATTCTCATCTGGAAAGGCTTACACATGAATCGGTTGTAAAGATGATCCAATTGATGAGGTATGCTCTGATAAAAGCCATAGTTTTTCCTTCACTCCGTGTCGAGTGCTTGGCCTAAATTCATCTTGATGCTGTGGATTTGTTCTGTGTGCGGGGGGGATTACAGTGTAAAGCTGGCTCGCTTGCTTGTTGTCGGGTGGGCACAGATACCTTGGTCCCTAATCCGTGTTAACATCAAGACCTGCGCTGAAGGTCTGTCTTTGTTGCACGTAAATGCCTCCCCTTATCTATTGTGGTCTGCCACGGCACAACCACACGGATTCCAAGAGTCTTCTCTCAACTCGCATGTATATTATCGGTATTTGTGGGAAGCTAGTCTGGACACGTTATTGCATGTTGAAAGCATGGAACATTTCAAAACATGCTTTGTGTATCCGCCACAATAACACAATGGCAGCTGTTACATTAGTCAGTCTTTTGTTAGTTGCCTTTGCTTAATTGTTTTTCCACTGTCTTTCCGTCGTGAGCGGAACGATAGTAAGTAGGTCGAATTCTATTTATTTAACCTCAGACTTGGGCCAAAGATGGACTCTACCAACATCGACCGACAAGTTCCTTGTTATTCCCCAATCTCATTGGGTAAAATAGAGTGGCAATGAAGGTGAGATCCTTTTAAGAATCTCTTCCACTGGCCTGTGGCCTCTGACCCAAGTCTCTCACAGATGACAGAGCTGCTTTGATTTCAGTAAAATCCGGTGATGACTAAAGTTTTTCCTCTCACTGGCTAAACGTCCCGCTCCGTTTCCCCAATTGATTTCAAGACCCATCTTCCATCACTCAGGAAAAGGAGCTTTTATTTTGGGCTACTGTTAAATACCAACAACTCCAGCTGTTCTATTTTTAGCGCCGCAAGTCACTTGATGACAACCGAGAGATTTTGTTTCGCTTTCCAAGTTTGACATCATTGCCTCATTGTGATTGGCGCAGTGCCTGTTTTTAACCGAGACGATATTATTTCAATCTGTTAAATGTTGACAATATGCACGTTTACGATCTGTCTCGCATCAGTGCAGTCATTCAGATCGAGTTATTTTCATTGAAGAGTGAGTTGTATTTCACCTAAAATGCTGTTGAGAGCGGAGTATATTCCGGTCAGTTGGAGACGAGAGAGATAAGAAGATAGCGCTGCAAAGTCTGGCGCTGCCGCTGTTGTCAAAGACGGGCCAGATGGAGGTTTCGGGTAACGAACGCCGATGGAATGGGATTCCAGCAGCTTCTGTGCTCAATGACTCAAGGGATGGATCATGAAAAGCACCTGAAGGTGCTGTGAGGCCACACGTCTGTTCGGTTCCAGGTTTGTCCTGGTACCAGCTATTTTGTTGGGTCTTATTGTGAAAAAATGAACCAAAGTCTCTCAGTAAACACACAATGAGATGTCAATGCTTTTGAGTCCAGTAGATTCATCTGGTGCCAGTAAAGAGCAACGTTTTAAAATCCCAAATATTTTAGCATGTTCACATGATGGAGTCCCGAAAGCAAACAGAGCAAAGTAGAAAACACAAGTTGAAAAAAAAACAGCCTTTTTTTTTTTAAATACTCCAAAACCAACAAAAACATGCTTTGGTCCCCTCCTCCTCCTACTCCTCCTCCTTTCTGGATCAACTTGATCGCTGATGATAGAAGACTGAGATAGCTGGAGTTGTCAGTGGCTACGTTCGCCTGGACGCTGGCATAAACAATGACTGAAAATTGACCCCATTCAGAGTGCGACAATACTTTGATTGAAGTGTTGACGTGAGCTCTCCTGGATGGTGGTGGAAACGATGGCGTGCACGTGGTGTCACCTGCAGATGTTCCAGTTTGGGTCACGCTTTAGACTGGGGAACACGTGTTAACCGTTGATAAACTCATGACTTGCTTGTTTATGGTTACTACTGGGCGACTATGGTGAGCTTCCGCTGACTATTCCACGGTAAAATCCAGTCTGTCAATACTTTAGAATGGCTTCATTACTGGCCAATATGCTGCAAATACACAAATGAATCAGTAGTTTATTTAGGGTTATAAATACTCTCTAGTCCAAAGTGTCGTCTTGACGCCTGAAGAGCGGCTCTATATGTCAGCTCTGTAAGCGACGCTGCATTACTTGGCATTACGTCTTTAAACGGACCTCAGAGCTACGCGATCATATCAGCCATTTTTGATGGTTGAATTTTAGGTGTAGTAGACACTGAATAATGGAGACGGATGGCCATCATTCTTTGACCTAGCTTGATGCCATTCTCCATTACTCCTCGTGGAACCTTGAGCTCATCATCTTGACTGGCTATATTGGTGTTTATCAGGACTAGTACTGACTTGACTACAAATTGACCTCATGACGCCAAGGGGCAACGTGCTCGATTGTAAATGTTTTTGTATTCATTACGCGACATGACCTTCACTGGAAATGTATTTCTGGGGACACTTCCAGCTTCAGTCCAGTCTGCTAGGTGGAGAATTGAGTAAATGTAAACTGTAAATGGAAAACAACAGACAGTTGGAATGCGGTTGTCCGAGCAAACATAGCCACTTTAGCTTGAAGATATCAAGCAATTGAAATCTTGTTTGAGAAAATGCGTCACTTGGCACCTTCCCGGACAAAGCTTTTAAATAAATAAAAACAAAAAAATTAAATGGACTGTAATAAATAACAATAAGTTAATTCCATCTTAATAAATATACCTCTTACACACACACATATATATATATTTATATGCTTATATATATTTATATATATATATATATGGGTCAGGTCATCTCAAATATCCAGACGAGACAGAAGAGTACCTTCCTTAAAGGTCTCTGATCACCTGGAAATCAAAGAGAAGATATCAATACAACAGTTGCACAGAATCTTGTCTTGCCTTAGAGCGGAAGAGGAAATGTAACAGTATTCAGTCTGTGTTTGAAAACCGGGCAATGGACAGCCAAACATTTGCCGTGCAGTGTTTTGGTTGGGAACACAGTGAGCGACTGACTGACTGACTGTCCTGAACAAGTGCGTTATCGTTGTCCGGGTCAGGTGTCCTGCTCAGACGCAGCCGCACTTCCTGGCAGAATGTTTCTTCAGTGTGTGATAGACGACATTGTCGTCCAAAAAAGACAAGTCATCGTCAAACGCGATGGGTCGACAGCAGGTGCGCGACGGCTTGTCCTTGACCAGTTTCTTGTTGTGAGTGAGGTTGTTGAGGATCTTGTCGTAGTTGGTCTCGGCCTCCACGCATGGTCCGCTGCAGTACCGGAAGATAAGCTCCTCTTTAGTCTGATAGCCAAGCCCCAAGTCTGTGACATTGAGGTGAACTTCCTTCAGCAGACACCCCCGACTCTGCACAGATATCCTTTCTCTGCCTCTGTCATCTCGGCTGCCTTTGCCTCCTCTGCCTCCCCCTTTCCCTCGATTTCGCCTCTTCTGGCCGTGTCCTCTGGCCTCTCCTCGCGAGTCTCTGGTGTTTGCTGCTCCTCTCTGCCGCTGCTCTCTTCGGCCTTTCGAACGCCCGCCGGTTTCGGATGATCTTTTAAGTCTGCCGATTGTTGCCTCGATAAAATCCATCACGTCGTCAAACTGCTCCGGATCGGGCCCAGCCATGTCGTCTGAAAGACCAAGCAAATGCTACAATGTGGATGTGCTCTGAGACATTCGATTTCAGTGGAAAAAATGTCATCCGTCAATACATCAATACATTCATTTTTCCAAATAACCAAACTTTATTTTCATTTCATTCTCTCCAGATGTGGACATAAAGACCTGGATCCGAATTTGAGCCAGGCATTTTACTGAGCATAACTAATTCCAAAGTTTCGGGCTAGTGAGATGTGGCAAGAGTTAAACATTCAATATCAAATGTGTTCCAACTGAGACCTGCCGGATCAATAGGAAGCCTTACTGCAGCGAGCATGTTTCTCCACCGGATCCTCCTGTCTTGTTTCCTGCTTTTGTCCTATGTTTTAAATCTAATAACATTTCGGATTGTTCTGGCCCCGGTTTTGAGCTGGTCGCGTTTCAGTTGCAGTTCATTTGACTTTGTCAACAGAGAGGAATTTGTCGTATGAGTAGGAAGTCTTTGATGGAGGTGGAATTATTGACCCGTGAGATTGTAGCTACAATCAATAAAAAATCATTTGTTGCAAAAAATGTGCGCACCTGTAAAATTACTGTTTTTCGAAAGGTTTGGCTGCCTTATACAGACAGAAACACAAATTTCACTTTCTTGTTAAAGAAGAAAAATCCTTGACAAGAAAACAATACTCTTGACCGTTTCAAGGTGTCAACATTGTCAGTGTCAAAGACCTGTCATTACAAAGTGTCTGTGCTCTCTATATACTCCATCCGCTCAATACTAGTATGCATGAGTACCAACTTTTCGAGGAAAATAAAAAGTCTGCATTAAAGAACGTCTTGATGTGAGTACTGAGGGCCAAAGACAAAGTGAAACTACACCACTTGGTCAACAGACTGGGCACATTGTTGAGAGCTATGAATGTGAAGCAGGATGCAGAGTTGTGGGGTCCTTCCAAATGGACATGGAACACAAGGAACACAAGGAAGACTGGCAGTGAGGATCATGGAGGTGGTGAAGCGGCTGGGCCACGGAGGATGATCAAGATAGGTTACAGTGGAGGAGGCTGACTCGCTGAAGGGAAACGCGGGAAGACAAAGAAGGAAAATTGTAATGCGATCCCCTTCACATGACAAGCTGGTGTCTGGTTAGTGTTGACAGAGATTCTGCAGGAAGGTTAGTAATTAGGTCTCCATTAATGCTGGGTAATGATGGGTCACCTTTCAAAGGTGTGAAACCCAACTCCTGGTTCGCAGCGTCACATCAAGTTTCTGCTGGAAGAGCTCTGTTGAAGCTGTCCCACTTTTCATTGCTACACGTGAAGCTCCTTTTTCTCCTATCCAGCGCAGCCCGTGTGGGGTAACAACGGTATAGTAGTTTATTTACAGAATCCGAGTCATTTTCAGTCCGAGGAATGCAGCGAGCTTTCCAGAGTCCTTCTGCTGTTCCTGATTTTGAGGTCAGGCTACGGGGTGAGCAGGAGGCTGCGGGTCGGCTGGTGTTGTCATTTCCATTTTGGGTTGTGTTTTGTCATACTGCGAGTGCACACACACACACCTGTGCCATCGACCTGACTCCACGTCAGAGGTGGGCGCTGCTGTCATCTGGTTTCAATATGAATCATTAAGCTAGCTGTAAGGGTTAGCTCACTAGCGGTAAAAGCCTGGACGGAACCTGAGCAATTACACCGCCGGAATAGATGCGACATGACCGTTTATTTTCGTGTTCTGATGGATGTCATTTTAGTCTCCAAAGAACCTCTGAAGATTTTCGGCTCTAAGCAATGCACCCTCTCAGCTGCGCGCGTGCGCAATTGCGCACAGCTGATACGATCTCAGAACACAAAAATATCTACGCTGCGCAACAAAAATGTATTATTCTCTATCTCTATCTATTGGAGCTGGCTGATGTTTAAGAGCTGATTTCTCTTAAAGTCAACCGTGGTTGGTCAAAATGTACCAATTGGCGAGCCAATTGGGGCGGTGGACTTACGCACAGGAGAGAGAGAGAGAAACAAGAGAGAGAATTGTTGCAGCGCTGGTTTCGGTCTACAATACACAGGGCATGAGGAAATTAACAGTGTCGTCAGTGAAAGAAACCCGTTCCCTCTTCATTTTAGCCTGATCCACACAGACTCACTGTTCCATGAGGAGGGGTCACAGAATACGGTGGCCTCAAGTGGACAAAATTCAGTCTCACAACGGACAAATTCACGAGCTTTATCAGTTTGACTATATATATATATATATATATATATATATATATATATATATATATATATATATATATGTTTCTATTGGACTATTTTATATGTATACAAGTAACATCCGACTTACGACCGGGATCGGTTCCGACCAACCGGTCGTAAGTCACAGCGAAGAGTTTGTGTGTTTGCTCAGGCACATGAAAAATTAGAGGGAACATTGGCTCTAAGTCCTTCATCTGCATTGCGTTCTCAGAGTCCAAATATGCAGCGGCACAGCTCACCAACCTTCTGTGCTCCATTACAGAGAAACATCCCTCCCTGTCTGAAGTCTGGAAACAATGAAGGAGAGCAGACACGTCCCTGCGAAATGAATGAATTTCTCCAGTTACAGTCATGCCGTGGTGTGTTTGCAGAGGTGTGTGATATCTGGCAGGTGGCGTTGTGGTTAACACGCCGTCTCCATTGCACTGATACCTGACGCTCATCTCGTACTAGCTACCTGTTCAACCAACAGAGCGCATGACACCTGATCTGGCGGCTGATTGGTGCCATGTATCGCATAGCAAGCCACGCAGGGCCAATCTGTTTAACTACACCTGCCCTTTGATTTAGACGCGCTCATATGGCAAATCACCGGAAGGACTTCTAGCGCCTATACGCTAACTGACAGACGGGTGCTGGTCACTGTAGGGACTGGTGACCTGTCCAGTGTGGCCCCTGCCTTCCTCACTGCCAATTCCAGACCATAGAGCGCACCGGAATTTTAGCCGCACCCACTAAATTTAAGAAAGAAAAACGATCTTGTTCATACATTCTGTCTATCATCCGCACGTACAGTGGTGCTGTCTGCATTGTAGAAAGGTCAGAGGTGCACCTGGCTTAAAAATGCATGAGGATCACATCTAAACTGGAAAAAAGCGAGGAGACTGACTCATGAAACAAACTCGACAATGTTCCGAACTTAAATCTTAAACTCCCATTTTGAGCCCTTTAAGGTAAATGAAATTTCATTGGTTTATTGTGCCGAGGCTCAGTATTTTGCTGCTCTTTAGCCTGTGAAAATCCATATATTAGCCACTATATATATATATATATATATTAATACTCCAATTAATATCTAATTAATTGGAGTCAATTAATCGCAGTTTAATGGTCTAAGAATATTTGCCTCAAGAAGCCACATTTTTCAATTTGAATGAATTTGCTATATTACTGAATCAATGGACCTGGACCTATACGTACATTTAAACAACACAATATTGTTTATTTTGCATCAGTTTGACAATAGCACAATAAATCACGATGGTGTCTATATTCTATGTTTTTATATCACCTTATTTAAACTAAAGCTCTTTTAATGACTTGAAAATATCTGTATAAGAATTTCAATGGTATAAGAATTTCAAGTCCATTCAGGGTAGTGGAAACCCTGGTCATTGTGTAGTGAAAAACCTCCCTGAACCAAAGCAAACAGATGCTTTTGTTTGCTTTGGTTCAGGGATTCCTCCATGTTTGTTGTTGTTGTTATCATCCTAGCTGCCATGTGTCTTGTGCATCAGTGTGATCAGTGGACCAGGAACTCCTGCACTGACAAAGGTTCCCTGTTGTCTGGAGAGCAAACTGTTCCATTAAATTCAATTAAATTCAATTATTATTATTATTCTATTGTAATGAATTAATCGTAATAACGTAATTAATTAATTGTAATTAACTCGTTAAAGTCCCATCACTAAGAACTTCATATTTATATTTATATTTATTCGTGTATTTTCCTGACAGATGACTTCATAAAGAATGTAGATGTCTGCTAACTTCATCACCAACGTTGAGTAAGTGCAAAGACCCTTGGTTTCACTGTCTTAGCTGTGAGGCTCCCCCGCGTGTCTGATGATGTCACAGACGGGAAATGATGCGACAGGTCAAACATTTTCCCCAAATGTTCCATTCCTTATCCAGTGGTTGGCCACTCGTGTGACGACAAAGTGGTGTGACATTGATCCAAACAGAACAAATTCCTGCCCACTGTCTCTGTTAAAATGAAGATAAACACAGCCCTCGCGCTCACGCCAGTTCGACATTCCGCCGTTGATCCCAGTCTCTAATAGGATTTCTCAAGCATGATCAGTGTGAGGTATTCATTCAGGGCACATGACTCGACTACAAGAGAGATAAAAAAACCAAAACAAATTAACATCATCCTGTCAGATGGATGGATATGGCTTAACCGATCGCTGTATCTAACATAAACCTAGGTCAAGTCTCATCTGGGATAACAGTGTCCTGTCAGTCAAACCTTATTTCATACCTTTGTCTCCTTACCTCGATAAACTTCTCTTATATAAAAACCTTCTGTTCTTTCTCCCCTTCGCGAGCCACCTCTAGTCACATTCCATTGTCCGTCTTCCGTCTCCAGCGTCTCAAGCATCTGGTGAGTCAGAACTGAAGGACTCACAGGATGAATTTACAGATCTGCATTTCAGCAGGAGGAAGACATGGGGCAAACCCAGGGTGAGATCTCATATCCCGTCTGACTCTGGAGTCCCTCATTCAGGAAGGGTGGAAACTACAAGATTGATCCAGCATCAGAGAAGTGAGTGAGTCAGACTGGTTCTGGTTGAATACCATGGTTACCGACTGGGGGAATTGTTTTGTGGTGACGATGGAGAAACTTTTAGGCTGGCGATTAATGAATAGACAGCTGCTGACTTTGTTCTGTTGGATCTTCCATGTGTGGTTTTAAACAGGGCTGCAGTGTAGGTGCTATCACGAGAGAGACAGGGTCAGACCAACATCCTGTCCACCTCAGACCGGCGTTTGTCTAGCACTCTTTAAATGGAGTAACATCTCGAACTTCTCTTTATTCAGTCTCTCATCATAAGAGACGTGACCTTTGTTCTTCTTGTCCATGTTGAAGAAACGGTCAGGTGCTCAGTTTGGAGAGTTCACCATCCCTTTATTGAAATCTAACAAAGCCGCTTCCTGTCTGCAGTCTAATCTCTAAACTCTACTGTGTTTTGGAAAACCAAAGTTTTCTGAGATCCAGATGTTATATAAGAGAGTTATGGACCTGAGTGGTGAAAGTTTTATAGATTGGAAATCAAACCGTATGATAAAATGATGTCGACAACCATGGCTCACCGCAAGACCTGCACTATTCTGGTGGCTAGTTCAGAAGTTGTTCATCGATTTGGACTCGTCGTCAGAATATTGCAAGTTATATCTTTTATAGCCACAATGTTGGTGTTTGACATGAACATCCTTTTCATGAGTTTCTTAACATCATTCATATTCCTAACATTTTTTTTTCAACCAATGTCTGCATTATGGCCAGCACTTTCTTCCATGGTGGTTTGAAAAAGGGATGGTTGGATGGCGTTTATTTAATGTTTGCAACATTGCTTCCTGCCAATGGCGTCACCCCCTGAACGGCCAATTATCCCCCATTCACCGGTCGCTCACACTGACTGCACCTCAGCAAAAGCGTTTGTCAAAACATGCTCCTTACATTGATCTTCCATAGATAGCTCTTGCAGGCTGTGGTCGGCGTGCTGGAACGTGGTCTCCTCGTCCTCCACAGACTGAGATTCTGAATCACTGTAGCTGCTGGGCTGAAAAGTCCTCTTGGCGGGCTGACTTTTTCGGTAGAGAGGCCTTGTAGCAACAGAGCTCAGGAGCAACAAACACATGGCCAGAACATCCCATAACTTCATCTTAGACTCAGTTCCTACGAAGAAACCTGTCGAGACAAACGTTTATTTAAAGTCACCAGGTTCAACGGCATCAACACATCTAGTCTGTCTGTTATAAGCACAGTTGCAGCATGTAATGTCTTGCTGAGTAATGTCATTGTTTTACTGACTTACAATTGAGTTTCATATTGATTACGTAACATTATATTATTTGTAATTTCTGAATTTTCATTATCATTTACCTGCTTTATTTATTTATTTATTTATTTATTTTTGCTGGCCTTTACGATCAAATAATATACGTTGGATATTTCACCACATAATTCATGATGTTGCACTAAATTGAATAAATAATAAACACATTTTTCTTTACATTTTAAATTTCTTTCAAAATTACACATATTAATATTCCATTATTTAGCCAGAACTTCATCTTTTCTCTCGCTTCAGGGTTTTAAAAGAAATATATTTTACCTACTTATTTTTTGTACACAGAATCAATGTTTTTTTTTTTTTTATATACATTTCTCATTTTTGACTGACAGTAAATGTGAGTTCAACGAAAGAACACAATCACTTATTGTTTTTTACTCCATGTGCGTTTTGGACGGCTGACTAACTCATAAACAATAAAACCAAACAGTTCAATACAAAAAGAACAGCTACACTATTAGCGTGTTATTCGGTGTTGACAAAACACCACAATACTGGATGGATGTGGGAATAAATTACTTGTTTATTAACCTCTTCTGGCCGCTCAACTCATTTTTTTTGGATTATGAGATGATACATTCATGCGGTTGTGAGCGCTTTGAGAAGAGCCTGGGCGTCTCAGACTAAAATATAGTGGATAAAATCACGCACCAACGCGTGTTGGCAGTGATAGCCTAAATAAATGTGTGAGTTGGCCAGATGGCAGCTTACGTGACTGTGTCTAATGGCATGTTGAGTCTGCAGTAAACCTTAACAGCTCTGGTGGATAAATACTGGGGTTAAATTTGCTGCAGTGGTCCGTCGAACCGGAGACCTCTCTGCCATCTTCCTACAAAATAAAAGTATCATCCTGGTCATGATGAATAAGAGAGATTAAATAGTATGAAATCAAATGTTAAAAGAAATATATTTGTTGTCTGTTTTGAAATTTTGAATTTGGATTCAAATAAAAATAGTTTTTTTTATTATTATTAGTCATTTATTTACTTCAATTTATTTATGTATTTTTTTTTACTTATTGTTGCTGGATTATGAATCCCCAAATCCTTGGTCTGACCTTAAGAACAATTGTAATGCAGAATAAAATTAAATAAAAATAAATTTGCGGATAAAAATGAAATTATCATGTAATAAAGTGAACATATATTTTCCCTCCATCTTTCTTTATACCAACAGTTGTTGTTTAGAGTTTAATTATTTCATTGCTGACCGACATACTGACCTTTGTGTTGCCCTTAAAGTTTTCTCTTTGAGTCTTGGACGGTTAAAATTAGCTCTCGGGGTCGTCTGCACTGCATTGAAGATGTCGCTTGTGCATTTCATTGTTGGCCAAACTAATATGGCAGCATTAAAGACTCTGGTAGCTGAAACTACTTCAGACATTCTGAGCTTATGGTTGATGGCTGGATGATCTTCAGCATGATGCAGCAGAGCTGCCAAGCGGAAACAACGTTGGTGATGTATGATTTAAGTGATATTACCGTGTAATTATTCTCCCTCTCCGACTGTTAATATTATGGCAATATTCTATAATATTCTGTCTGCTAACTAGATCACTGGATGATATTGAAATTCCACCGTGTCCTACAAAGCCACCTAGTTTTATTGAGGTATGTTTCCCATACATTTGGAGGCCATTGCATCTCTTGAAGAAGTGACTCAAGCATTTGAAGTTTCGTGATCTTTACATGCAGGTAGTTTAAGACACACTGAATTAGTTTGCAAGCTGTTAAAACTTTGAAGACATGAGTTTTATCTTCCACTCCCCGTGTTAATGCTCCATTTTTGTGTGTAAGTCTTTCATTACAAGTGAAACTTCCTTGACTTACTTTAAACAGGGCCCATGCAGACCTGGAACTCGCTGCCTCTGCTAAAATCCAAATTCATTTATTGTCTCGAGACAGCCCCAAATCCCCAAACTCCATGAAAACAAACTGAGTTCTGACTGCCAACTAGAAAAAAGAGATCGCGCAGGTGTGTTGTTCTTCTCAGAACCACCGAACCGTCTGTCTTCACTTGGAAGTCCAAAGGTTCTCGACAAGAAAGTGGGTTCAGTTCAAGCTGGTGATTTCATTGAATTATATATTCCCACGTTGGAAATCCGAGAAAGATCCACCATCTCCGACTGGGAAGAGTCAAATGACGGCACGAGTCAAGCAGAAAACAGCCTCATCTCCCCTTTAAAAATCCTCATAATTCCGCATTATCAAGAGCTGCAAAGCGACGCAAATGATGCGGGGCATTTTCCATGTTCTCCGGGACAGATCGTTCCTCGATTCTCGTCTACATGCCGGACAGTCGCGGACACAGTTCTGCGCACGACGCCGCGCCGAGCGCAGGGTTGGTGCGCGCAGCTTTATAGCAAAGTGCGCTCTGACGTTTGCGCCAATACGTGCCCGCCCCTCTTCCACAGACCCCCGCAAACGAGTGAGCTCCACACCAGCCGCAAACTCCGCTCTCCCTCTCCCTCGAGCCGCCCCACAGTTTTCAGATTTCTGCCGGATTATGTCACACCGCGTCCCGATGTCCTTGGGTTCGATTTCAGTATGTGGAATGCGATTTGGAGACGTTCATACCTGATCCCTCACGCCAGAGTCGCGTTTCACCCAATACACACACAGATATAAAATGTTCTCATAAACAATGACAGAAGTTGTTTGCGAAATAAAGCTGTTCTCACCTCCTCTGCACCAACAAACCTGGTCATATATCTATTGCAAAGACCGGCTTCCAAGCCACACGAGACCCTCTGTCTCCATTGATCCAGCCGTGGCCCTCAAACCGAGCATGATCAAAACATAAATAAATCAAACATCATTTTTTTATTGCATTAGTTTTCCCTGCTGATTGACTTAATTGCCCTTTTGACATTTTGCTTTCTTTTCCATGTTTTTTGTTTTCTTTTTAAAAGTGAAAAACCGCTTTTGTGCAGCACCACTAACCTTATTTTTTTTAAATTAAAACATAATGATATATTATTGATATTTTAATAAATATTTCTTTAATTACTTTGATATCTTATCTGTTTATTTTTTTTAAGTTCTTTTATAGTCACATTTTCTTTTTCACAATAAAAATAAAAATTATATATATATATATATATATATATATATATATATATATATATATATAATGTCAAATTATCTTGGGTCTACTAGTCTTCATATGGGTTTTCCCAATTAAAAAAAAACAAAACAAAACAATTTTTATAACAATAATATTGATAACTAAAACAATTATATGAAAAAAAAACAACAACTTAACGTCTCTACTTTTCCGAATTGTCTGACGGACATGATATAATGTGGCCCCACTGGCTTTTTGGAATACTAGTAAGAATGGAGGTATAGCGCAATAAATCATTTTCAAAAATAACAAGTTTGCAACTGACTGCACAAAATCTGCTGATCATAGAGGCTGACTATGACCTCAGATGCTGCCTTGACTCAGATGTTGTGACTTCAGCGCTTCCTTTGCTCTCACACTGGTGCTCTGGCTCTGTGTGTCAGAGGGATTTTCTTCCACCCGTATTTGATTTCAATTCGTTGAAACGCTGTCTTAACCTTTGCTGTCTATAATATGTGCTTGATCTGATGCTTAGTTTCATTTCCCACAGTAAATCAGACTCCTCCAACATAGCTACCCAATCTAGACCATCTCGATTCACCTCTATAAATTAAACTATACTTGCATGAATAACATGTAGCCCACTGATACTCGAGGGCACAACTAACATGCAGTCTTTTTCAAAGAAGCAAATCTATCTTGCGGGTGACAATAATGCAGTTGGTAAATACAACACCCCTCCCTCCCTCACTGGCCTGTAACCCACATGTCATAGTGCCACCTTTGGCGCTTGATCGAGCTGCACTCACCCTGCCAGAACCAGAACCTGAGAAAATCCCAACACCCTCCATGATGAACAAGCAACACACGTCTTTAATCTGCAAAACAAATGCATTCCATCAGCAAGTTCAGCGACTGAGCCCTGGCCAGCTGAAGGCGGCTGGGGCCAGTGGCTCGGCCCGGTCCAAGACAGAGTCTGCTTTTGATTATGACGCGAAAAGCTGCTTCAATCGCTTGCTGCAAACTCCAACACGCATCTCCCTTTCAGTGTCGTAAATGCTCGTACTTGTTTGATCGTGAGACGGGGCGTCTTGTCAATACATGTTTTCTTTCATCTCACTCTGCCCTTCCCGTTCCGCGCGGGGCCGAGCCAAGTTCTCATTCTATGGATTCCAGACTGTGCTGTTCCTTGCTCTCTGTACAATATCTGATGACAGTTATTGATTCCTAATGTATCACAGCACAAATGGGTTTCATCCTGCTCAAACCCCGCTTCTGTTCACCCTAATACCTCCTTTCAGAGCGAGCCATTGTTTTCTGCATTGAGGCCGTGTGAGTGACATAAGTGCATCCGTGCAGCCAGGACAAAGAGACTGAGGTGGGAACCGCCGCTCGGCTCTCTTGCTGCGCTTCATGCCTGCTGGAGGACACATGCTTTCCTCGCCAGACGCAAGCTGTGCCTGCCCATGGCTCAAGGCAGCGCTACCCAGCAAAGCACTGTGCACAGCTCATTATTATGAGTTTCACCTCATTACTATCATGCCATTCTTTCATCTGCTTTTTTTTTTTTTAAATCAATGACAAGATGAGCGGTCAAATTCATGATGTAGGCAGCAGGTGGCAGTAGTCTTCCGGAACTCACTTGAGCAGTACAGATAGTGAATAGAGAAAGAAATATTCACTCAAAATGTGATTTAACCACCAGCTCTAACATATGCAGACGACCACAAACAATACTGACAATGGAATACAACCACAACATCTGGTTCATGAGTAGCAGCTAGCCCTATTTCTAAACTCTGAATCTCTACTGTTTGCACCACATCTATTGCAAGAATAAAAGTCAGTCTTATCTTTTCTGAATAACTCAAAAGGCGATGCTCTAGTTCCACAACTCTTGGAAGAGTAATTTTAACAGCCCCATTTGTTGCTTCTTCAATTGCCTTTAACAGCATGAACAACAACCCAAAACAACCATTTTTGTGTTTTTTTTTTTTGTTCTTTCTCTTTTAGTCACCACCGCCACCACTCCAGCAGTAACTATATAATCATAAATATATATTCTTTTCATTGGCCATTTTTGTGTGTTGTTCCTCAAAGTACATTGAAGGAATATTGCAAATATATTTTGAAATAAATTATGTTTTTATCTTGAACGTCTGGTCCACAGTTAAGTTGACTTATATTCAAATTAAATACATATAACATGAAATATTTCAATATGTTTCATGGTATATTCACAGTTGTTAATATCCTTACTTGCATTTAATCTATTTTAACCTTAACTACTCTAATCACACCAACAGCAACCCAAAACAACAACTGAAATTGACTTCAGCTGCTCCAATGTTAGGTCTTCAGAGTCTCTTCACTCAGTCATGGTGAAGTAGGGGCATAGCTGAAAGTTAAAGATTCTGATTTTTCCCCGTTTTCCTACTGTCATCTAGGGTTATGAGCTGAAAGAACAAGTGGCATTACAGCCTGTCTCTCCCAGGGAGGAGCTCAGTTGTCTGGGAGAGGCTTAAAGTCAAACCTCCCCTGCACCTCTTCCCTCTTCATTGGGAAACCCACACTCTTGTCTCTGGGTTTTCTTCTTGGCGAGACATTCCCAGAAAGTGGGAGGAGGCCCCGGGGCCGACCCAGTTCAAGCCTTTAGTAAAAACAACATGTAACTAGTGACAGAAACATCTGGGCTTCTTTTTATTCAGTATTCATCATGCAACCACAACAACCCCAGTTAGTCCAGTCCAGACCTGGGAAAAGTGTGGCCCGGGGGCCATATGTGGCCCAATGCCTGTATTTTCGTGGCCCTTTTGACGTCAGACTAAAACTATAACTGATATGTTGTAATTTTTCTCTTTTTTTTTGTCCTTTCTCTTTTAGTCACCACTGCCACCACTTCAGCAGTAAATAATAAATAAATATAAATATGTATTCTTTTCATTGATTCAGTTTTTCTAGTATTATATTTTCATAATATCCTTACTCATAATTAATCTTTTTAGGTTAATTTTATCCTTGCTATTTTAGTATATATTTGGGATATATGTCCGTCGTGTTTTGTAGTCATCACTGTCTTTCTTTTGATGATGGCCCCTCACAACAGTCACAGTTTCTAACAGTCTCTGACAGAGACTGTCACTACTGGAATTTGATAGTAACACTGACTTAACACATGTCTGAAAACAGTTCTTCTGACACGATACTTTTGTTTGTCACGACTGACCCCTCCCTGTTTCTACAAACACGTTCACACCAACTGGTTGCGCCACATGTGGCGTGCCGTATGCATAATTCTTCATAATTTGTGTTTTATTTGATTGAACATGCTTGTGCTCTGCCGAGCGCTCGTCCATGCCAGTGCATGCTGGGCAGCCCACAGGCTCCCATTTGCCCTGAATGTGAATAAAAAGATAAAAACAATGAATGAAAGGAGCACAGAGCTTATATAAACATGCTGGAGTATGAACTGCTGCGCAGAAGAATGTCATAAAAGATTTGAAAGCAGTCCTGCTCTTGTCAGACTTCTGTGTGGTTCTGCAGGGTTACACAGAGTTCAGCTGAAACCCAAAGGGAAAAAAGCAACGGATTCCAGCTATAGCACAACTTTTAAAATTCTCTTTATTATCTGTATAAAGCTTTAACGGCTGAGCTGTTAAACATCAATAGAATTCAGGTTATGGCTTTCTAAGTCAGTCATGGAGATCAGAGGACTCGTGGCATCAAATGGGTCATTTCTCAACTCAACTGCTGCTGAAGCTTCGGTGACTTGACTTGGATTCTGGCTGACGAGTTGAGAAGTGTTTAAGCACCGCTGAAGATCTGCAGGATTTGTAGACGTTCGATTGGTCTTGATCTCTTCACTACAACAGCACAACATAACAGATACTGTGGAGGACATTCTTTAGAAGAACCTACGAGGCACTGAAAAGGTCCAAATACATGCTACAACATTGTAAACATTGATGGTCCCTCTTGTGTTGATACGATATTCCTCTAAGTTACTTAGAGCAGTGATTCTTAACCACAGGGCCGGGGCCCTTGGTTGGGCCATGAGCGCCTCCTACAGGGCCAGTGAAAGTTTGTTTGTTTTACACCTCTGGACCATGAGGGCCGCAAGACGCTCAGTTTTAATACACGAGTCACGTGTGGTGGCAGTAGTGAGTCATTGACAGCTGCAAATCTGTGAGAGTTAACAACTATGGAGAAGTTCTTGAAAAGAAAAAATGATAAAGAAAGTGATGGTGCCCCCAACAGTAAAAACTGTTCATAAAATGAAAGCACCTGTTGAAGCAGTTTTGAAGATTAATTGCAACATTTTGTGATGATACTTTCATTTACACTGTACTTATATCTTCTTCGGAGTTTAAATAAAATATTTTATTTTAATTTTATGATTTTCAGACATGGTTATTAGATTTTTCCAGTTTTCTCAACAGTTTGCATCAAGTGTATTTTTTTTTCTTTTTTTCTTAAATAAATTCACAAGGTTTTGCTTTGTTTACATCTAAGTAGATAAAATATGGTTGTTGATCACAAATGAAATCAAGAGTCATGAATCAGTTCAATTGAATGGCCTTGGGACCATTTGTTCTGGGGAAGGTGGGCCCCCAGATCAAAAAGGTTAAGAACCCCTGATGTAGAAAACAGATGTCAGTAATTTGCCATTGATGTGGAGGTAAGACATGACTGTGTGCCATTAATTGAGATTAAAAATGTTAATCTAACGACAGCCTTTTGTGTTTTACTGCATAAACATGGCGAGTTTCAGAAAAGTCAACAAATGACTCATCATTTTTATTCTTAAACTTGTGACTTTGTTTTCACTTTACGTTTTGTTAATCCTCAATAGTGACTGGGACTCGCGCAATGAAGATTCAACTGAATCTTGAAAACATTCATTTGAGCCTTGATTTTACCTCGATTTATTGCTGGAATTAATACTTAAAACTTTGGTTTTATCTATGGATGGGAATTTTACTGTTGGGAGTCTAAACCAAGTCAACAGATGAGGACTAACGCGGAGGTAACTCGTGACTAGCAGTCACAAGTTTAAACTTTATTTCAGACCAAAAGTGAATGACTTGCTGGAACGCTGAGAGCTCTTCATGCAGGATTTGACACTGCGACCTGTGACAAGTCCACATGAACTGGCTGCTTTGTTAAGTTATAGATATGACTCACACTGATGGCTGGAGGAGTCTCTTTAACGTAATACGTCAGTGATCATAATCATTTAAGAACTTTCTTGTAATCCATGGAAGCCCATTTTTATTGCTCTTAAAACTCCACTGCTTTCTGCCAAACGTTCAGCCCAATTCCATCTTGGATGAGGGGAAACACTGACATGGTAATGTTGTGTGATTCTGTGGTTCGCAGCTCAATAAAGCGGTTTTATATCCTCGCCAGTCGGAGCAGAACGTGTGGCGACAGGAAAGGTTTATGAGTGTCGCGGCGTATGGTGGTGGTGAGGATGATGACTTCAAGAACACTGCAGCGCAGATGTTTGTCACACATGAGTGTGTTGAGCTACACGAGTGCAATAAGCATATTAAACTTTATTTGGGCTGTAATGAAGGACAGCAGCCATTTAACCTACTGACTCATATTGTGAGTCATGTGATGATGTGATGTTATTCAATCGTGACTTCATGGCTTCAAAAATATTTGTAGGAAAGCAGTGTTTCCACACAAAGGCTTTGTTTGTCATGATAGATACGGTTCTGCCATGATGAGGGTTGTTTGGATTCGCATGCAACGCAAATATTAGAACACACATTAACACCCAAAAAAGGTGGTTAGAGATTGTATAGATACAATGTCTTGCTTCTCCAGTTACCAACCACCTCATAATTGAACGATAACTTCAGGTTCTGGAATCATATTTAACATGAAGTCCACACAATATTTATGAAGAACAAAATATAAAATAAAAATAAGGACTTGCTGTTATCTGCGGCAAAGTCAAGAATATGAATTACTTGTATGGCAATTGGCTAAAACTCATTTGTATGAACTGTAACTTGTGATATTAATATCTCCAACTGAAACATCAATAAATATCAATTGATGCTTGTGTGATCATAGTAGGTAGTTGTTTGAGTTGTTACAACCTCACATGTCTAGGATCACTGTCTTTGCTTTTACTTAAAAAAAACTTCAAATATTACTTCAAATAAATTTCAAGTTTAAATGTAAATAAAGAGTGTTGCATGCAGAGATTCTGGCTTTGATCGATCAGTCTTTATATCCACTTGTTTTTCCACCATGATCTCAACGCCCTGCGCTGACAGGATGGACAGCAGCCGCATTGTTTATTGCTATGAGCCGCATCATCGGACGACTCCTCCGTGACCCTCCTCTGTGACTCGCTCAGACGGAGGCCGTGGAGATAACGGGCACTGAAAATAGACTCTGTCTCTGAGACCTCCTTTATTTGAGAGCAAAGTGATGTCACGTTCGCCATGAGTTTGAATGATTGAGGGGCGATGATAAATATGAATTCCTTTGTGACTATGATCTGAGTACATCACCAGTGCAAGTGTGAGGCAGAGACTCGTCACTCACTGAGCCGCAAGTTCAATACACGATTTGTGCCCTTGCTGAGATCACATCTTGCTTTCAAATCACTTTCATTTTGACTGGAATATAGATTGAACTGTTTAAATGCTAAAATATAATCCTATCCTATTTGGTGGTCATATGTCCACATACAACGATAAATAGGACAAGCAGCTGTTTGTGTTTGCAGTGACGCCATTCTCAGTGACTGAATTTGATTCCATGAGTCACCATTGAGAATGGAACTTATGAAGTTCTTTATTGTTTTTGCCAGTGTTGGTTTGACTGTCTGGCTATGACGCTGTGTTCCAGATAGTTTAAATATTTTTTCCAGAGTCATTGTTAGTGTTTGCTGCATACACGATAAGATGTTGAGAAGTTTATTCTCAACTTACTGTGCTTCTGGTGGCACCAGTGGGATGAAAAGTGATGACTTTCTAGCCTTCTGGATCTTTGTGAAGTGTCTCCTAAGTCACGTCTTCCATCCCTGTGTTCTTTGTTCCTACCTACTCTAATGGTACTGCAAATCTTCCAGCTACCAAGTGTGACGTATGACGTACGTATGACAACGTATGACCACACCCGACATCATCTGTCGTCATCGCCCCAAGTCAACATGATGAGCCAGGAACACTTTGAAGTGGCCAAACTGAGGATTCGTTGACTCAAAATGGTGTCCATGCTTTACTAGTGCAGTGATTCTTAACCATAGGACCCGGGCCCTTGGTTGGGCCACGAGCCCCCCCCCGAGGGCCGCTAGACGTTTCTTGTTCTACACCTTTGGGCCGTGAGGGCTGCCACTCAGTTTTAATAGCCAGGTATTTTACTTCTTGAGGAGGCTCAGGTCCTTCAGCGTCTGCAGGACAATGCTGAGGATGTTTTATGAGTCAGTGGTGTCTGGGGCAGAAGATTAACGGTGGCAGACGCTAACAGACTCATCCGCCAATCTGGTGATGTGGTGGGGGTGAAACTGGACTCCTTGGAGATGGTTATGGAGAGAGGGATGCTCCTGAAACTAAGGAGCATCCTGGACAACATCACCCACCCCCTCCATCAGCTCCTGCTCCAATACAGTAGCACCAACAGATGGAGACTACCCATCTCAAAGACTGGGCACCACCGGAGGTCCTTTCTTTGTGTGGCAATAAAAAACATACAATTCATTTGAAAAAACTACAGCGAAGGATATTTTGGCACGTTTTTCTGTTCACTCTGTCCTTGAATGTTTCTAAGCTCTTTTGTGTTACTTTTTGCACTTTATAATATTTTTTTTCATTTTATTATGATATGTTGTGTACAGCGCATGTTACGAACATAATTTCTAGTAGTGTGCCTCTGAATTGACTTGACAGATGCAAATCTGTGATACAAAATTTTGAGGAGTTCTTGAAAAGAAAAAAATGATAAAGAAAATGATGGCGCTCCCCCAACAGTAAACACTGTAAAAACAGCAGCTTTGAAAATTCAATAGAACATTTTGTCGCAATACTTTAATTTACACTTTACTTATATGTTCTTTGGAGTTTAAACAAAATATGTTATTTTTACTTTAGGAAATTTAAACATGGTTTTATTTTATTGATTTTATTCAGAATTTTTGTCTTTTTTTTTTTTTTCTCAACAGCTTGCATCATGTGTATTTTGCATTTTTTCTTTAGTAAATTTGATGAACATGACTTGCACCTGGTTCTGCTGCTGGTTGGACTTTTTTTTCATGACAAATAAATATCTTTGCAATGATCACATGGTTTCATGTCACTTCACAAGGTTTTGCTTTGTTGACATGTAAGTGGATTAAATATGGTTGTTGATCACAAATGAAATGAAGGGTCATGTATTAGTTCTATTGAATGGGCCCCGGACCCATTTGTTCTGGGAAAGATGGGCCCTGAGATCAAAAAGGTTAAGAAGCGCTGTTCTAGTGTAAGCTAACGGAATCGTCACTTTCTGTTTAAAGTGACCTAGCTGCACCTTCCCCGATCAGTCCAAAGGTACGCCTGCATCTTTAGTCATCGACCTATGTTCCTATGTTCATGTGTGACCTACGACAAAACAGTCATCTGGTCGGTTGACCCCAGAGCAGACACGCAAGAGTGGTGGCATGTTGTGGTTGTCCCGGGTATCGATAAGAAGCAGTGGGTTCAGATACTCAGTGTAAGTGTGTGGCACCCGATTCTTGTCTTACATTTACTCCAAAGCAGCGTAGCCTTTAATCCGTTTTCAGAAATAATACTGGAGGGAATACAAACAGCTGCGAGGAAGCTTGTTATGTTGCCTCTATAAAATAGCGTGCTAAAGTGTCTACCAGTGAGGTCATCTATCAGAGGTTTGCGGGGACCCTGACTCACCCCCGCCTGCCGCTGAGACAGGTAGTCCGGGCGGATTGAAGGCTTGACATAGCTTTCAGCTGATCCATTAGGACATGTTACAATTCTGATATGGCCGGTGGCCAGAATGCCTGGCCGTCATGGCATTCCTCTGAGCGCTTCCATCTGTTTCACTCAGGCCTCAAACCTTTCTGGAGTATGTGTTGGCACCACGCGCAGATGTTTGCTTGTGAAAATGCATGCCTGCATGTGTGCGAGCGAGCGAGCCTGCCGCAGAGTCGGGGTGTGTAAATGAGATCACTTGGTACTATCAAAGTGCAGGGCAGAAGTATGACACTGTTATAAATAGAAGAGAGGAAGTAAGCAAGGTTAAATCTCTAAGACACCAGAGCTAAAAGTGTCGAGTGGGGCCATTTAAAGGTCCCTGTCCTTTAGGGCTCCACACTTGACATCGCACACACTTTAGGATTAATTATTCCCCTTGGCATGATTCTGCAAGCCCACTTGGACTTCTTACTGCGTGGTATTCTGTTTTTAGCTGAACATTGCCAGTCGTAGCTGCAGGGTACAAGGAGAGGTTGCCAATACTGAATTATCACTTCATGAGTGAGCAGGAATCTGATAATCACTCACTGTCTCTACCATGGTGACTTCGTTTTAACATAATGGAAACGCTCGCTCTTCGATTTTGCGGTGCCTTGCTAACTCTAACCAGTCGGCGGTTTAGATTTTGCAGAAAACTTGCCCCGAAGGATTCAATAACAAGTTAAATATTACATTTCATGGAGTGTGTGGGGGCGTGAATAGCTGCGTCTCTGTGTGCCCTTCGATATGGTGCAACCTGCCGCCCACCCAATGTCAGGTGCAATCGGATCCTGCTCCGTCCACCCTGAGCGTTGCCTGGTCTGGCCGGTTCTCTACAGAAGTCGTCATATTCTGTCAGACAGAACTTTTGTTGAGAACGATGCAGTTTCACGAGTGGCATTGCTGGTACGCACAGTATATCGCTGTCCATCCTGGCCACCTCTCATTGGTGTGGAAACATTATGTGCCCAAGGAATGAGGTCAGCTGACAACCAGAATATACTGAGTGAACAGTCATTTCTTGCTGCCACGATGAAAGAGTGAAGCATGTGGCATCGTTTTCACTGTTGGTCGCCCTCCACAGAGTCCAGATCCCATGATTCTTCATGGGATCTGGACTCTGTGGTTGGGATGTGCTGCAGAAGGTTTTGCACGGGGGCTGAACTTGACCATCATCAATACAAGATCTGAAAATAAAATCTTGTCATAGAAGCTTGTTGAAACAATAACAGCATTTCAGTGTCGGAGTATAGTGCAGAGGTGAATGTTGTGAAGGTGCATCATGCTAAAAGAAAGATGGCAATGACTACGGAATGTGACAGAGAAAAAAATCTTAAAAGGTTAAATGGAAGCAAGGATATTACAAAGTGTAATTACACAAATCATTTTACATGCATCTTATTTGAAAAGAAATCATAAAAATGTAGACGAAACATCGAAGATAAAACGGCAATTCATTTCAGAATATATTTAGAATTTTCTTTCAATGTATTTTGAGGAAAATACTAAAATGACAAACGTAAAGGAAGAAGAAACACAAAGTTAGTCATGAATGTGTTGTGTTTACTGTTGAACCAGCACTGGCATTAACTGAAACAAACAACAGAAAACTATACAACTTATCAGAAAAACTATGCAACTTATCAAAACACAGGCAAAGGGCCGGGCCGCACTTTGCCCAGGTCTGCTATAGTGTGTTCTCTTTTCTTTGGCCTGGCTCTGTACCGGGCCCAGTCCTCAGTGTGACCCAGCATTGCATTATCAGTGAGGCTGATCGTCCTCCTCCTTTTACGGTGGCAGACTGGCTTTCTTTCCACAAGTCCCACCTGCCCCTCAGCACCACAGAATGGTGTCCTCTTGACTTGGCAGACTGCGTCTGGTGTCGTTGCAGGGCCTCTCTGCCAGGCCTGCTAAGTGTGAGCTGTGTTTGGATCTGACAGCCGCACTCAACAATGTCTGTGGCACACTTGCAAACCATAGCCAGAAATATTACTGCTCTGAGTGATGCGTATCTGCTGGCATCAGGCTGTGTTGTGGACCCTGGTGTGACAAGACAGTCCTGGGTCTTATTATTTATTATTAGTGGTGGGACTATGTGTAAATAAAAAAATTGAAAATTGAACAGTGTGCTCTCCAGACCACAGGGAACCTTTGTAAGTGCAGGAGTTCCACTGATCCCACTGATGCACAAGACACGTGGCAGCTAGGATGATAACAACAACAAGTCCTCGTAACGTATTCACAGGAATCCGCTGTGAATACGTTACTTGACTTTGTAGACAGTTGTCCATGGAATCACCATGAGATAAGTCACACCTAAAGGCACTATCTGTACTCAGGAGCTTAAAACCTTAAGCAAAATCTGCTTTGAAAATTATAGAAAAGCTATTTTGATATTTAATATTTAGATGACGCTTTTCAAAAGTAGTTTTGAAAACAGGGTCCAGCATCGAGAGTGAGGAAATAGCCGAAACAAGCTGCGTAATACGGAGCGTCATGATTTATCCACGCTGCTGTCTCAATAGACAAGGTGCAGCTCTCCAGCCGGGATCAAGACAGCGGCCAAAACCCGACTCGCTTGTGTTCACGCCGGACTTTTGAGCCTAACGCACTTTGTCTGGAGACTGTGTCTCACATCTTTTATTCACATTAAAGCCCTCAAAATGTGTTGTTTTCGTCCGTGTGCCCAAAGTTCCGACACCACTGTCGGCCTCAGTGGCTGCTTCTCGATTCTAGACCTCCAGGAGATCAATTCTGCTGCGGACACGCGGGCGAAAACAGCGCATTTTGAGCGCTTTAAGGGTGAATAAAAAGCATCTGATTTAATCTGATTTGACCCTGTAAAAATCCATATAGTAGCCGTGCTGTTGTATAAGCCACTGGGCTCAGACCGGGAGAAAAAAGTAGCGGCTCATAGTCTGCAAATTACGGTATACAAGTAACGATCGGAACCGGGATTGATTTCGACCAATCGGTCGTAAGGCAGATTGGACGTAATTCAAAATAGCTGACGCGAGGGTTATAGGTACTACGGTAGTGGTAGATCGCTGTGTGAGAGTGAGATGCTGGATACTGTGTTGGCTGCTACGTGCTGCGGTGCCAGACATTGAATTAAAAAAAAAAGCATCTGCTGGCCGTGGTCGTGAGTACGGGTGGACGTAAGTCAAGTGGGTCGTGAGTCGGATGTTACCACAGTTTGTCAGTTTGCATGTCATTGTTAAGACTGAATGAGGTCCTTATACGGAGAGTGAGGCGTATATAAGGTAGTGTGCAATTCACCTCGAAATGTCAGGGAAAGTCACACACCGTGGCTTTGCAGTTCACCTGTACGGTGTACGGCACACGAACCATCCTCACCCGCCCTTGACTGCCCGCTGGTGTCTACCTGTCATGGCTCTGGGCCCAGACAGCGGACAGCTGGATGTGGCGTCCCTCATCTAAGATGAGACACATGCTACACCAAGCGTCCTCCGCGGTGTGACACATCACCAGACTCTGCTGGCTTTACGGTTTGGAGAATTCAAAGAGCGTCCGCGGGAGCCTCCTGTTACTGTTACTAAATAAACACCCATGTTCTAATCGCCACAAGGAGGAGCCGCTTCCATTTGCCAGTCCACATGACAAACACCAAAGTTCCTGGGCCCACTTTCATCACTCGCAGCGCTTCTGAGAACCCTCCACTCTTTATCCGCGGGAAGCCTGTTCCCGGTTTTCACAAAGCTTGTCTCGTCCTCAGTGAAAGAAGGTCACACTAATTGGAGAAGGAAGTGTTAAGGATGTCTTCAGGAATGAGAGGCAGGCTTAGGGAGTGATAGCAGAGAGGGTGGGATCCTGTTTCGACTCCGGTTCCCCGTTCTAATCCCGCCTGGTATGTGAGGAGATCAGAGCAGGTCTCTTTGACTCCAACCATCCAGCGGCACAGCAAAGAAGCCCCAGCAAATCGCACACGACTCAAAAATGTCGCGGTTTCAGTGTAAAAACAAATGCCAAGTGACTCAGCGGTGAACTGCCGCCGGACAATATTCAATTGAAATGCTCCGGTATCGGCTCTTGAAGTAGTCACGGCCCCAGACAGCTGTGTGTTCTCCTTGATGTATTTATGTCGTCCACTTACATAAATACACTGTGACACACATACACATTCACACTCACACACGTGGAGCTGTGAGAACAACACGCATGGGCACACGCACGCATGATTCACTCCTGCGGGAATAACCACTGGATATTACGGCGCTCAGCTGACTTGGAAGTTGCTTCAGTCCCCTTGATGCACGACTCTTCTGTCAAATCTGTGACGCGTTCTAGACGTGTTTAAGCTGACAATATGACAAGTTCTTCTGTGACCGTACTTTGGCTTGTGCTGTTTGAGCTTGTGGAGCGCACTTGCATTGATAACAGAGCTTTATCCTTCACCTCATGAACTGACCATTTATATCACTATCAACAGCACTTTATACTCATGCTTGTGTGTATTTATGATTCTCTCTCACACACACACAGTTCCACAATTTTTATGACCCCCAAAAACATTTTTTGGGGGTGAGATAAAAAGACTAATTTTGATAGACTATCCAGCTTCTCACTGATATAAGACATTTATGAACAGTGCTCTCTCAGATCAATAACGTATAGTACATGAGTGTGGGCCTGGGAGAACTGTACTGTAGTTGCAAATGCTATTCATCAATTTGTGCTTCATTACTCACAGTTGAGTGATTCAAATTCAAATCTGAATGAAAAGATTGAAAAGTGCAGCAAACAAAACTCGACAACTTGTAAGTTCAAATGTTGGACGTGGTCCTATCCTGCATTTCCTTTCTGACTTTTGCGTGGGTTCAAAATGTTTCTCTCTTCATGGCACAGTACTGGCCACGACATTCATGTCGCTGCCACCTCAGCTACAGGCTGCGTCCTTTTTTCCATAGAAAAAGAGCGGAGCAACACTAGAAAAAGAAACACAAAGGTTCCTTACAATGTGCTTCAACAAACATCTCTAACAGGGGTGGCCGCATTACAACTGTGACTGTTAGAATTAAATGACAGATGAAACATGTATCCTAGAATTTATCCTAAATTTTGACAATATACTGGAATTATGCCATATATGTCATGTACTTGTTTTGATTATATATTGTCTTGTTTTATATAAAGATTGTCTATATAAACCACAATCATTTGAAGTGGTGAGTAAGTAAACATGCAAATATGATATGAAATCAATTTTACGTGGCTTTTTTACTCTGCTTTTTTCTTCATATTTATTTAATTTGACGTTTCATTGTAAATATAATAGGGAGAGAGATAAAATTCAAACCTATAAAGTAGCTCATGATTTATTTTTAGAGTTCAAATAGCAAAGACAGATTTAAAAAGTATTCTTCAATTCCATTCCTCTCGTAGTTTTGCGATGACTTCGCATAAGAAACATTCCGCCATAGAGTCCCACTGAGATCAACGCTTTATCTGTGGTCTGCTCTGACTGTTTAGCAAATTCAATTTGAAGACGTCTAGTTGGGATGACTTCCTGTCCAACCTACAAACGTCAGTGCAGAGGGAGTTACGTGCAGAAGCTTATGAATAAAGTAAAATCTGGAACTCCTGCGGGGCGATGCAAGATGATTGACAGCCAAGCCGAAGAGGAAGTTCATTCACATCCGCTTCTCTGCCTCCACTCTTGACAACGTGGAAGTTCAAAAGACGTGTGGGTTGCAACCTTGAACTTTGTTTCATTAATAGATCACAACAAGCGTCTGACGGGCGAAACAGGAGCCGAGTTTACAAGGAGATAATTTGGTATAATCCCTCCGTAATCAGATCAGCTCTCCAAGGTGTGGAGGGGATGAGAACCTGGACTTCCAAAGCCATCACTATTGGTTCTGTGGCTCAAATGTAACGCCCATCCTTTTTGGACTTCCGACCTGGTTTAAAGTGTCTCGAGCTGTCGCTGTGTTGCCAAATAAGTTGTTGGTCTATTTTATGTGTAAGTATTGGGGAAGTACTTGCTAACACTGTCCCTGCAAGCACGACTCCAGACCCGTACAACATCAGTGAGTGCAGCTGAGATGTTAAACTGAGATGTCATACTTCACTAAGTAAATGGCTCTCAATGTAGCTCAATGAAGCTAAAAAGAAAGAAAGTAATAGCACAAAACAACTCACCTGACATCGGTGAGTATGATTCCATCCCCAGGTACTTGAAAGCAGTGATCCTCAACAGGTCTGGTATTCACTGACAGGTTCTGACCCGATCAAGAAATAAATTAATGTTTGTTTAGTATGTCTTGAAAACGTGTTTAAAGGCCACATCAGGAACAATATGTTTCATTGCAGTTTTCATCTGAGAAATCACTGCAGTATGTAATGCAGATGTAAAAAGGTCAGCCGCTCCTCATACTACAAGTCCCACCGTGCAACAGTTGTAGCCAGTGGCTTAAATGGTCAGTGTCAGGAAGGAACATAAATGTTAGTCCTGTGTTTAACACATCTGGATTCTGCTGTGTCTGGTCTGGCCAAGGTGACAGACAGCCCCTTGTCACGCGTGTCTTATCGTCAACGTTCGTGGTGATACTGCAGGCGGGTGTATTCGGACGTCACCATGGAAGTTATTCTCGCCGGTTGTTTTGAGTCAGTCCGTTCACTGAAGTGCCTCGCAGGTCTGCAAGTCACAGCTCAGGTGTCGGCATGAGTGGCCTCAGGCTTGTTTTTGGCCTCGCTCTTTCAGAGTGCTCCCAGAACAGTGTTTGGAAGGAGGTCATTGGATTTGAGAGAGGTTAATGCCCTTTGTGTGTTTGACAGTTTTTTTGACAGTTGACAGTCAAAAAAAAGGAGAGTGACAGCCTCGGCTCCACATCAACCATATCGATATGTTGTAAAGCATATTGTAAATAAAAAAAAGTAAATATTGAAACAGATATTGATTCTTTTTGACATGCACAAACTTCAACACGCTAAAATGACTTATAGCTGCACAAAATAATTTGGATTGTTTTTGTCTTATTTTCAGCCAGTGCTTTAAATGCAGTTGAATGTAGCGATAGCATGTTCTCGCCCTGTGCTCTTAAACTGACACACTTTAAGATTTAAGTGCGAATCTTCGAGGAATTTGTGTCTTCACATCGATCTCCAGTTCAAAGACGCGCTCCTAGTTTGAGGCCAAAGAGAACTCCAGCTGTCTTTTGACCTGTGACAGGCGATGGCGCAGCAGGTTAGGATGCTGCGTGGGTTCAGGTTACTAACAATTGGCATGTGCAAGTTTGAGTGTAGAATCAGCAGCAACTTGGATGACACACTGAGACAGCTGAGATCACTGTGGAGGGACAACAGTTCCATGAATGGACGTGGCAGATATGGAGACGCACGACTGTGTGGACCCACAAAGACTGACATAAACAGATCAGATAAATGCAAAATCGGGTCGATTACTCACCTCTGACACACTCACCAGTGCACAGAGGACGCACTGTGTTCGCCGGCTTGGAGTGGAGTAAACAAAATGACTCTGTGACAACCTTGTCCCTGTTTTTAAGTCATTTTATTGACCTTTTTTTTTGTTTTTTAAATGTGAAATATTTTTCTTTTTATAGAAGGGCAGACAACAAATGATTTTTTGTAATCGTTCATTATTATTTTTTATTTTATTATATAAGTCATTTTTATTGACCGAAATTGCATAAACAATAACAGAAATATTGTATAAAATACATAAATTATACATATATATATATATATATACGTAAACTACTTTTCTTTTTATAAAGGTTCCTAAAAATAAAGAAGGGCAGACAACAAAAAAGTTCTTTAATCCATTAATCAAGTTTTAAGATTTATTAAACTAAATCAGATCATCCTTCTCTTATTATTATTATTATTATTAACAACAAAAACAACAACAATAGTATTGATAATAATAATAATAATAATAATAGTGAAAGAAACAGAGGTCATCCAAAAGGAAGTCAAGTTTGTTGGGTGGTAAATTAATTTCCCCATCATCGTCTGTAAATATAACTGGTTTCATTTATTTTCTTAACACATTTTCTCTAAGTTTCAGCAACAGCCAACAAAAAAAATCGCAACCTTAAGAAGTCATTTCAAAGACATTAAACATGAAGCCAGTTTTGTTTTTTTACTCTCTTAAAATATGGACAGCAAATTGTCAAATCCCGGCGCTTCAGCAGTTTCTGAAACTTTCACTCAGAGATGAGAGAGGTTGATCATATTTCCGTCTCACATCTGAGAGGAGAAGAATGTTTGCTGCGAGTGTAAAACAAAGAGGTGTCAAAACTGAAAGGAGATCGGCGCATGTGACAAAGGGGCGAACTGCTGTGAGGGATGGGCTCAGACGGAGAGAGAGCGGGGTCTCGGCAGCAGATGGGCTCTCTATCGTTGTGGCCCGCGGGCCAGAGGGCCACAGCAGAGAGGCACCAGACCACAAAAAAGGCTTGAGACATGGCAGCATGGTGACACATGCCCCACTGGGGAGGGGGATTTTACTCACCTGGCCTTTGGTGTGTCATCATGTTACCAGGCTTGTCATGCGCCTCCACCCTGTCCGCCCGCGTGCTATTGTCCCAAACTGCAGCGGGACAAGGGAAGAATGGAGGGCAGATAATGAAGAAGAGAGTGGGCTCGCTGCTGGGACTGACTCACGTTTGGGGCTATTGTTCCACATGTATCTTTTTTGAACACTACTAAAGTGAGGGATAAAGCTGATCAAAGGTGTCCGCTTGCTGTGGTGGATTGGCAGGGAGGTGCTGGTGCTGAATGGATGCAGCTGATGTAGACCGGTACAGTGGTACACCTGCTCGATCTGTGGCTGACAACCACACCTGGATGAGGTTTTTATATCGATGCATCTTTCGTCGCCTTTAATGTGCGACCATTTATCAGTGGCACCGTGTGTGGCTCGCAGCTCGAAATCCCTCCATGAAGGTTACTTTTGTTGTCATGGACACTGAGCTCAATAAAGAGGCAATTGCAGGCGCCAGAATAGTTTTCTCATATTAGTTATTACTTTTCTATTACTGCTTCTATACATGTTGCCTGGGTTTATTTTGATTATTAAAAAAGAAACCAAGAGCTCATAATTGTTGTCTCTTTTTACAAGTTACATTTTCTATATCAGGATTAAGACAAAAAAAGGCAACAGGTGAGGATCCATGTGGACTATTTGATATTTCTACGCAGACAGACTTTCACCCTGCCCTTTTTAGTGCTCAGTTTTTCTGCCATTTGGCAGTTTTTTCCCGGCCTTCTACACTGTGTTGAAGTGGTCCTACTGCAGAAGTGCCGGGGGGCTAGCGTTCATACAGTTCAATGAGCGTTCTCTTGAAGGTCTCTTCTTTCAGATGGGGTTTGAATTCTCTTCATACCTTTGACCTTTCTGGAACTACAGTCATTTGCATGTCAAATCCTGATGGTGGAGGATGTTGGTGTCGGTCACAGCTGGTTGTTGAAACTTCAAAATAGAAACGGCTTTTTACATTCTTCTTGTCCACATTAGAATCTGGCCCCGGATTACAGAGCAGCATCGCTGAGCAGCCAGGACCTCAGATCCTCAGCTGGGTCCTGTTAGTGGTCCCAAAGTCGAGACTTAAATCTAAGAGAGACAGAGAGACTTAGCCCTATTTTAAGAGACCTAAAATGAAAACACTAATAAGGACGTGCTCTTACACATTAATCATATATTGCATGACTGATGGGACCTGACAGCCATTTGAGAGTCACAGTGGAGGTTTCTCACATTTATTTGGTTTTTATCAGTATGTTGGTTGCTACTGTGAAAATCTTGGAATGAAAGAAGAAAGATCTTTTCTTTTCATCTGTGCTTTGCCCACCCTGAAGAGTGCACGATGGAACTGTGATCCTGACTGCCGGAGGTGAAACAAAATAAAAAAGACCCCGAGTCCAGGTGTGCGCATGAGCTGCCAGAGGTCAGAGGTCACCTGCACTCGAGTGGTCACACGTGTCAGAACAATATTTACTACCTTGGCAAGACCACCTACAAACTGCTTCTTAACAGCCCAAAATATTTTACTTTTTTTTAACAGATTGGAAGAAGAAGTAGCTCCTGGACAGGTTGTGCAAATTCTTACACTTGTTTAACTGTTTACTGATGATAATTACTCGCTCATTATCGCTGTACAGATGTGCCTCTTTGTACGCCATAATCCAGGCTGTGGAACAGTTAAATTGGGTTGCCAAAAATGAAATATAATAATAATAACAATTATTATCATTATCATTATCATTATCATTATTATTATTATTATTATTAATAATAATAATAATAATAACAATAATAATAATAATAATAATAATAATAATAATATTATACTATCATATGTTTTCTCTGTGTATTTACTGAGCAATGTGATAAACAAACAGCTTAGCATAGCACTGGGTTGCTAAAAATTGAATATAATAATAATAATAATAATAATAATATACTGCCATACATTTTCTCTGTGTATTTCCTGAACGACGGGGAAACGACAGTGATAAACAAACAGCTTCTCTTCAAGGAATTAATATGGAAAACTCTTAACACAAAGACATTGTCTATATATATAAACACAAAAATGTGGCCTGATGTCTCTGCAAGTCTCAGGCTATTACTCAGTAATAAAACTGACTGACACATTTAAATCGCGATGAGATTTTTCATTCACAACTCTTACATTTTGTCGATAAAACTGATTCATTTGGCCACCATTCCAGAAGTGCAATATTCCCCATCGTCTTGTTTTGTCAACGTCCGTAACCTGAGTCCGAAGAGACACAGCAGCAGCGTCCTGTAGTGTTGAAACTCGCGTTGTAATGTGCCCAATCATCCACTGGGTGGCAGCAACCGCATTATAACTGTGTGAGAAAGCTGTGAACGATCGGTGTATTTTATTTTTATTTTCCGAACTCAACTCTTCGGCGATGCAGCCAAAGTACCCAACAATAATTTACTCTTGAAACGAGACCCTTCACGTGTGGTCGGAGAGAGAGATGAGGGGCGTGTATGTGAATAACTGGGCGCATGTTTGGACCAGGTCCATCACCTTCGGGCTCCTGTTCACGGTCAGATGTGGTGGAGTTCTCACTCACAGAATGTGCCCCAGTCATCTGGAGCCCTCCGTGCATTAAAATAGTTTAAATAGAACAAACCCTCCGCAGGATCAGTCGTCACCACCGAGATCATCTGATCCACAATGTGAGTCGGGTGATGAAATACAATAACCCGCGTCCAGTTCTAACATTTCCAAATGCGGCAGTGAGTCATGCTCTGAAATGGTGTCATCTACACGGTCTAAGACGAATCGAACCCGGAGATCAACTGAACAAAAAAATAATAATGTAAAGGGAGAATTGTGCAAACACGCGTGACGCTCAAATTACAGTTGTTTCGCCTCCTTAAATGATTGGTTCTTACTTCAATTCTGCTCGAAAGGTCTTCGCTTCACCGCAAAGATTCTACTTTGCCTCCCTCTAGTGGTGACTATCATGACTACAGGTTTAAGTCGCGCGCTTCACGTCAAATTCCCGGGTTCCTTTCAGATTTGACCGTTAATTATCGTGTACTAGTTGCAGCAAATTTCCCTCACTTTGTGCCATAAACAATATATACGATGTTATATATGAATATATTGGAGCAAGCAGTGGTCAGAGATGACACAATGGGTCGTCTTTCTGCATGTGTAGGAACTCACAGATGCTACTTATTGAAAGCAACCGAACTGCAGCAAACAGTGAACACAGAGAAGGCATAAAACACAACAGCCACTTGAATTATGGTGCCCCAACATCTGAAAACCACCTAATGCAACATGGGTAGTCCACCTCTCAGTCGCTACATAGCCCCCACCTGAAGGGTCAGACGTCCTCGGCGACCCCATCATCCAACACAAAATCTTTTAGATGTCCAGGCCGTCGTCGTTGGCGGTTCGGTCGCCTCAGACCGACATTGACCCTAGCAGATGGTGAGTCACGTTGACAGGGCCCCGGGGTACTGCTGTCACTGCTTTGCTCACCAGCAGGAGTGCAAAGGGGCCGGTATGACGACAGTCTGTCCTCGTGCAACACCACCATTCGCCCTTTTCCTGGTATCCGCACCCGGTACACCACTTCAGATAAGCGCCCTATGACTTCATCAGGACCCTGCCAGTGGCTGCGCAGTTTGGGGGACATTCCCTTCTTTCGAACAGGGCAATACACCCACACCTTTTCTCCCGGTTGGAAGGCTCGTTCTCTGCAGCGGGTGTCATAAGCCCTTTCCTGTCGAGCACCCGAGTTGTCTTGGGCTTGACAGGTATAGTCATGTACTACCCGCAGGCTCTCCCTCAATCTGCAGAGATAGTCCATCTCTTTCCCCCCAGCGATTTCAGGTTCAGGGGGGGCACCAAAGATTAAGTCCACTGGCGTCTGAAGCTCCCTCCCAAACATAAGAGCAGCAGGTGTACACCGACTGGACTCCTGCACAGCAGATCTGTAGGACCACAGGACGAGCGGCAGGTGATGATCCCAGTCCCTCTGCTGCGGACTGGTCAGAATAGCAAGCTGTGTAGCCAGGGTACAATTGAGGCCGTCACTCTGGGGGTGAAGTGGGGTTGTTCTCGTCTTCCTCACCCCAAGCTGCCTGCAGACCTCTCCAAAGACCTGTGACTCGAAGTTCCGTCCCTGGTCGCTGTGAAGCTCCTCAGGAACTCCAAACCGAGAAAACATCTCCTCCACCAACTTTTCTGCTGTGGTGCCAGCACTCTGATCTGGAATTGCATACGCAATTCTGGGCAGTGCAGGCGTCACAGCAGTGTACATATAGTTCAACATCCTGTCTACAGCTTGGCCAGTAAAACCGGTCCTGCAGTCGCTGGAGAGTCTTCGCATTCCCATAGTGTCCTGCCCTCACCAAGCCATGGACACCTTGAAGAACGTTGGGACGTAAGGCTCGGGGCACCAACAACTGAAGGAGGTCCTTCCCTCTCCCTGACGCCTGCCATCTCCGATACATCACACCATCGTGGACGTCAAAGTTGCCCCATTGGGAGTGATACGCTTTCACCTCAGCTCCAAGGGCAGACACCTCTGCCCATCTCGGACGCCGTCCTGCTTCAAGCCAGCACTTCACCATGGCCAAGGTAGCGTCAGCCCGCTGGTGTTGCCTCAGCTGCTCTGAGGTCAATGAAAGCTGCCCATCCTTGTCACCTGTGGCACTGGCAGAACTCGTGCACCAACTCTTGGTCTCCTGCTCGAACAGTTAACACTTTCTTCCCCTCCATGCCAACTTTTTCTCCTGTTACTGTCATCAGCTGGGTGCTGGTTGGGGCCCATGTGGTTTGTTTGTTTGTGTTGTCTGGAAGAGTACCTGGCCGTACTATGGAGATGGTGGATGCTGTGTCTATCAGGGCTTGGCAGAGTTGTCCATCAAGTTGGCAGTTCAGGTACAGTCCTTTTGTGTGGCCACAACGACCTACCAACGTACAGCTGCCTTGGAGCGGGGGGGAAAGCTGGAGTGGTGGCTCCCTCATTACACCACTGCATCACCGATGGACTGGGGCATAGTGAGGCGAACATGCTGCCGTAATTTCTCTGGACTGAGTCCTTGTAGGAATGCAGCAGGGCTAGCTCTTCTTGGGCAGCAGCGTCAAAACGTGGATAACCTTGTTGGAAGACTCTCCCCTTGTTGCCTTCGGAGACTCGCTAGCAGCTCCCTGTTCTGGTCAGCAAACCGCCGTTGTCCGAACCGCCGCTGGAGTGCTGTAGTTAGGACGTAGAAGTCACATTGTTCCACTGGGGAAAGATCGAGGAGGACTTGTGTTGCCTTCCCTTCCAAGGCTAGGGCCAAGTGGGTGGCCGCTTCGTCATTACTCCAGCCGTTATGCTGTACTGGAATCTGGACCTGGGCGAGGTATGGTGCTAGTGGTGCCGTACCATTGTACTTGGGTAGCTTGACGGTCGACCTCAGTGACACCAAATGTTGCACTCTGGCTGGAGTTGACATCATGGGCCCCTCGAGACGATGTTGCAGAGTACTGGAGCCATCTGGACAATGATGTTCCTTGGTCATCCCATCCAACTGATGGTGATCTTTGGTCAGCCTATGTACTCCACTGGTCTCCTCCAAGAGCAGGCGACCTGCTGACATCCGCTGTCCCACGGTCCTCCTTTCCACTAGGTGGCGAGCAGCAGTCATCCTTTGTTCACTGGTCCGTCCTTCCAGCAGGTGGCCATCACCTTCTGTGGTCCGCCTCTTCATCTCCACTGGGTGGCAAGTTGTAGCCATCTGTTCACTGGCCCCTCCTTCTCGTAGACGGCGATGTTCACTGGCTCCTCCTTCCTGTAGACGGCGATGTTCACTGGCTCCTCCTTCCTGTAGACGGCGATGTTCACTGGCTCCTCCTTCCTGTAGATGGCGAGCTTCTGCAGTCCTCTTCCTCAGATGATCAGCTTCTTCAGTCCTCTTCAGTAACAGGTGAAGATCAATGAAGCTTTGCTCAATTTCTTGCTCGAGTTTGAGGATTTACTCCTCCAAGACAGAAATTCCATTTTTGACACCAATATAGCAAGTAGTAGTCAGAGATGACACAATGCAGTCCACCTCTCACTCACTACAATATTGTGGGGTTGATTTCCCATGTATCCCATGTTAAATTTGGCCCTTTCATTTCCATTTCAACAGAACAGTTTCTTCTCTTATGAAGTTTACATGTTTCAGTACAACTACTAACATTGTTCAATGATAATATTTGTGCAGATATTATCATTCAATGATAATATTTGTGCAGATATTATCACGGTTTGATTGAATGAAAACAGCGAACAGTAGTGTCATGTGAATGCCAGTCTAACAATATTGAGGTCATGCTCGAGGCACTGCCAAAATCTTCACAGAAAGTGGTGAACAACTCGAAACATGCAGCTGCTGTTTGGTCACCTGTCCTCAACATCTGGCCTCATGTCACCGAGTGAATGCTCACAGACTTCAGGGGGTCAGCGGCAAAACAAATGTAGATGAAACTGTGCCGGTGCTGAGGAAAACAGGAAAAGGATGAGGCACGCATCACTGATGGAGGGCAGCAGGACATTGGTCGAGAGGAATTTGTATCATAGCAACTGCGAGGCTGAAGAAAATGAACCTTTGACCCCTCACTGTGTCATATTTTGGCAGAGACAGGTGTTTATCTGAGCAGCACTCCGACTTCACATTTTTTCCAAGTGACAGTTTCGAACAAAGCAGATAGAATGTGAGTTACGTCTTGATGGCATTCTATAACATCACTCTCTACAGGTGCTGATGTTTTTGTCTGCACATCTGCTGATGTCATAGTTAATAATCCGCCACACCTGGGTCATAGCAGGGTCTGCTGACACGGTAACATAACTGCACATGTTCAAAGCAGAAATGCAAGGCAAGGTTAACATCCCCTTCACTTACTGAAATCACATTAAAAAAAGTCCATGCATTTAGGAATCATTTGGTTAAAAAAAACAACGCTCTGACTACGCTTTGTTTGCCATAGCTGCCTGGAGAGCAGTCCTGGTGATGTCACTAGTACCAAGCAACAACTCCACTCTTTGCTGACTGACTTGATGGTGAAACTTCTCTGTATTATTTATATTCACAAAGGAAGTGAGATCTTAGTTGTCTTTCTCCGCCATGTAAAAAAAAAAACAAAACAAAAATGACGAAGCTAAAACTAGCTAAAACCATTGATCTGATCTGAACTTTTGTGAACCTAAATACACTTAAATACAAAAAAGATCAACAGGATTTGTGAAAAAATGAATATAGTGCCATCATGATGAATGATTGAATTCGATCTAAGGTCTAGTTCAAAGCGTCTCTACGTCATAAAATAGCTGAAATCAGTTGATAAACACAAGATTTTAAAACGTTCTCACTTAGCTTTGTTGGTTGGAGGCTTGTCAGTCAGGCAGCACCGCCTGCTTTGCCTCCGAAGAGCTTGACAGGATAAGGCTAATGGAGGGATTGTCCTCAGTGCAAACCCCACCGTGCTGACGGCCTTTAGGTTCTGGTGAAATGAGTGCAGCAGATGATGGGCCTCAGCTCTGCAGCAGAGGATCAGACGGTGATGGTGGATGGCAGGTGAGGAACGCTCAAGCAAGCAAGTGCTGCAGCAGGCTCTCTCACTGCAACTGCTTAATAATTCCTCTCTCTTGTCTCCTGCTGCTCTCCTCTTCTCAGAGATTCATCTTCAAATGAAGCGCTCACATTTATATCTGTATTATCAGGTCGTCTATCAACAGAGATTTAGGACAGGACTGTCTATTTGTTAGCTTAAATAGCAGGTACTGACTCAAATCAGAAGAAAGAGCCTCCTCCATCAAGACGTCACCATAAAGACCCTCACCAAAAGCCAACGCACATACACAGCAGCAGATAGTGATTTATTTATTCATTTGTATATTAAAAAAAAAAAAAAAAAAAAAAAAAAAAAAAACCAAACAATGTTAACATGTTAATCCTCCAGTTTTTTTATTTATTTACATAAAATAGAACACACAAACAAAATAAGTTTTGACAACAATAAAATAAACAGTAATACATACAATAAATATAACATATAAATATAATTATTAAAATGGAGGCGGAAACTAGAGAAAGTAATCTTGTGCATCAAAAACAGTGAAATATAAATCTCTGACCAGGAATAATTCCACGGGGAGGGAGTCAAGTGAGCTGAAATAGGTAAGAAAGGGCTGCCACTTCCTGAAAAACTTTCCAGTATAACCCTTAATTCTATGTTCTATGCTTGATTTTTTCCAACTGTGTCTGTGGGTGATTTCAACAGTGTTGCTCTTGGAAGGATGACTGAAGGAATCCCCTCGACAGTTTCAGTCTTCTGTGGCGCAGGGCAAATATGTCTGAACTTATGATTGGTGGAGTCAGTCTGTTGTGCTTGATCTGTGAGTTTTCTCTCCATGATAAAGACCCACTTTATAAGTGACAATATCACCTGACCCGTCATGGACCCGTGCACTTCAGGTCAGGACACCGTATATCAAACTTACACAGAGGTGAATCTAGCGAGGGATTGTGGAAAATATTGAAGGGAACATGTTGTGTTTGAGCCTCCTGCTCGCTTGTGCATGAGATGATAAACATTGAGAGGCTTTTATCTGAACACCCTTCTCACAATTCACATCCCTCAAGACCGAGCGTTTCACTCTGCCACCACTGTGTAAAAGGTTTTCTGATTTTTTTTTTTAACAAAGCACTTTAAACTCAAATTCTCTAAGCGCTCGACAGAGGACGGTGACATCCAGGCTGTGTCAAACTCCCCAAATAAGACACCATAAAAAGAAAAAACGAAAAAAAAGAGGACACAAAACAAGACAAAAAAAAAAAACACATTTTATTCAGGAAAAACAAGAAGTTTATATAAGTCAAATAAAATTCAAGACCAGCTATTGAAAGAGTAAACAAAACATGCTAATATTGTCACTACCTCTAATCATGATTAAAAAAAAAAGAATTTTACTGTTGTGAAAACAAAAACAACATCTCAAGAGAGGAAATAAAACTGAAAATAAGTGTTTATTTAAATACATACATACATTGTCAGTGAAACAACACATTTTAGGTCTCGGCAGTCATTGGGTGAGAGGCAGGAATACACCCTGGACAGGTCGCAATACCAAAAAATGTGTTGGTGGAACAAAATATATATATCAAATTGATTAAAAAAAGGCTAAACAGAGCATCCCTCAATGCTCTTCTGATAGTTATTTGAAGCATTTCATTTAGTGCAACGCACACATGAGCACACATGAAGTGCACATGATCGATGGCCTGTGAGAACTGTGTGTGATGGGCAGTCAGCAGGGGGATTGGTCGACTGCTGCTGCTCTCTCACATTCTCTCCAGAGAAGATCTGCTGCTGACTGTTGCTCCAGCATGTGATAGAACCATTATCTGTTCAAACCCGTCTGGACTGTGATCAACGTTCTTTCCCCTCACTGTGTGATTCTGAAGACCACCGGCAGCAAACTGGGTCGATCCGAGGAGAGGAAGGGGCTCCACTTTCAGCACAAGGTAGAGTAACATGAGAAGATATTGTACATCTTATTGCTCATATGTTGTCTGTAGTCTGTTCAGTATTCACTGTGGTGACACTGTGCCCTCAGCTTGACTGTAGGATTTCTTATGTTAGTGGAACAATACAAGAAGCGATTTGGTTTTCTGGTGCTTCACATTTCGCTCTTTTTAGATTCCTGGCATAAAATCAAAACCTGCAGGACATCAAGAGGAAATAGCCTTCCACGTGCTGTCCTTCAAACTAGCCTTCATGCAAACTATTTTGAATGAAATGTATGCAGGACAAGGGGGAGTACAGAGCTCTCTTTTGATGCACAACACTTCCGTGAGCACAGCTAGCGCTCCCCGACTCATAGTGGACACATGTGCCTTTTGTTCAGGAGCACCGCTTCCTATTCGTTCTATCCCCTGCAGCTCAAGATCGACGGGATGTTATCTCTAAAGTAAACGTCAGCGTTGTATCCAAACACTGAAACAGCACTGACTTTGGATGTGTTCTAATGTCGACAGACAAAGTCATTTTGGGGAAGGATGTTTCTACCTGCAGTTGCTGTTCTGTGCAACTCTGAGGCTCTGCCTCAAGGTCTTCTCCCAAATTCAAAAGAAAGGCCCTGGGTTGTAGCTTTAGTGGGGAAAAGGGCACTTTATAACCACAAGGGTTCAGTCATCTGCCTTAGATCTTTTGTCCCCATAAAAACATAGCAAATCCAATCTGGGGTGGTGAAGAGGAGAGTGCAGGCAGGGTGGAATGGGTGAGGAGGACTGACATATAGGTGGTCTGTGATAGCAGGAGCAGCAGGCAGGGTGGAGGACTGACTCATGGAGAGACAGTTAATAGTATAGACATAGGGGTATCAGGTCAAAGAGGAGGAAGACAACCTACAAGCTCCTGATATTGACAGTGGTCACAGCCTTTCCTCCACAGCTACACGCCACACCCGTCTCCTGATGACACAGACGGAATCATTCGGAGTTCTTAGAAACAATTGTCCTGTCCACGTCTGATGTCACAATCTGTTATTACTGAGACGACTCGCAAGTCAGAGTTTTTGATGGATGTCACATTTTCTACATCAGATGACACTCAAATTGAGAGAAGAACAGAGAGTCAAAGCATGACAGCTGTTACATTCTCAGCAAGCAAAACACAAATCCTTCCCACGTAGAGCTGCTGTGTTCTCCTGCATGGATTTACTCCTTATTCTCATTTTTCCCCTCAGGACCATATACCGTCCTTCATCTTCATTTTGCAGCGTGACACAGTTCAAACCACGCTCTGGATTCTCCAACGGTCCAATTATTCATGAGCGACATGTTAAAGAGCCTCGACCGAGATTGACATTGTGTTTCTTCTCCATCTATAATTCAGATGAGCGACAGGAAGGGAGTTTACGCTCAATAAATGCTGATAATGCTCTGTGACAGACTCCTAACTCCCATCACATTAACAAACCATTGGAATCCTCTTAGGAATGTGTTCATATAGACAATTTCATTATCTAATTGCACAAACTTAATCACCTCATGGGGAAATATGTCGGGCTGGTTCCATCATGGATCATTTGATATGATGCTAAAGATCAGAACATCTGCTGCAGAATTTATGTTGTGTTTTCTGGTTTATTTTCAAAGATCATTGTTCTTTTGCTGTGCGGTTCTGTTTGGTTGACACATTCATCTAGTGGTGGAATTTCTGGACGTGATGGTTCCCAGAGGACTTTCTCCCTTCCCCCGGGCACCAGCAGTGACCAGCACATGTCCAAGCATTCGCCTTCTGCTTGTCCCTCCTGATCGGCAGCAGCGAAGAAGCCCTTTCTACTGTCGTGGTGGTTGTTCTCTTACGTGCCCAGAGGCATGGATGGGCAGTTTCTCCTCCTACCTCTCATGGCTTCCACAATCCTCTCCTCCTGGGCAACAGTTAGCTCCCACAAAACCAATGTCTTGTCCAAGATTGGTCACCATTTTTCAGATTAGTGGCTTCCCATTGTCCACCCTCTGCCTCCAGTCATCCCTCGATGGATGACCATAGTGCTCCAGAGTTCTTCTCCCTTGGCACAGTTGTACAATGTACCGACAGATGAGGCTCAATGGTCTCAGCAGGATATTGTACACAAACTGACCAAGTAATTTAATGCAGTCATCTTCCTATCACTGAATCTAGCCCATTCAATATCTAAACTAGTGATTCTTAACCATAGGGCCGGGGCCCATGGTTGGGCCGCGAGCGCCACATTGAGGGCCGCCAAAACACTTTTGGGCTGCGAGGGCTGCGAGACGCTCAGTTTTAATCCATTAGTCACATATAGTGGCAGTAGTGAGTCACTGAATTGACTTGACAGCTGCAAATCTGTGAGAGCTAACAACAGTTAACAACAAGTTCATGAAAAGAAAAAAAATTATAAAGAAAGTGATGTCACCCCCAACAGTAAAAACTGTTCATGAAAGCACCTGTTGAAGCAGTTTTGAAATTTAACTGGAACATTTTATGGCGATATTTCCATCGACACTTTACTGATATCTTCTTTGGAGTTTAAATAAAATATATATTTTTTATTTTATGATATTTAGACATTGTATTTATTTTATTCAGATTTTTTCTGTTTCCATTTTTCTCAACAGTTTGCATCAAGTGTATTTTTTTTTTGTTTTTTTTTTCTTTAGTAAAATTGATGAATATGACTTGCACCTGGTTCTGCTCCTGGAACCTCGCTATGACAAATATATTTGCAATAATTATGGTTTGTTTATGTGTAAGTAGATTAAATATGGTTGTTGGTCACAAATGAAATCAAGAGTAATGAATCAGTTCTATTGAATGGGTCCTGGGGTGATTTGTTCTGGGAAAGGTGGGCCCCAAGATTTAGAGCAGGAGGTTAAGAACCCCTGGTCTAAATCACAGCCTGCTCCACAATCCATCTACTGAAGAGCGACACATGACTTGTGTGTGTTGCAGAGTGTGGTGTTGTATCGCCAAAGATTCTCGTATTAAACAGGTCAGAAGCAGACAATGGGTTGTGTTGTCAGGAAGCGCTTTCCCTTTATTTTTTATTTGATTTTTAGTCTTTCCCATTTTGGTGTTCATGAAAGTCAGTTCAATACACGGAATTCTATATTTGAATACGTTCTCCGTTTTTCATCTCATGACCTGATTAAAAGTCATCATTCTGATCGAAGCATTACATGAATCGTGAGAATCCATTATCAAACATTTAAGATTAACTGGAAAGACTGAGGAGGATTTCATTTGAGAAGTGAGTGATATGCTTGAAATTATACATTTTATAAATGAGAGAAGCGTATTTACAGAGTAGCTGGGTTTTTATGCCAAATGTGAAATTATCTTTCCCTCATATCCACAGCGTCTGTAGAACAGTAAAACGTCTCTCTGTCGTGTTCTTGTAGGACATGAATCATTGATGACCTTCTGCACGTATTTGGTGAAATATTAATATACATTGTATGAAATGATTTCTTCATGTTTAAAAATTCCACATATGAGCAAAAGCTGTGGTGGCAGTTTTATAATAGCGACTTCATTGATCTCAATAGCAACAAGATTGACACCTCTAAAACCACCTCTGACACCAGGCCGGATACGAAAAAAAATTGAGATCTACGAAAGCAGTTATGACGCTGACTTCAAGGGGTCTGTTGTGTCTCATCTCCCAAAACCCAGAATTTCCTGTTTAAACATCGCTGAAAACAGTTCACTGAGAGGAAATGTGGGGATTTCCTATCCTTCCAAAGACACACATGAAGGCTGTATGAGAAAATGAAAGCAAGAAAATGTACCCATAACACTAGCCAGATATATATTGTACTAAGCAGAAAACATTTGTAAAGAAGTCATGGGAGACACAGAACGCAAAACTCAAATAAACTGGTTCAAGTTCAAACTCTCAGCCAAAGAAGTAGGACCTGACCTCAGGCGCGGTCTGAATAAGATACAAATATGAAAGAATAACGCGACTGTCTGCTGATCATAGAGGGAGCATTCGCTGGAGGAGGGAGGGGGACGGATCAGATGAGCGGTTTCAAGGAAATGTCCTCAACAGATCTCTTTGGATGCTGATGTGTACACGGCTGTTTCAGAAATGGACCTGGATCGTGGATTCTATCGACGGGTGGACGTCCCAGATCATGTTCACTACATCGTGGCCTTCTTCGTCCTGGTCATCGGAGCCGTTGGTGTTTCCGGGAACGCCCTGGTCATGTATGCGTTTTTCTGGTAGGTAAGCTTTCTACTGCCCTGCCTTGCCGCTGCATTTGTGCATGAAGGGATGAACACATGCATCAAAATGGTCAAACTAGACTCATTTTCTTGTTCATAGACTTCTCTGCTGCAATGAGTTCCTCAGGGAGTGCAGAGCTTCCACTTCAGCACATTTGTTATTTCTAACAGAAGGATCATGAGACCTTTAAAGGCCAGTGTGGTTGTATAATCCTCCACCTGGTCTTCAATCCGGTTTCCAGGTCTCCTGACCTGAGCCACCTCCAAAGTTCATGCATTTATTGTGAGGATGGTTAATGAAGTACAACTTTAAAATACTCTTGAACTTATCGTATAAATCAAATCACTCAGTTGGCTGAAGTGGCAAAGTAAGTTTGGTCTTCAGTGATACAAATATTCAGTTTCCTTTATTCTGTCAGTTCTGCGTCAACATATGCAGTTGGGGCAAGTTTCACTCTGCATAAACCTCATTAAATTCAGCACCATGGTTCTAGTCCTTGCCTCCTCTGGGCGACCAAGACACTGTGATGCCGTGTCTTGTTAGGGTTAGGGTTACTAACCCTAAGGTTGAAGGTTGGACTTTCCTTCACTCATGACAAGGACCACAAACTTACTTGTACTGATTCCCATCCCAGCTGGCAAAACACATTTCCTACAGTTGCAGTGGCTCTGCCCACTTCATATATAAACACTTGTATCTGTGTGTTTAGAACCGTAAGAACATGTTGTCTCCTGATTAATGCGGCTTTGTCCGATTGCGTGATTATTATATTAATGTCAAATACAGCTACGGTCAATCAGCTGCCACTGAGTCGAGGCATGACGTTGTTCAAACGTCAGTGCATTGAATCAATGGGTTGCCAGCAGAGTGAAACCAAATAATACAGAGGTGGTCAATAAAACTTCCTAACCAAAATACTCACCAAATAATCCAAAATACATACATCAGTAACAAGGGCAAATGAACTTAAGAAGAGGAAATTTAATAGATAATATGTAAGGAGTATAAATGTGCCATGGAAACTATTGAAATATTTCATTTTATATGCATTTCATTTGAATATAACTCAAGTGTGGACCAGTCGTTCAAGATGAAAAGGCATTTTATTTTGAAATATATGTTCAGTATTGTATTCAATGTGTTTTGAGGAACAAGACAAACACAAAAATGGCCAATGAAAAGAAGAAAAATGTCTTAAAACAGGATCATGCTATATTTACTGCTGAAGTGGTGGTGGTGACTAAAGGAGACATAACAACAAATAGGACATATTAGTTACAGTTATAGTCTGACATGAAACGGGCCATGAAAATGCAGGCATCGGGCCACATACGGGAGATAGGTCTGTGGTGCTGGACCACACACTGCGGGGTGCGATTGTCAATATTACTTTTTCTGGTCGTGATGGATGGGATTTGTTGAAGAGGCTGTGCAGAAGAGGGCTTGCAGAGAAGTGAGCTATTTTATCATGATGTCAGCGTGGTTCGCTTGTTCTCAGTCACTTGCATTTTCAAACAAGGTAGGGATGAAGTTCAACGCCTTTTGTGGAGAATGTAGAGATCTTATTTGGATTCAGTGGTTGGCATCGTTCTGCCAACGTCTTACCGGTTGGTGACCTTGAAACAGTTTGATCAAGCTGCGGTTTAAATTTGTGCCACGCCTCCAGAGCTGAGCTGCAGCTGGAGAGGTGGGACAAATGTCCTTACCCCACACTTCCTGTATGCCCTTGAGCGACACTTCTCTCTCCAATGACTTTGAATGGGTTGGTTAAAACGAAACGGGAAAAAAGATCTTCTACCTTCCCTTACACCCAGCAACAAATAGTAGGAAAGATGAGGGAATTTGATGGACCAACTTATTTTCGTAGGCTAAGTGCAGCTTAGAGAATACAGAGGCTTGTTGTTGTCGAGTACTTTCTTGTGTGCCGGAACACCGGATGTCATCATGCAGAGTGGATTTTGTTTGTTTTAATGTGTTCACCTCAGCTGACATTGGGAGAAGTTTCCCTCCAAGTGGGTCACCAGTTCACCTCAAGGTCACCGAACACAATTAATCTAGGAAATGTCAAATCACCCGTGTAACTGTGCTGCATGCGAGCAAGACTTGAAGCTCACTTTGAGAATTATTTCGCACAATGTGGTGTGAGAGAGTGTGTAAAATGCCACAGTGGTCCTGACATGATATGTGCGTTCACTCCTGACCTCATGGGAAACAAATCTCTGTAGTATTTTCAACAATCAGTCACTGTGTTTCCTCAAACCAAACACCCACTCCCATACAAAAACAATCTGACCAACACACAAGGCCAATGAAAGAAGAACAAATGAATCATTTAAGGCAGGGGTCGGCAACCCTTAACTCTCAAAGAGCCATTTCGACACGGTTTTCCATGGAAAAGACAACACAGGGAGTCGCAAAAAAAAAAAAAAAAAAGCTCTCCAGACAACAGTTAACCTTTGTAAGTGCAGGAGTTCCTGGTCCACTGATCACACTGATGCACAAGACACTTCGCAGCTAGGATGATAACAACAACAACAAACATGGAGGAATCCCTGAACCAAAGCAAACAGCTTTGTTTGTTTTTCACTACACAATGGCCAGGGTTTCCACTACTCTGAATGTACTTGAAATTCTTATAAAATTGAAATTCTTATACAAATATTATTGAGACATTCAAAGAGCTTTAGTTTAAATAAGGTGATATAAAAACTTGAATATCGTGATTTATTGTGCTATTGTCAAACTCATGCAAAATAAATTTTGAATATTTTGAAAAATGTGGCTTGTTGTGGCAAATATTCTTATACCATTAAACTGCAATTAATTTTTTTTTGAGATTATTATAATTTAAAATTTCATTTTTTATTAAATGAACACATTTTGAACTCTTACTAAAGAAGTAAATAAGTCTCAAATGAATTAAAAAGTTATGATACACCTGCACCACATCGCCAGCACTGGACGGCTGTGCTGTGCTCCTCCACAGTTTTTGTCAGAGTTTGAAAAGTTCTTCTTAAATGATGTTGTCCGCACAGACAGTGATCGGACGCTTTACTGCTCTGCATTCATCATGTGAGTCGCACTGTACAATAGTTTTCTGCATCTAGCGCCGAGTCGCCCGAGGCAAGATGCTCACCCCCCTTGGAGAGCTTCCTGAGACAAGGTGCAGCTCATCAGGCGGGATCAAGTCCGCAGCTCACATGTCCGACTTTAGAGGCCATATTTATAGGCCCCATATTTCCCCAAGCCCAGAGCCGCAACATAAGGATGAAAGAGTCGCGGGTTGCCAACCCCTGATTTAAGGGGCTAAAGACAGACAGACTGACTACTTCACCAATCCCTTTGGGCAGTTCCCTCTGAGCAACTGAGCTGGCCGTCAAAGTGGTCATGCAGCTGGACCAGCCGGTCCCCGGTGACCTGTTTATCTGCTGAGAAGATGATGATTCTCATGATGTGACATACAACAGGCTTCACTTCACCTCTAGGGTGCGAGCATATGATGCGGCTGCCTCCTGTTGATCCCATGACTGATACCATCTGCTTCCAGGCTGCTTTTGGTGAACATTTTTGGCTCAGCGTGACCTCAGTTCTTTGTCTCCTGTATTTTAATCTGCATGTCTCTTTTGTCCATGTGTTGCAGCAACAAGCGGCTCCAGACTCCTCCCAATATATTCATCATAAACCTGGCGGTCAGCGACTTCTTGATGGCCATCACACAGTCGCCCATCTTCTTTGTGAACTCCCTGTATAAAGGATGGATTTTTGGGGAAACGGGTTGTAAGATTTATGCCTTTTGTGGCGCTCTATTCGGAATCACCTCCATGATAAACCTTCTGGCCATTTCGGTCGATCGCTACATCGTCATCAGCAAACCCTTGCAGGCCATTCAGTGGTCGTCCAGGAGACGAACCCTCCTTATTATCTCCCTAGTTTGGCTCTACTCACTGGCGTGGAGCCTGGCTCCACTTTTAGGATGGAGTAAGTATGAATATTCACGAGTCCCCGTGTAATCCTTCCCCTTTAAGCAACATCAATCCTGGATCTTTTCTCTCATCTCCAGGCTCATACATACCAGAGGGGCTGATGACCTCATGCACGTGGGACTATGTGTCATCGACACCCTCCAACAAAAGTTACACACTGATGCTGTGCTGCTTCGTCTTCTTCATCCCTCTGGCCATCATCTCCTACTGCTATCTCTGCATGTTCCTGGTCATTCGACAGGCCAGCAGGTAAGACACTGCCAAGACACTGAAAAACCCCCAACCCTTACGTACTGCATGGATGGAACATGAAAATGAGCAGAAGCATGATAGAAGGACAGTCATCTTTGGCCATTAGCTCATCCAAGCAGAGGGCTACATCGATGAGCTCAAGGCCACCGTCTGATATGATCAAGTTATTTTCTCTTTGTGAGGATGTGTGAAAGGGGAGCGTTTGCCTGTGACATTTCTCTCTCTTCTTTCAAACCCTTAATATTGACAGGGACGTGGAAAAGCTAGGAAGCCAGGTGCGGAAGTCCACGCTGATACAACAGCAGTCCATCAAGACAGAATGGAAGTTGGCCAAGATTGCCTTCGTGGTCATTATCGTCTTCCTGCTTTCCTGGTCACCGTATGCATTTGTCACCCTCATAGCCTGGGCTGGGTAAGTGTTCAATATATTTGCCAAAAATCTTCTCAAAAACAAACATTTTTTCCCCAGGTATGGAAGTGCCCTCAACCCATACTCCAAAGCAGTCCCAGCTGTCATAGCCAAAGCCTCAGCCATCTACAACCCCTTCATCTACGCCATCATTCACTCCAATTACAGGTGAGAAAAGTCTCCAAGTGCTTGTTTTGGGTGATATGTTCAGCGCTTTTCTTGTTACAGACAAACACTGGCTGAAAAGGTCCCCTGTCTCCACTTCCTGGCGCAGCCACCAAAGAGAAACTGCATTGCTGTGTCACATGTTGAAGGCTCTTTCAGAGGCCTGATGCTGAGTCAACAGTCTTCTGGTTCCAAAACCAAGTTCCACAGAGTTTCTTCTCTGCCCACAACAGACACAGTGAGTTGCACATTCTCGCAGAGGATTCGGAGGCTGAGAGCTTGTTTGACCACAGACAGCCTTCACAAAACTCGGACATGCTGCCACTGGTAGTGGGTTAGCAAATTCTTGCTTGCTAGCTTGCTCAGATACTGCAAGCTCGGGCTGTTAGCATCCTAGGTTTCTGCGCCTTATTAGGGTTTGGTAAACGGACCTGATGCTTGTTGCATTTTCGGCCAATGAGAAAGTTCTTCCTTGCTGTTGCCAGCTGTTGCTAACAGCTGTGGTCTCCATTTTCAGCTGGAGTTTTGCGTTTCAATGAACATTTACATTACAATTTGAAAATTTGAATATGAAACCACTTACTTGATTTTTTTAACACAAGATCATGACCCCTTTTACAACTTGACAGTCACAAATGTTCACTTCCCATTAGGACTGCAACGTTGAGTTGACGTCATCGATAACGTCAACAGCAAAATTTTGTCAACGTCAAAATGTGTGCGTCAACGCATTATGATGCTGATGATGTGAACACACACGGGCCGCAGGATGGTCGTCAAGAACTGGTTGTTATTGAGAAGCAGTGTCAAATTATCACATTCTCTGGAATCATGAACATATGTTCATTTCTGTTCCTTTAATTGGTTCCTGACTGAGTTCTGAGTCTAACTGGCCACCGTCGCTGCGTGCTCCAGGCTCGGCGTCACCACCTCTCTGGCGGCGACGGGTCGTAGTGTCGAAAAGTGTGGCTTTGTTTTGTTTGTGAAGATAACGTATCTCAAGGATGAGCAAACCCCTTGGACACCATGGTAGACAGAGTGTTCCGTGTTTGGTCTGTGACGCCACACACCCTCAAGCTAACAGCTAGCATGTGGGTTAGCACGGAGCTAACTTGTTGTTAGTTGTAGATGTAGTGAAGTGTCCTCGGTCTATCTCCGCCTCCTAATAATAACCAGAACTGAACTGGGGAGCCACACTGAACATATTGTTTTAGATTATTATTCAAATAAGATGATGTGAATGTTGATCAGATATTTTATATGAGATACATGTATGAATATTGATGATTTTATATTCTCAAGGACCAAAGAAGACCTCCGTTTTAAAGAACTGGAGCTCTCTGTCAACTTTCATGGACTGTGCTTCACAGGGTTAATACATGTTCCTGGATTATGTGTCATTATTTTAATATACTAGTTTAATAATGCATGGTGTCTGAGTATCAGTGAGATGATTAAAGCAACTTTAGGTTGAACAGAGAAACAAAGGTAATCCCTAGGTTAGTCGATTACCATACCATATTTATTTATAAAGCACTTAAAAAGCAATACATTCTCACTAAGTGCTGTACAACTGAATAAAACAAACATTAAAAACAATAAATACATCAAAAAGAAAACAGGGCAGATACACTGAAAATTGCAAAAAAGATCAGCTGTGTGGTTGTATAAAAGCCAAAGAGTAAAAGGGCGTTTTAAGAATTTTAAAATGGACAGTGATGGTGCCTGTGTAGCATGGGGAGGGAGGGTATTCCATAGTCAGGAGCCACAGACTGAGAAAGCCCGGTCTCCTCTCATCTTCCGCTTAGTTTTAGGTACCTCCAGGCGCAGCTGGTCAGCTGACCTCAAGAAACGTGAAGGAACGTAGGGGGTTAAATGCTCCACTAGGTACTGAGGGGCAAGACAATTTAAAGACGAACAGAAGAACATTAAAATCAATTCTAAAAATCACATTCAGCCAGTGGAGAGAAGTTAAAATGGGGGTGATGTGCTCACTTTTGCGTGACCCAGTTAAGAACCTAGCTGCAGCATTCTGGACCAGCTGCAGACGGGACAGGGACGCCTGGTTAACGCCTACAAGGAGACAGTTGCAGTAGTCCAGTCGGCACCTGATAAAAGCATGAATCACTGCTTCCAAGTGCTGCCTGGATCAAATGGTCTTCACCTTAAAGAGCCCACGGAGATAAAAGAAACACGACTTGACGACCACGCTGATCTGAGAGTCAAATTTAAAATCACTGTTCATTTTAAAACCAAGGTTTCTACCCACGGGTTTAACATAGTCGGAGAAGAGGACCCAAGTTAAAGGACAAACGAAAATAATCCTTAGTTGCAGCCCTACTTCCCATGATTCCAACCCACATACAGATTTTTATGAAATTTTATGTCAAAGAATATAATGCACAAAATATTATTTTCAAGGCTTTTATAAGTCTTGCATGAGCTCAGCTCCGACAAAAGCTCTGGCAAAATCTCATTGGAAAGAAATAATTGAAAAATACATGAATTTCATTTGTAAGAATTAGTAATATAAATATTTCAGCAGGCCTGGAGTGACGTGGAGCTGGACCCACTTGGCCGGAGGAATTGCTTACAAACAAGTCCGTCTTTTGATGCTCTGGAGGAGAATGAACATGCATTTTCGAGAACGAACGCACAGGAAAAGAGAATAAATTGCCAGGAAGGAGTGAGGTAGGTTCACGTCGGTTGTAGATTCCATTTCATATTTTATCACAGGTGTGTCCTAACTTAACCTTTTCCAGTCTGCCATCCCAGAAAGAGGCTCACTGAGGAGCAGGAAGGTCAAGTCCGTCCAGTCCACACCCCCTCATCTGCTCTGAGAAGGAAAAAACAAAAGTGATGGCTGGTGTGAAGAACAGGAAGTCTGATCATCAGGATGGACATGAGGGGGTGCGTGAGGAAGATGGCTATAAATTCCCCACGACACCGTGTGTGTGCCAGAATCCTGCACAAAGGCTGACCTGCGAGTGAGCTGGACAGCAGGCACACAGGAATATTTGTTTATAGCAGCCTGCGACTGTTGACGGAACCTCAATTGTTCTGACAGCCATTCCAACACCAGTGAAGCTGGATAGTGTTTTGCCAGCGCAAACATATCAGCCATGTTTATGGCCAGGAATCCCCGGGGAGTGGAGCACAATGACAGTTACAGCTTTATTACATGTAGCGTCGCTAGACCGTTTCAACAAAACACTGTTTTCTGGCAAGAGAGATGGTTAAAATGGTCAAATACTTCAAACTTCTTTTAAAAAATATGAGAAATAAACACACCATTTTAGTTTAGTTAGGAACGAACATAACACAACAACTCATGAAATACTACCAGCTGAAAATCAGTTTTCCAGTCTTCTCCCCGGATATTTCTGCCTCATTGCTGTTGCCCCATCTGTAGACATGTTTTCCTATCTAACTATTGTGCACTACTGTCGTTCTTGCTCTTTTCTGAGATCGCCTCAAGGCCCAAAAACTGAAAGCTGCCGTTAACAAACCAAAGTCATCGATGATGCCGCATCTCTAACTCAAGCATCATATCCTGAACGCTGTGCTGTATTCGAGCAGATGTTACATTCAAGGTCACATTTATCATATGGACAGTTGGATTAATTTTACTGAATAAAACAAATGCTTACAACATTTGTTTGACATAAGCTGCTCTTGTAGGTTGCGCAGAAGCATGGCCGCATTGTGTTGAGTGTATGATGATCATTCTCTGACTAAATGATCATTGCAGATCTGAAGAAGTGGTCATAACAATATTGCCACTGTTGTGAGAGGTGCTGTCAAATTATTTGAAAAAAAAAAAAAGGAAAACTGTTAAAAAACAAGAAAAAAATTATAAGTCAATAAATCAGAGGAAAAGCACATATATGGAGAAAAGTATGGAGAGACTTTTAAGGGGAAAAAAAAGGATCCCAGAAAACAGTTAATAAAATGTAAAAAATAAAATAAAATTGGATGCGTTTTTTAAAAAATAAAGAAAGAAAAGAAGAACCGGAAAGCGACGTCTTTAAAGAGAATAATAAGCTTCATTTGGACTGATATCCGAAGCATACTTTGTCCATTGAATGTTTGGGATTTGCCACCGTTGTCTGTGCTGCAAGTCCCATAATGTAATGATTTTAGACCGAGCTTTGGACATGGGATTAACCTGAATATCTGGACACACTCCGTCTCACACGAAATCAAAAAGCATTACCGTTATTGATTGACTGCACATGCCGCCTCTTCTTATTCTTAAAAACTCTTACTTTACCATTCGATTATGGGCTGCTGCTCCAGCTTTAGCTGTTTAATCTCTCCACCCAAACATCCCCTACTGAACTGCTCTTGAACCTGCAGGATTTCCTGAGCACCTGAGTTATCCCGTTATGTAAAGATGATCTGAAGGTATGCGCTGCAGCCACTCATGAACAAAGAGCACACTTGAGTTGCTGTTGCACAGGGAGGACTGTGGGGGCTTCCTGTGGTTTCATAACCGCATATTGACCTGACCGAAGCAGCACACTGTAAAGATCTAATGGCAACAGCCGATACCGCCTCTGGAATCCACAGAGTAGGTCAGACTGTATGGTGGCAGGCATGAAAAATCGATATTAAAAAGCAAAAAATAGAAAGACTGTGGGCTGAAAATTAACTCAGTGCGAAAGGGTGATGAAAATGGAACACATATTAGTTTTGTTCAAAGAAAAAGGTTCATTATTTCTTTTGCGCCATAGATTTCATCTACACACACTGTTGTTAGGCGGCCAGAAAGTGAAAGAAAGAATTCTTACTGGAGTACAGGCGAGAGGAAGAACCAAAGATTAGAATTAAGACTCGTTCCCTACGGCTACATATTTGCGTTACCGCTGTAAATCATATTTATGTGCAGGAATGCGCTGGAGCGACCGGCCGCTAGAGGGAGCTACTCCATTAACTTTTCAATGAACTACGATTGTTCACTGCGAGGGACCGAAATTAAACAGACCGAAATTGAGAGATATATATATATATATGTTCAGGGTGATCAGGATTGTAAAACCTAGTAGCTCACATCCAGACACATTCATGCCATTGAAAAACGTGTGATGAAGATTCCCTAAAACCGATCCGTGTGCCTTAAGTTCAAGCACTGGAAAGAATGAGGTCACGACGCGACAAAGCAACCTGAGGCAGGTTAAACATATTTTTCCATAAAGCCATTAGCTCTCCGCCACATTCCTGGAGCTGATGGCATCTTACAGTATTGGGATGACCTACCCTAACTGCGGTCGTCGAGGGAAAAGCCAGTGTCCAATACACGCCATTAAAATGCAGACAGCGAGTGAGAGATTCAGGTAAGCAGCAAAAAATAAAGTACTTGGCTTGATGACTCGGTCTCGGTCTGCATACTGGTAGGTTTGAGTCGTGTTGACTGGCGTAGAATCTAAATATATTATGATTAACATAAACAAGCAGGGAAATAATTCATATTCAATTCATAATACTTTATAAATAATGAAGTTAACGAATGAATTTATTTAATATAACGGATTTTATTTTTAAATATATCTGATAAAATCAGTGGAAAATATGTAACAAGCTAGCAGTAATGCTTAAAAGCGCTATAAATAAGTGATGCATGGAAACTGATTTAAATATGTTTTTGCTGCGAACAAACATATTGAATAATAGAAAAATATATACACTGAGCTCAACACTCAATTTCGAGTGATCAACTGGAAATGACTAGAAAGAGAATATACAGGTGTATTCAGCGACCGAACTGCAGACAGGTTCGATCCAGGCTGACTAAGGTAGTACTGAGTCAGTACTACCAATAAATTGCTCTATAATGAGTACACTTGAAATGTAGAGTTTCCAAGTGAGAAACAGAAACAGGACTCTGCAGGTGAAAATATGCTGCTGAAGGAGTCTGAATGGTGCCTGTCCAGGAGAATCAGGAACCAACTGGACGATGCCAAACATCGTTTCAATACTCTATATTGAACGTACCAACATGATATTCGCTACAGGAACAAATACCTCAGTAAAATGTTACGTTTGGCAGGGAAAAATGCAGTAAAAATCGACCCTCCATCATTCCTATTGTTATTGTGAGTTGTCACCCAAAATAACATGGTGGTGTTTAGCTCGTGACAGTCGGTCGGACTTGGTGACTCGGAAGCAACTATCTGAGAAGCAACTCCTCATCAATGTGGGCGCGGTTGCTATGGCAACGAAACCCAGCTCCCACTAAGCCAAGACCTCCTCAGGGGCGCAAGCATGTGTTCTATCAATAGTTTATACCTTCTGTCTGGCCTTGTCTGCGGGTAACTGGTGAAGACATCAGTCCGCTCACCTGCTCCGAGTCCGGAGCCCACTTGCCTGCCGCAGCAGGTCCCGCCCCTGGTTCCGTGCACCGCCCCCCCCGCGGCTACTCTCACACGCGGAAGTTCAGTTCCGCTCGGAACAGTTAACTCCACGGCCGAACACCGACGTCTCTCTCCCGCTTCTCCTCCTGACTCCAGTACTCACGGTAGGTTCCTTGGCGCGTGCCTTTCAGAAGACTCTTCTTCTTATTATCATCATTGAGTTTTGACAGAAAAAAAGGGTATTTCATTGGTGCAAACCCTCACCCCGTCACACCCACACTGACAGCCAAATGTTTAGTCCGTTTGCGTGATAAGGTGAATAAAAGTAACGCTGTCTATGAGAAAGTAAGCGCCGGTGGTGAGTCGTTTCAACTTGTCTCATGACTGTCTGTGGAGTTCAGCGGGAGCAAAGGTTTTGACACCGACTTGTTGAATGTGAGAAGTTTGACAAGAGCTTGGCTCTTATTAGAGTTGGACTGCACGTCTGTCAACTGCCTTCTGCAAACCAGCCATAAAATCAGGTGGGAACTCGCAGTCCTCCTGTGCGGCAGCCACTTTGTTGTTTTAGGAGCTGAAGTGGCAGCAGTAAAGTGAACTACTCTTGAATTGAGTTCTCACCTGGTGGCTTTTTCACTCTTGCTTGAAGGCCTGTTTGAAAATACAGGAATTATGTTCACCTCTGTTTACATCCGCCATGAATTGAATTTTGTGCCTCCTGACTATTAGTCCACAGCAACAGTCAACACACCCGAGGAAGGTGTGTTACTCTTTTTAAAAATGACTTTTTGGGTTCGGGGCAAAGTTGGCGTAGCCATATGAGCTGATATGTTTGATAAACTACTTTCCACCTATTAAAAAAAGGACTGAACGGTTTATCAAGACTGGTTTCAAAGGACCAATTAAGATGTATTCCTTAGTTTGTACTTTTATTGCTTTAATATACAGTTTTATTTACCACACGCAGTCTAGGATGTCAATATAGTCTACTTTACAAAAAGGATGTATTGATAATTGTCCACACATAGCGGACACGGTCTCTTATGAACGTTCACTCCGGCTTTACAAAAGAAAGAGTTTGAAGAAAAGAAACTCCTTTGTTGTGGCTGAAACTGATGCTACTCTGCATTCATTGTTTTCCATGACCAAACTATCGACACTGCACTGATTTTCAGTGTGTCTCCAACATTTTGTGCCTATTTAGTTAAGTACACGGAGACAGGGATCATGGCAGCAGGTGAGCATTAATTTCTCTGCCTCGGAGCAAGACTGTGAGGCAGAGTATTGACTATTTTTTATGACTCAAAGCACACGGATTAAAAAAATGAGCAAAACATCTCTGTCTGCTAACATCCGACAAAACCAAAAAAAACAACAACAACAAAGAAAGAAAGTGAAATCTAAATTCAGCCAGTAAATATTTCGATCCAGCACGTTTTTGGTAGCCGTGCAGATAAGGTATCACAAGACGTGTCAACGATTTCCTTAAAATGTCTTCACTGTGTTTTAAGCATTTTTCCTGCCGTGAAAGTGCTGAAATATCTGAAGCAGCTGGGTCCAATTACAACACTGATAAAGAACCGAAGTGGTGAAATCAAAACAGAATCGGGTTCGAACAAGCTCCAGACCTGTTGATGTGTGTTCTGCTGATAATAGCAAGTCTTGAGCGATGAGGGTTTTTTCCCCTCCTCCCTTGTGTTTGGGAACACTGAAGGTGTGTCTGCTCATGTCTATGCATGATATCATTGCCGGGTAAGACAAGCAGTGACAGGAGACCAATGCAGTGTCTGTTATCTCCATATTAGGAAATTAAATTCTGCTCTTTTAAGAGACAAGGCAGATGATCACTGCCTTTGATCTTTTTACTGCAATGTGAAATACTGATAGAATCTGTGATTTCTGTTGCTGGGTTTGCTGATCATTTTTGTCTTTTAGATGACATTGTGTTGTGAAATTTTATTTGTCCTTCAAAATTTCCTCCAAAACAACAGAAAATGTAAACATTGAATTAAACAGAGAATTAATTTAATGCCTTATTTTGTCAACCAACATCAAAGGCAAAAGGGTTCAATTCTCCACTGACAATCTTTGACTTATCTATCAGCCTCAGCCTTGTAATTTTCCCAAAGGTACGCACTAACCACAGCGAGGTCACCTTGAAGAGGGAGGCAGCTGTCTCCCCTTGTCTTATTATAGACGTGTACATTCTGCTCAGCTCGTGTGTATATTTGTATTAACATCTACGTATGTGTTATAAATGGGGGAGGTGGAGTGTCCCGGTGCTCCCTGTTCTCACTATCACTTTCACAAATGGTTTTATTTCCTCTTTGTTGGCCCCTGCCGCAGCTCTTTAAAGCAGCACTTACCTTCCAGGCACAATGACAGCAGCCATGACTGACCAGGTGAGGCTCTGGAGCAGGTGTTGCTCTGACCCACAGGGGATTAGTCACTGGCACGTCAACGACTTGTCTGTATTAGTCATGATCAGTAAAATATTTCTTCGTCTGTCAGCTGTTGTTTGCTGGGAACACGGGGACAACTCACCTCCATTCCAGCTCCTCTTGCACTTTTTTGGTGCAAGCTGTAAAATTTTCTTCGATTACGCCCTCGACTTCAATGCCACCAGCATCTTGATCTTTAGAATATTCATGTGTGTCTCGGCACAAAATACTACTTCGGTGAATGGAATAATAGAATAATTTTAATTACTTGAGCTGAGTTCAGCTGAATCTCATGAAGTAATGTACGTGGGAAGACATAGTCTACTTACTCTGAGGCGACATCAAGACTAGTGTACAAACATTTCCCACACACCGAAGTACAATACCTGAGAGCAGGTAGTCAAACTTCGTCATGCAAGGGGCCAGAAGCGTGCGGTGGACAGATCCTATAGTTATTGACCAGTTTATAAGCGGCTCCCCTTTAACAGGGAATAAGAGTTGAAATGCTGCCTTTTCCATTCCATCTGCATCAATTCTTCAGAAAGGTTTTGAGGATATTAAGAAAACTTATATCAGTATTCACTTTCATTTTGAATCAACTTCTTGTGTTTAAAGTTCTTGGGGGCCTGGTGAAACAAGTTACTGGGCCAGATTTAGCCCCTGGGCCTCGACTTGGACCATCTGAAGTTTCCATCACAGCTTTATCTCCTTGGGAAACACTGACATTTTTGCACCATTACAGTGACTCAAAGTAGCTTATTAAAACTTTTATGTTGTTCCAAACGCCGCATGTCTCCATTTAACAGGTATCATGTGTTTGATCTATTGCTTTTGGCTACCCTTTAATGTCAAGTTTTCATGTTGACACCCACCCTTCCTGTCAGGCTGGCCAAAGGTGACACATTTCCATGGGATCTGTTTGCTCTTCTGATCTTGTGCTCCGAAGCTCGCAGGCACAGTGACAGATTCCTCACAGCACATCACGTTGATAATCCTGTTCCTGTTATTGCCAACCTGTTTCTTCTGAACCAAAATTTGTATCCATATGAAGTTTCATGGTTTTGGCTCATTATCGACTGTTTGATTTGCATGCGTGATGGTCGGGATTTAGTGTTTATCTCCAACCATGAAGTAGCAGAGCGTGTTATGACGCCAACTGAACATTATTGTTGCCTATCTTTAGGAATTTACGCTAGTGTGCCTCAGGGTTTTATTCATCTACTTGCAGCCTGTCTCAGTTTGGGATATGTTGTTGGCTGCAGGTTCATTGAAAGGTCACTGAGATTTTGGGTTCAAAGTGCAGCTGCAGGGGAATGTTCAGAAAAAACGCCAAAAAGGGGAAAATGACTTTTTGAATATGTGTCAGTTTCCAAACTGCCACATCATATGTTGAGTTGATTGCGCGGAAGCTCCCAGCAGACACTCCTGTTTCAGGGTTAGTGACTCAGGCTTCTGCTCGTAATGCTCATAACCCCCACCCTCCCTCCCGCCTTGTTAGAAGGATAGAGCTTTGGAAAGCTGGTCCAGAAATGTAAACTGAAGAAGTCCATGTGTATCTTCATGTGACCATCATGGTTTGGTCCTTCTAATGCAACGGTCAGGTTCCAAAACGCATCTAAGTGGCTTGTTTTATAGACTATACTGCCTGAAGCTATATAGTCCATAAAACAATGTTATGTTTTCAGCCTGCTTGCTGAAACAAAAGCCACACGATTTATTGATATTTTTGTGGCTTAGTCTCACACACTTTTGATTTTAACTCTCCAAATAAATTTCTCCCAAAAGAAAACTCTTCTCTGCTCCCTTAAAAACAACCTTGCAAGGTCCCCATGTTGCACCTCTGCGCTGAATGTTTCACTTGGAGTTGACAGCCTAAACAGACGTAGCTCAACAGCCAAGGCATAGATTTAGTGGGTCTGTTACGGAGTCTGTAAAATTTGTGAAAGACTAATTCAAGCATGGACAACATATCATTCAAGTTCAACGACCTGGAACTTGTTTATAGCGGGTCTTTGCCTTCGCCAGGAGTGTGATCCTGATCATAGGTGGGGAAAAGAGTTAGCTGGACGGTCACCTGAGAAGTGTATAACTCTGTTTGCGTTATCTGAAGTCCCGTTGGATTACTGTCATTTGATGGTCTTATTTTTTTATATAATCAGATAGATCACTCAAGCTTGTTTGGAGTGTATCCAAGCCTCTGCTTCATATGTGTTATGTACTGTGAGCTATTTTCCATTGAGGAGATGATGAGAGGTGGTTATTTTATTTATGATTGTTATTTTTTTTAAGTTTGTTTGGTAGCTGAAGACCTGGGCAAAGGGTGGTGCTCAGGTCACATGTGGCACTCTAGCAGTATTTATCTCGTCCCTTATATATATATATATATATATATATATATATATATATATATATATATATATATATATATATATATACTGTGTCCTGTTTCTTTTTAAAAAATCCAATATTTACAACAAACAATTATATTCAATAAAGAGTACGCACTTTTATTAATTATTATAGCACCTCAACACAGTGCTGATGTATAATGTGGCCGCACTGGAAATGCAATTTCCCACCCTTGCAGAAACATGAGAGCTGAGCCGTCGACTTCTAACCATCAGACATACGAGGTGGTTATTAGTTGTTATTAGTTATTAGTTGGAGTCGCTGCTTGTTGACCCACCTACATTGGATCAAGATCAAATTGGCTTTAGTCACCTAGGAGAGAAGAGACTGCCCTTAAAGATGAATTTGATCAGGAAGTGTTGGTACAATATTAGAGCAAATCTTAGTCATTTTTGGGGAGAGATATGTTTTCAATTTGGCTGAGTCATTTATTTATAAGAGTTATTTTTCTCTTCAGGTTCATCATGAGCAGCAGCTACAGCGTCTCCCTGGCTGGTCCTGCTCCATGGGGCTTTAGACTACAAGGAGGGAAGGACTTTTGTCTCCCCCTTACCATATCACGGGTAAGTTGGTCTCCCGTGAACGTTGACACGTTCCCTCCTATGACAGCGACCTCTGAGGCATGCTGCACCTCTCTATGTTCTTCCCTTGCTCCATGGCCAGTGTGTTCTCACGTTTGTCTTCAGCTTTGACACGTTTGAGACAAACAATTCAGCACCTTTGTAACTCCTCTCGTGTCATGGCTGTCAGCCATTGTCACAACACACTTATATAACCAACTACAACTGTTGTGTTGAGTAAAAAAATAACTTCCTTGTCGCTAGGAGGACGTTTAAGTCAAGAGATGTTGACGGCTGCTGTCATTTAGTTGGTCACATGAGAAAGCCTCAAACTTGATCTCGCTGAAGTTGGTCTGGAAGTGAGATGCACGAGCATCGACTGCTGCCGTGGAAGTCTCAAAACAACTTGAGGGTCGGTCTGTCAGAAGCATTAGAGATCTGTGGTGGCTCTGTAATAACTATTCAGGACTTGAGGTGGAAGGAAAGTGATATCTGACTAGGTTCTGCTGCGTTGACAGAAACGCCGCTACATTCCTAGAGGCATAATAAGCTTTTGGATATTCACGACAGTACTGTTTTCCCTCAACCTACAATCATCCGCACTTCACCAAAAATTGATTAACCCTAGTGTGGATACCACAAAATAATCGGCGTCTGAAGTGTCTCATTTATTTTGTAGCACCGCTGGTTCGTGTCTCGACCACAAGTCCGGCCGCGGCAGGATAATGAGTCTTGTTCCATTCTCCTGTTATGAAACCAAAACCTCCATGTCATGACAAAGGTCAATTACAGTTTATTTGTCTTGGCCGGATCACTTTAGAGTGTTTGATGTGCAGGAGTGGGTCCTCGCGTACGGATATCACACCATCTGTGTTTGGCTCTGCTTTGGAGGACAGAGAAGGGGACATGCTGTAGCTGCCGCTATGATAAATCCCACGCCAGCCTGTTTGATGGGGCTTCTTGTGGACTGAAAATTTATGGTTACTGTGGAATTCAAGCCAGCAACTCTTCTGATTTACAACACACATAGAATCAAATTATTCTGGACATGATTTGTATACACACTACAAAACCTTTAAAAGTTGTTTCTGGTGCAAGCTTGAGCGAATCCTGAACCCTGTGGTGTGAGTTCTGTCTGGGCACGATATGTACTATATGTTTGCCCCATTGGATAAACCACACAACCCTAGCATACCAAAATCACAGCCAGAAAATGAAACAGAACTCTACTTTAAAGACTGTATTGGTCTTCAAAATTTGTGTTCCACAACTGAAAGTATAAGAACCTTTTGTTGGTCAATAGAGCTTTTTATGGTCTCAGTCCTGCTATTTTGGCAGTTTGCTTTTACCACATTGACAATTTTAGACCATTGTCAAGTCCTGGCCTCTTAATTATCTCTAGGGTAAAAACAACAAAATAACAGAGAAACCTCATAAAGCTAGTACGGCGTTTGTCTTTGTGCCTATGTGGACCTGAGTGCCGCAGAGTGTTTAAAAAACTTTTTTGTAAGCAAGTGTTAGTCTCTCTGTTTTGCATAAACTCTTTTTTTAAATTTATTAATATGTTTTATATTTTAATATATTTATGTAATATATTTTCCAAAGTATTACTGGAACTGCGACTTAAATATATGAAAATATTCAAATGTTGTCTCAGACTAACCAGCATGATCAAGAAGTAAACATTACACTAGGTTCATGATGCGACCCAGTAATCTTGTCTCTGTCTCACCCCTGTTCGAGGAAGTTGATCTCTCATCCAGAAGTGTTGCTTAAACACACGTGATTAAGCTTCACATCAACGGAAAACATGCATCATAGAAGTTCTCACAATTTTTATGTTTTTGGTGTTTTAAAATGGAAAATCCAGGGAGAAACATCATCATAACAACATGATATAATAACAAAAGCAAACATTACTGCGACCTGGCGAACCAAAGTTTAAGTGCAATAACAGTCAAACATTCCCCCTTTGCTTCCGTGTTTGTCAGTCCACTCGCTTCTTGGCTATGTTCTGTTCCATGTTACATTTGGAACGATGAATGCAAATGACTTTACGTGGTGTTACTGCTTTATGCTATGTATTTTGGAAAATAAACTCCCCCTGAAAATGTGACTTGTAGAATGTTTTTCGTGAGGCATTTTTTGGCGCATAATTCTAAAATTTGTTATTGTTAAATTATTATTGAAGTCTGAAATCTTTTCTCTATATTGTGCTCATAAACTCTCTATTGTCCCCACTCGGGTTTGCGCAGCTAAAGACACGATCTGGGGCCATGAATGGTGTGGCTTTTTATACAGTCGGTCTCAGTGTAGCACATCCCCTTGTCTCTCAAATATATGTGGCGTGATTGTCCATGTGTCAGTGTATTATATTTGCCATGTTCTGCTGTCTCTTTTCATTTATCAGTGTCAAGGTCTTAGAGTTCAAAACTGTATGTGAATTGCTACAAACATTTTTATCCATTCACAATTGGTGGGGGAAAATAAAGGTGAATTCTAACGACCTTCTTGGTCAACTGGTCAATTTTCATGAATAGCAAAAGCTCACTTGTGTAGACAAATAAATAGGCTCTGCTTTGTAGCGTGAGTGTTGCCCCGATCAGGAACCAGATCCTGAATCATGAACAAGGACACCACAGTGCAGAAGTGACAGCAGCGATGGAGGCTGTTAGCAGGACCTTATCCACAAAACCAGGCCTGTTGCTGGAATGGGTGGCTGTAACTGAGGGGATAATGAAACAGGACCACGCTGCTGTCTTCAGGCTCCCTGCATTCGTAAATAAATACAATCATGGTTTGAATTGCTAAACTTTTCCTGCCCAACTCTTTAAAGCACAACTACCTCAGAGCAAGAACAAATCCAAACAGGGTGCTTTTCCTTCTGGTTAGGAATGAGACATAAATCAAGATGATCACACAAACCTGGCTGGAAGCCTTAAAGGGCTCACGTCTGACATAAGATATTTAGGTTACGGCTGATCTAAGATTAGGCTTTCAGCTCAGAAAGACTCAACAAGAGACGCCTTTTCCCCAGCTCTTCAGATACATGACATCGGATCCAGCTGCGGGTCAAACCGCTGGGATGGAGCAAACCAATAAAGCGACAGATTCATGAGCTGTGAGACCGGTGTCGTGTTAGAAATGCTGCGGGTCATCGATGACTCAATTCAGGTGTCTGACTGGAGGAATTTCACACTTTCTGTGGTCACTAGAAGTTACCAGCTGCCATAAAGTTCGTCTGCTTCACTTCCCTTTGAAGAAATCTGTGAAGTGGTCTTCAACTGTGAGTGTCTGTCTGCCACTTTTATGAAGTTGGCTGTACTAAACTAATCGTATAGATCATGGCTGGTGAACTTATGGCCTGGCTGCTAAACCAAATTAAATCTTAATAAAGTGGCGGATGAAGATGAAGGTGTATAAACTAAGCTGAGGAACAGGCGCATTATTAATGTCAATAAATATACGTAAATTACCAAAAATGGAAGGAAAAAAAATGCTAATTTGATGGAATGTTTGTGGGGTGGGTGGGGCTGAAGAATATTTATTGGAGTTTATAGTAATGTTCTACCCTGAAAGGTGGAGTTCTGTTTCGTGGGTAGGCTTTTAGCTAGTCTAAACTGCAAAACATGAAAAAAATGGACGCCCTGCAGCACTCAAAACCGGACGCACCGTTTCCTCAGCATGACGCCCTAAATCTATTTTTAGTGCCTGTATAATGCCCAACTCGTAGTGTCATCTCACTGGTTTACATGAAATTGTGTTACCACACAGTAATTTCGCTGAATATAATCCAAATTTGCAGATTCTCAAACCTTTCGTAACTGTATTTTGGCCGTTGCCTTATTTCTTTACCGACACACGCTGCTATTGGTGGGATGTCTGACGCTGATGACAGGAGGAAACCGCAGATAAGTTCCAAACTTTAAACAATCGTTCACAAAACTAACTCATTGCTTTCTAATCGGAGGAATATTTGGCGCCCGCCTCCCCGCATCCCAGCGGCATGTGGACGAACACACAGCCCTTTCAGAATGAGAGCAAAATAGCTTCATTAACAGGCATCAAAATTCAAGTAGATTTAATCAATCACATTATAAAAATGTTTTGAAGCTGAATGAATCAGGGTCAGCCAAGTAAAACAATTGCCCAGGGGACCCAGGAAGTGTTACTGTGGCAACACTCACTGAGTTCATGTCTGTTAACGTTTGTTATTTGACTCAGATGCTTGTTTATTTGTTGTTTATCAAGTTATTTTGGTACAAATAGACAGCTGTGTTTTTTACAAAGCAACTTGTTAGTTGTTGGTCATTGACATGGTGTGTCGGGAGGGGGTGGATTAAGGGCGGGGTTAAGTCGGGGGCGGGGTTTTGGACAGTTTCCAAATCCTGTTCGGGGGCCGCTATGCTACTACAGGAACGCCGATATAGTTAGATTCACATTTCCTGTTGAAAGTGTGCGAGTTGTAAACCGTTACATAAACATACATTTTGTTTGATCTGCAACTGCGTAAGTCTGTGGCCTCGTAACCCTTCATTTTCTGAAAACAGATTCATTTGAACACAAACCCATTTGCTGAATTGCCTCGGCTTGCTTGTCAAGAATGAGACGTTATATACTTCAGAATCGTATAACAAGAGACATACGAGACTAGATTATCATTTCATGGTCCGAGGGCTCGTTGCTAAGAAAAATAAATACGCTCTATCAGATTTCAAAAACCAGCTCTTTTTTTAGACACTAAATTGGGGCTATTAAGCCTTTAGGGTCTCTTATGAACCATGAAATGAGCCTGTGGCCAACAAATTTCTCTCCTGTGATGAGGGAACTGAGGTAATGGTTAAACTGTTGGCAGATGTTTCCTTATATGTGCCATTTACTCGCTTTACCGCTTACGAACACTGTGACCTCTTTGTGTGCCAATACCTCTTTTTTTCTTTCTTCGTAGCTTTTCTATTGTCACTTGTTGTTGTTTGGTTGCTCTGTTGCTCAGTCTTACAATTTTCATTTATTGGTAATGACTGGTGTATTTAGTGATCAGCTCATATGTTCCATTTCTGTTCATACTGCTGAGAGGTGAAATTGATTTTAATTCCATTGTTTTTATTTTGGAATTGTTCATTCTAATGTGTAGTTTCATTAAAAAGCCATATTTGTAAGTGAGGCGATTTTGCATATTGCAAAGGCACCGCTTTGATCATTAAAAAAATCAGGTAGTTTGATAGATAAACTACACTGAGTTTACAGAACCCTTTGTTAATATGAAGCCAGAAACAAATTAAAAAGGGGTAGGTCTCCATGGCATCAGTAAAACACTTCAAGCAGCCCTAATTTTGGTTGCAAAGCTCGAGAACACAAAAGATCCATAACTATTATTTTCCACTTTTCCCTCCGCCTTTCAGTAATTAATAAAAGCTGAAATAACTCTGGTGAATATCCTTGGATTCACAATGTTATGCTTTCTCTCACTCCCTTGCTGGTTATTAACCTTATCTTGGAGTGACTGGAGAACCTAAAGATGTGTCAAGTTACATTTGCGGACGAGCAGTTGTCTGCCATGTGTGTTTGATCCGAGCGTGATGAGTCTGGTTTCTCGCGGTGAACTGGAAGCATCTGTTTCCAATCGAGCTGAATCCTCACGGCAGCGGAATAAAAATCTGTCTTTTGATTTTGATCTTCATCACTCACACGGTTCTCTTCTGAAGCATCTTTATTTTCACGCTTATATCAACAGTTTATCTGGTGGTCTGTGTGCATTGGGGAGATGAGTGACGTGGGAATGTGAAGGCAGGAAGAGCACATCACCACAACACTTGGATACTGATGCAACGATAGAGGGTATTAAGTATACTGCCCACTTCAATCAATGGTATTTTAAAAAGTATGTAGTTTCCAGTTAGACTTCAGGAATTTGTTCAGATAAAGTCAGATGAATGTGACACTAAAAGGAGATGTAGTAAAGAGCTGTAACTTCTAGACAATTTTATTAAAATAATAAAAAAAAAAATCAGAAAATCTAATTTTGGGCAGTGCTTGGAAAGAAAATGTATGAAAAAGTGTTTAAATAAACAGTATTCTAATTTGAAACACAAAAGTGTATCTACAATTAAAACTAGTGATTGAAATGTTTTTATGAAAAATGATAAAACTGGATTTATTGATGATATTAAATCATTAAACAATAAAAAGTAATTTCCTGTATAATAAATATTTTACTCTTCTTGCTAATAGTGCTGAAAGAAATATCTTTGGACGATAGGTTTTTGTTTTTTGCGATGAGGTCATTGAGACAAAACATTAATATTCAATAATAATAACAATAATAAATAAATAAAATGAATATTAAATCACTAACTTGGCAACAAATAGAGCAGTGAAAATGCAAATTATCATATTCAGAAAAGGTACCAGGCTGCTGTATCTGTGTATCTTGTCAAGTGTTTCACAATTTCATTTCTAAAATAGAAAGAATTGCTAAGCTACTTGCTTCCTTTATGTCATTTCTTCAGGGGGTGAATTTTAACTAGATTCCACATGACTCTGACCAGGCCCATTTTCGGGTGAGCTCAGGGGCAGAGAGGACCATGAATGGAGGTTTAGACCAGTGCTGGCACTTGGCTCGGCGCCTCCAGTCTATTCATGTTATCTGCCTCAGCAGTTCAGCCTGGTTTGTTTCTGAAGTGACTAAACAGCGTTGGGTATTCTGTGCAGAGCCACTACCCCTTTGTGTCGCTTTGTTTGGGTTGCCATAGTGATTTGAATGAGGACTTCGATCAAGGTCTGGTAGACATCTTGTTGTTCTTTAGCCATTTGATTGATGTAATAAAAGGCCCGGGTCAGAGCACAACAACCGGAGCCTTACCTCTGCTTCATGCCTTAATTGGGATGTTTGGCTTTCCTGCCCAGTTTTCTCCCTGAGAGTCTTTGCGAGGTGTTGGTAGCCTGTGACAGTACTCCCCAGTGATGGCGCCAGCTAAACCAGGATGTGCGCCGTCCCGGCCGCTGATCTCTCACAGGATTAATGCCCAACAACAATTTCATTGAGGCGAAGCTTAGCAGCTGCTTCGCACAGTCGGGCTGCCTGAAAGGGATTATTATGGGCTGAGACTGAAAAGAAGAGACCTTTCAGAATCAGTTTTGTGACTCGGGGAGGCAATTGGATCTGAAAGAGCTAGACTCATTAACTAATTAGTGCCAAAGCTGGTTTGGCAACTGGTGCCAGCCTCGTCCTGCAAAAAGCCAACTTCCATATGTGAGCACACGACTGGATTAAACTCTTCATTTGGATCCAAATTGAATTCCACCACAATCTTTGCCTTAAACAGCTTCCTGCCTGTCTAACTGTATTAGTTCATTGTCACACCTTTATAGACAGAGTCATAGTGAGAGTCGTGTCCATGTACGGTCTTAGTCACAAAGAACACTTCCTGACATATGACTACATTATGACTGAAAGCGTTTTATTCTAACAGGAAGTTACTCACACACACGGTAACAAGACTAGTCGGCTAGAGACACAATGACTACTGAATTGTGGTGCTCATATGACAATAAGTGTCTGACGCTGGGGTGGAATGAAAGTTGTACAGGCTGATGGCTGTTATTAAAAACAATTAAATCCATAATATCCCAGTTGTTATTCGCAACAGCAGGCTTTATCACATAACTATGTCCTCGATTCTCACTGTACAACAACTCACTTAATTTCACTGCTGAAACTTAAGATGATACTTCTTGACAGGTATAGAATGTCTGACTGACGTGTTGTCTCAGCATTCACCATGAAACTCAACATTTAAATGCCCGAGATTGTTCTCCATCCATCCATTAGAGCTGACCCACCCCACACGAGCACCAACTCCACTACAAAGACCTGGTGTGCAGAGGCGGCGTAGAACAGCCAAAAGCATAGCATATTTTTTTAACCAAATGAGTAATAAGATATGAGAAGGCATGAGTTTTTGTTATGCTAGCTATCAGCTAGTATAATCACTGTGCTATAGCTATTTTAAAGGATTCCCTAGCACATACAATGGAAAAGGGTGTGGAGACACCCCATGCATTCTACTGTGTGCTAATGGCAGGATTACTAAATGTTAATTTGATGATCTGATGGTTTATTTTGGTTCATCAATCTTGAATACATTCACTGCTATTTATTGATTTTAATGCCATGTTGAGAACTGACACATTGCAACTGTCAAGAATTGAATTTTGTTGTTTTTTTTTGGAATCAATAAACCAAAAATGCAATTGTGTCTGTATAATGCAGCCACAACCTTTGAAACACAATAAAACATTTCTCCACAATTCATGATAATACTTAGAAATAAATATCAAGGGTGTCCGAAAACTTTTTCCACTGCTGTTGTCACGATGTCAAGGACGTGGGAATGGGACCCAAGCGCAGTGGTGAAAGTCACAGTGAGGCAGGAGTGAGTCAGAAATAATATTTTAATAATTAACAAACAACAAAAAAAACAGAAAGCGTCACCGAACCGGGAGAAACAAAGCAAAGTCTAAATCACTAAAGTCTAAGTCACTAAACTAGCAGAAGTCCATAAACACGAATAAGAGTCCAACGGAAAGCGTCACCGAACCAGGAGAAAACTAACTTAAAGGGAAACACAGGGAACTAGAGAAGACGAAAGCACAATGAACCGAGAGTCAATCACAAAAGAAACCAAGAAACGCACGGAAACAGGAAGAAACAAAACTGTAACTCAGGCACCAGGGTTTAAGAAAGTAATCAAAATAAGCTAGCTAGCGCACAGAATGAGAGACCGAACGACAGAGAGCCAATTTACCGCAGGGAACAAGAGGAGTAGCGTCACCGAACCGGGAGAAACAAACGACCTCAAATCTCAGGAACTAGAGGAGAAATCACAGGGAACAATAGGAGTCGATCTGGCACATGTTGCTGGAGTCCAGGTGCTCTTGTCCTCAGGTGATCAGGGGTTGATTGACTCCAGCCGTGTGCCACAGGAACAGGAAGAACGGGGGGAGAAAACAAAACAGGACTCAAGGGACAAAATAAAAGCAGAATCATGACAACTGTAGTACAACTCACCGCTTTATGTTTTCATATAGTTTTGGGAAAGCGTTTTAGGCCAATAAAAAATGTTCTTTGAACATCAAAGACAGAAATTACAAATAGTGGCCGATGCTATTGAGAGCTATCAGAGTGAAATTTATAGGGGAAATTTAGGAAATTTACATAAAAAAAAAAAAAAAACACTCTCTCCTTATATTCAAAAAGTTACTCCGGTATCGTAGCAATTTGTTATTATACTTGCCTTTGATGGCGTGTGATCTTACTCTGTAGCTGCACTCTGGCAGATACTGCTGAACATCTGGTGTAGCTTCCAGATGTGAATGGGTTGGAATCCAGCACTGCTGCTTGAGTGACAAATGAGAAATTGTTATTCATTTTCGTACTACAAGAATAAGTCTGAATTTCAGGTTGTCAAATGAAAGAACAAATGAAAGGGAAAACCAGAATGTTGTGGCCTTTGGCGTTTCAATAAGTTGGAATACCTTCAAGTACATGCAAATATGCTCGTTTCAAATCTGAGAAAAAGAACAAATAATAGATACTCAGTTATATTGCATTGTCAATTGGAAACAATCGTCCGTGTGCTACTGAAACTGAACCTTGCTCACCAGTGTCTTACATGGCGCTGCCCACTCGCTGACCATACCAGCAAGGCTGAAAAGAGAGAGGAAGCGCTCCAGAAAAACAGTGGCATACCTCATCACTCACAGTGCTGCAGCTTAACTGACTGTGTCAACGGCGAGGACAGGCTTCTGCCACAGAGGTTTGAAATGGTTGTGGCACAGGTATTGACATATCAAGCTACATGTTCAATTAACCCTGAAATTCAGTGTTAACTGGTGCCAGTTAAGCAGAAATCCACGTTGAAACTCGCCTCAGTGTTGGTGAAGTTGGTCTCTCTGATGTTTATGAGTCCCCTTCTTGGTGGATGTTGAACAGACAGACTGCAGGCATATGGAAGCCATAAAGCTAATTAACCAAAATAAATCCTCTCCGAACTTCATACTGTTTTAACAGTTAACTGAAGTGCCAGCCCGCCGGAGCGCTCTTTTTCTTTTTGAGACACAAGCACACTGGTAAATCGCCTCACTTTCACAACAATTTGATTATGATTTGGAGGTTTAAATGCCATTCGATTTATGATGCAACACAAAACTAAAAGTTCTCATTGTCAGCCAATCATGGAGCGGCGTGCCTCACATCATGGTCTGTTCACTGCACCACCGGTCATTACCACAAACTTCACAGCAGTCAAGTCAGCCGCGTGTGGATGACCACACCACCTCACTTTACATCTGGACATGTAAACATGGACATGGATGCTAACACACTTGTTTGAAGGTGCTCACATGCTTCATGGTATCTAACTCAATAAAAAAAGTCCATTCTGAAATTTGTGTTTTTCATCAAGATTGAGCTGATGTAGATCTAAATGTGTAAACTGCAAAAATATCTGGTCCCAAATGGTTTTAAGCATTTAAATAGCACAGAAAAAAAGTGTCTTGTTCAAACATTGTGACAATTATTAATGTAAGTGTTCCATCATTGTACTTCTGGTGCATCATTGTAGTGTGCAAATTGTAAAAGTTCCGAGCAGATTTCTATGAAATTTTCCGAAAATGTTGATGACAAGACAAGGACCAGATGATAACATTTTGGTGGTGCTATGGACCACCATCTGAAACCAGTAGACTCTTGTGTTCCAGCGCAAGCACAACCGAGTTTCTTCCTCTGTCACCTCTGGGTCGTGTGACTGTGTTCTGCAATGCCATCTGTCCTTTGAAACTCATTTGAATTTGACATTTATTGATATATCAAATGATCAATTCTGCTTTTTATTTCTTTTTAAGGCTTAGCTGACTAAAAGAAACAAAACAAAATCTAAACGTATACGTAAACTATATGTATCAAGAGCTGGTCAATAAGGAAGAACGTGTTATTTAAATATGAAAAATGAAAATCAAATGGCTTCCACAGTAAGAGTGCAGTTCCTGCTACCAAATTAGATACCAGAAAGACACGATTTATTTATTTACTGTTAAAGCTGTTGAGTCTGCAGATCCTCCGGAGACGCTGAACTATGAAAATAATCTCCTTTGTTGATTCATATTTCGGAGCTGCTGGTTCCAGAATTCCTGCTGAGTTTGCTCTGTGTCCAAGTCAGAGACAATGATAGTGTTTGACTGTTGAATCCTTGATTTCATTTTTTTTTTTTTTAAAGCCTGCTCGCTTCTCTGCAGGCCACAGAACTTGATTGGGTTCACCGCAAACAAAACATGCTGTATGTTTGTGGAAAACCTTTTGCGGAATGTTCCTCGGGATTACCATATATAGTGGTGAGTTATATTGTCTGCTGGCAGCTCCCAATAAGGAGATGACAGCTTCACTGTTGTTCCCTTTTTAAACACAGAAACAAACATGCTGCCTGAGTTCTAGTGAGAGCTAGTTTAAAGTTAGATAATTGTCTACGGTGCTAAGGATTTTATTGGCAATAAAAGCAGCAGGACATAAAGCATGGACGCCAACTCTCACATGCTTGCGTAGTTACTCCCTGTACACTTGTAAGTAGCGCTCAATGTGACGGCACTGCAGGTTTCCCAGCCAGTGGAATGCTCGTAACACCCTTAGCGATGCATTCTCCACTTCCCGCCACTGATCTGACGCGATGGTGACACACAGCTCCGGAGAAATGTGTCACCACTCCCAGAGTTTGATCCGCTCTGTCCAGGATTTCCTCCTTCTTTTGCTCCCTTCTCCACATTCTTGTCCCTCACGTTGTTATTATGAAGATTAGCACATTCTTTGTGTTGCGCAGGTTTCAATTAAACACTTCAGGAAATGGCTGTGATAACAAAGAGGAATGTTATTGTTCTCTCCGTGGGTATCGGACTGTTTAATGGGTCAATAAGTATACGGTCTGGCAGCAGTGGCAACGACTTCCCTTCGATAAGTCCCTTCGAGCCATAGGCCTTTATAGGATTTGATAGTGCATGGACAGAGTGGTGGAGAGTGGGTTGTGAAGCAGGACACATGTTTGGGCACGACTGGATGAGAAAAAGAGGCATGAATGAGGACTCAAAATCTGCACGATTCCTGAGCCCTCACTAGAAGAGGGGGGAGGAGCTAGGTCATCATAGAGATGCTCAGAGGAGATCTTCATTGTATGTCTCTCTCTGAGATACACAAAAGTTTTCTCACACTCAAGTGAAACCAGTGATGTCATGCTGCATGGCTGGGCTGGTTCCGACTACGCAACCGCATGTTGAGTGAGATGAGTAAGTTGTGCAATCTCAGGTCACTGCGGCTCCTGTCTGTGAGTTATCGCAGCGTCAGGTGTTTGAATATGTCATGAAGAGTGCCTCACCTTGTTGGAGTCAATAAATGTCAGATGGAGTCTATAAAGTCTGCCCACGCTTGAAACTCAGCCAACTGCTGACAAAATAAAGGTTCATCCATCACCTTGCCTGTTGTGTTTCAACATGGATTTTGAAGAGGAAAATAGTTGATGTGCAGATTGTCATCTGACAAAAATGTCGTGCTTCGAGTGGCACAATTTTATGAGTTCACTGCTGGAAGAATTGTTCTACTTGTGTTTTCCTGGCAGCACATCTCCATAGAATTTGCAGGTCAACACTTTGTTTGTTACCAAAACCATATTATTGCGTTATAGCAACGCAAAATCTACCAGATTATTATTTAAAGCACCATTTAAATAAAGCAAAATATTGGCAGATCACTTTCTATGCCTGGATTTTAAAACCACCTTTGGAGAAAAGGAAGTAAATAAACTTTTTTTTTTTTTTTTTTTTTTTTTTGAGTGACATCTAGAATAACACCAAGGATGTGTTTGTTGAGCGGAAGCCTAGATTTCTACTAGGGCTGCAATGATGAGTTGACGTCATCGCTAAACGTCGACAACAAAATTTCGTCGACCTCAAAATCTGTCGATGTCATGTTGTTGTTGGTGTAAACACACGGGCCGCAGGATGGGCATCGAGAATTGGTTGTTATTGAGAAGCAGTGAAAAATCACCACATTCTCTGGAATCATTAAGATATGTTAATTTCTTTTCCTTTAATTGGTTCCTCACTGAGGTCCAACTCCAACTGGCCACCGTCGCTGCGGCGTTGACGGGTTATAGTGTTCGAAAGTGTGGATTCGTTTTGTTTGCGAAGATAACGCGTCTCAAGGATGAGCAAACCCCTTGGACACCATGGTGGAATGATGAAAGAGGGTTCCGTGTTTGGTCTGTGACGCCACTCACCCTCGAGCTAACAGCTAGCATGTGGGTTAGCACGGAGCTAACTTGTTGTAAAGATGTGTTGAAGTGTCCTCAGTCTCTCTCCTCCTCCTAATAATAACCAGAACTGTACTAGGGAGTTACACTGAACACATGGGCTTTAGAATATTATTCGAATGAGACCTTTTCATGTGGGTGGTGATCAGATAATTTCTATGAGATATATATGTGTATAGTGATGATTTTAAATTATTCTCAAGGACAGATGAAGACCTCTGTTTTAAAGAACTGGAGCTCTCTGTCCACTGTTTTGTGCTTCATGCGTCACAGGGTTAATACATGTTCCTGGATTATGTGTCATTATTTTAATATACTTGTTTAACAATGTATGGTGTCTGAGTATCACAGTGAGATGATTTAAGCAACTCTAGGTTAAACAGAAATTCAAAATAGGTCCAAACAAAGGTAATTGCAGTTAGTCGACTGGTCGAAAAAATAATCAATAGATTAGTCGACAACGAAAATAATCATTAGTTGCAGCCCTGATTTCTACATTCATTATTTCTGCTTGACAAATAATTCCTGTTGAAATGAAGAGGAACGATTGAAATCTCAGCTACAACAGAAAGCGGGCTAATTTGGTTTCACCCTGTCTGTTTAAACAATGAGGCTTTGCTGGAGCAAACTGACTCCGACACAAGTAAGTATTCAGTCAACACAGTCTGCAGTGGTGTCTAATGACCTGGATCCCTATGTGTGTCTCGTTCCAGCTGACAGACGGAGGCAAGGCTGCCAAAGCCAAGATGAATGTTGGAGACATCATTCTGTCCATTAATGGCATCTCCACCGACAGTATGAATCATCTGGAGGCCCAGAATAAAATCAAAGCCTGCACTGGTCATCTCAGCCTCACTCTGCAGAGGTAAGTGGTGAACACAACTGTCGGCTCAACTAACTCATAAAATAAAGTAAAACTATCTGTGTGGCTGTTTAGAATGTCTCCATGGATGATCTAATTTGTGATAACAGCTCCCATGAAGACTCTTTTCACCCCAATTGAACATACAAATAGTGTCATAAAGGTTCATTTATGTGACATCATCTCCAACTAGCGGCGAACAACAAAGATATTAAAATAGAAAAAACTGTTCCAGTCATTAACTATCTTATTAATGCGTAGATGAGTAGTAAACGAGTTCCGTTATTTGGTGTCCAACTTTCAAAATAAACTGACATTTCACTTTGCAAAATAAAATCTGTAAAAAGAATGCTCTTGGTTTTGGTTTCAGTCCTGGTTTTCGCTCAAAGCGATCGCTAGAGTGGATAAAAGCTCCATTTTAGAATGTCCCTGAACACGCACAAATTGAAAGACCCGCAACATTCTGAAGTATTTAATAAATGTTCCCGAGCGTATCGAGTATATCCCAGAGTCTGCATAAGTCATCAGGTTTGGCTCCAGTTTTGGTCTCATGTCACATCACGTTGAGGTCCGGCTGCACCTCCTGTCAGGAAATAAGGAAGACCGAGGTATTTTTGGTCCCTTGTGAATATTAAACCTCAGCTGCAGCACTTCTGAAGGAAGCTCTCAAAGCCTTTTTGGGTCTTTAATAAATGCCTCGCAGAAGGATCTGAACAGTCGCATGCACGTACAGCAAAGAGCTTTAATAACATATTTAGACTATTTATGCCTTCGTTTCTTTTCAGCTCAATAATTACCTACTGATATTTGGCTTTGAAACTTTGCTTCATGCTCCAGCACATGCTTGTGATTCCCAGGAATTCATGTGCAGTAGCTGCTTCTGTGGCTCCTTGTTAGATGGGTCAGTTCTGCTCTTATTTGTCTGGATGCTGAAGAAAGCCTCAAAATACATTTCTGCGATATTTAGTCATCCACAACTGGATGGTGCATCTAATTCAGCCGCACTAAATGCCAAATATCAGAGTCTGTGTCCATTACTGGCAGTTCTTCAGGAGAGTCTAAATGAGTCTAATTTCAACTGTCTTTTAACTGTAGAAGGCAAACTCTAGCATAATTATTTATTTTTGCCGTACGTCACCAAATGCCTCAGTACATAAAGGACACTCTCATTGAAGCACAAAAATCCCCAATTTTCCACATTATTTTTTCTGTTTTGGAATTGATACACCTCTGTAGATTATCTAAAAACATTGTCCTGTCAGTGTCAACAGAAATGTTTAATTTAATTTTGAGCTTACTCTCTCGCGCGCCACATGAAACGACTCCACGGATTTCACGGGACGTTAGGTCTAAAAACAATATTTAAAACTCTGTCTGTTGGACGTCTCTTGATCAGGTTGTCAGCGCCCCAATTAGACTTTATTGAACTTTGTAATTTTTATTTATTAACATGTCTGCTTGAATAATATGTTTATGTTTAAGAAATAGATTGCGAAATACTGCACTTAACTAGTACTTCTTGTCATTATCAAAATTGTTTGCAAAATCAGGGCCAAAATAAATAAAATGCCTGTACAGTGGTACCTCAGTTCTCCACCACAGTCCGTTCCAGACGGCCGTTCGAGAAGCAAATTGTTCGGAATCTGAATCTATTTTTCCCATTACAATGAATGGAAAAAGAAATAATGCGTTACTAGCCTTAAAATAGGCTTTTGTAGGAGTGAATTTAGAGTGTCTGCTGCAGGTGCGCTGTTCCTCTATGTGTGTGGCCGCTGCATGTGGGAGGGGTTGCTGAGTGAGTGACGTCTCTCCAGAAGTGAAGAGGTGCCTGGTGCGTGTCCAGCTCTGAATGTGCGCTTCTGTGCAGTTTGGCTGTGACAAAGTCATAAACCAAGTAACGCTCTGTCCGAGACTCGCCTCGTCCCTGTCCCAGCTCCAGCCCACAACAGGACATCAAACCCTGGAGTGCGCGCTCCAGCCTCGGAGGTGTCGAGGAGCACCTCCCCTGTGACACTCTACCACCGTCCAATGCGGAGACAGGAAAGGTTTTACACCTCAGTATGAAGAAAAAACAGTCAGTAAATGTAGCTAACGGGACACGTCTGCATACAGAGGCTGCGTTATACTCATTTTTTCAGGATTTTTTTCAGGAGCGTTCGAGTTCTGAATTTTCGTTCGAAATCCCAAGCAAAAAAATCTCGAAATTTTTGTTTGAATTCCGGGACGTTCGAAAACCGAGGTACCACTGTATTTGTTCAGCGCTTTTCACCAGGAAAATTGCTGAACAAGTGCTGATAAATGACTGCTATTAAAACTCATAATTGCACAAATTAGAGCACTTCTTTAGCAGTTTATGGGATCATTTCATTTGTGAAGATGTTTCGTAAGAATGGCAAAACCATGGCTCTCATTTTTCTACGTGACAAGCATTTGTAGAAACACAACAATCAGAGGAAATACAGTGAAATAATTCATAATTAACAATAACATGGATCAACTCTCAGGAAGTGGTGTGACAGTTTTTACCCAGATGGGTGAGTGTGCAGCAGGAAGCAGATCAGCTTGTGTCTAATAAATCCTCTTCAGTGACTAAGCACACAAGGTAAACACAGAACATATTTTGGTCTCAAGTGTAATCCAGATTTGCCTCAGCGTTTGAGACAATGCCGTGAAATCAAAGTGCCAATTTTTTCCAAGCTGTAAAACATGTTGACAGCAAAACTGGGAGCCTGGTTTCCACATGCTGTCATCCCATTACCACATGAAAGAGGAACCGAAGTGTCCTTGCACTTAAATCGTGGGAAAAGGCTCCTAAAATAGCTTTGTCCCACAGCTGCATGTAATCGAATAAAACATCAAACATTTCTGCTCACAGTTCATGTGAGCTAAAACAAATAAGACCCTTCTGAACGACAGCAACACATTGCTAGAAATCGTGTCATTTGTTGGTAGTTCTGGCTGCGTCGTAATGGCTCAAACATGATCGGGAGTCAAGTGAGAGTCAGCTTGTAAGAGGGCCGAGTCGCAGCAGGTCGTCTCAATATCTCACTCACAATAATGTCATGTAAAATCAAGTATTTTTCATCATTTAAGTTGAAAAAAAGAGGATAGTCAACGACATGTCGTCTCTCTGTCTCCACCAGTTTGATTTACGACCCTCATTGTCTGTGATAAGACTGGCTGGGTTACAATAACATTCCATCCAATGATTAATGCGACAGCAGTTTATGTAACCGCTTGCTGTCATCGAGCTCCTCCAATAGGTAAATATGCATTTCAAAACAAGCAGTGGGTCAGCATCAACACAGTTCCCAGAGGCTTACACCATCAAGAGTCAGCATCACCATCTAATACAAACTTGTAGACATGTTAAAAAGCATAATTTCCTCACAATAATTTCTTCACTGTATTAATATGCATATGAGATCAATGATGAGATGACATCAATGATCGCATCACCATTGCTACATAGCTACACATTCCTGTTCACCCCAGAGTGATGGCCCCAACATCAACATGCCCCATGCTACATTGACAGAGCGTATTATGTGTCTAAAGTGAAAACAGCTTGTCAATATTTTTATGTCTGTTACCACAACAGTTCCTTTTTTTGGCAGTGATTGCAAGAACGTTCTGGGCTGGGGTTGTGGTGTAACATGTTGTAGTGCATCATCAGAGCTGGATTTGTTTACTCGCTGCCACAGATGTCCTGGAGAACTTTCCAAGAGTGACTTTCTTTGATTTCCAATGACTGCCACGAAAAGCGAGTGACCTGTAAATCAAAAGGGGCAGCACCTTGCGCTTCGGCTGTATTGCAGCAGCATATGTCTTGTGACTTACAGTCAAGATTTTCTCCAGATTTTCAGCAGCAACTATCTATTTAAACGTGATCAGTCAGCCCACTTTCACTCAAGTGAGGTCCACTTCTGAATCTGCCGGCAAGCACCAACAAAAACTCAGTTTTCGATACGTTTCTCAGCATGTAATGTAATCTCTCACCATTTTATTAATGTAATTCATAATCCTTTTGTAAACACCCACTATATGTCTTTAACAACTTTGCTACAACCATGTTTAGAAGCATGTTATTTGAAAAAACAAAGATTATATAATTGATCAAAACTGTTTTGGCTTCCTCTCTGTGGCCACGCCAGTCAGAGCTCAGCGATATGATGACAATTTGTTATTTGCTTGTTGCCAGGTGACGAGAAATGTGTTTTTGTTTGGCCGGAAATTTCCTGTGGTTTTGATAGTGGCCTCAGTCTTGATATCAGAACAAGGACGTGGAATCAAAAGAGGAACTTCTAGAGGCAGAGGCTTTCCTTTCTGCACCCTCAATGAATATATCTGCCGTCAGGTTTTTCTCTGCTTGTGAAGAAGCCACCATCTGGATGATTGCAAGGAACCATGTTTAGTCTGTTTTGTGTTTCAAGAAGCTCTGAGTTCACCATCCTGTTGGTTAAATTGAGAGTGGCATGTTTACTGAAACTGCCACTACTGTTCAGATCAGCTTTGTTTTCCATGTGTTCCAGTGGGAAGACAATTAAGAACATTCTTCCTCTCAGGAATATGAATAAGGCCCCTCTGTTTGCTTTTTACTACACTGAATTGGATTTTCTAATCTCTGTCACGATTTTATAGAGAAATAGGTTGGTAAGGTAAACAAAAGTAGATGAGACTTATATCATTAAATTGCTGTCTGTTAATAATATTTGATAATGTGTGTTCTTCCTGACTTAAATGTCTTTTATATAATAAATATTTCACATTATGTATTGTGTTTCCTGTTTAAGTGGGGCTCATAAAGACATTTATGGCCTTGATGTTTAGTTTGCTTTGTTGAAGCATGGTTGGTCGTAGTAACATCCAAGTGCCTTCACAGTATCAGAACAACAGGAGAAATTGGCAGTGCTTGTAGCATCACAGAGAATGTTCTGTCAGTTTTATTTAGGGGTTAAATGTGTTAATGTTTGTAAATCAGACATGTGTGTGCCTATGTTTGGGGCTGTACACGTCCACTGAACTGCAGTACTTTTTTTTTTTGGAGAATGAAGTTGTAGCAGTGGGAAGCTCTTGTGGAGCATATTGCCTTGACTGTCAAGTGCAACTGGCAAACCTGAAAATGGTTATTTTATAAATCTGAGAAGCAAGGATTGCATTATACCAAAAAAAAAAAAAAAAGAAGAAGAAAGACAAAACAAACATGAGGAAGTGCTCTAGAAATGCTGTCATGAAATGCACTGACCTCTCTAACTTCCCTCACAGTGCGACCTGATGTGATTGACATTTGAGGCTTGTTCAACCTAGGCTATTAGTCGCCTATGAGGTCATTGTTTACAGCTCACCACTAATACTAGTCCATTCAGGTGGTTCCCGATGTAGGTACCCATTTTTCCCGGCTTCACTTCTGCCAAAAACTGATGACTTCTGGAATGGGTTGTTGTACATGGCCCCTTATAGCAGGTCACTGTGAATGAAATGCTTATCCTTCTTAGGGAATTTAAATAGAAAATAACACGCAGTATGTGTAGAACAAAATGAACGGCTTCTCATGGCTTACCTAACCGCGAATTCCGTCTTTTTTTTTTTATGTGACACGCTGCGGAACATGTGCGTCAATTAAAGTGTGTTGGATGGGAAAGTTCACTTCCCACTGTCTGTATATCACACAATGGGAGTAAGGCTGTGATGGTGTAGCCTTGCCTCAAGAAATTTTCAGAAGCTGTGAAAATAATTAGCCTTACCCTCAGTTGGCCAGTCTTCTTCTTCTTTTCCTTTCGGCTTCTCCCTTCAGTGGTGGCCACAGCAGATCATCTTCCTCCATCTCACCCTGTTCTCTGCTTCCTCTTCTCTCAAACCTCATGTCCTCCTTCACCGCTCAATTCCCCAGTGCTTAGCAATATTCATTAGCAATCCTAAAACGTGGAACACATTTTGGTGCCACAGCCTTGTGGAATTATCCAGCTGTTTTTTGGGTTGTTATGTATTTTTTTCCGACAAATTGCCAGATTCTGAAGACTCTTTTGAAAGATTTCAGGTTCCAGATGATAATGCCACCAAAATGGAGTTCTCTGTCCCATTGTAAACCTTTTTTGAAAGTGTCATTTAATGTTGACGGACAGAAAAGTACATAACCTCCTTAGCGCTGGTAAACATAACAGTCAATTATTATCTAATATTCTTAGTTATGTGTTGCCAGATGATATTATTTTTTTGCTGTATTTGAGACCCATAAAAAGAGGTGTGTCGCTCACATTCTCACTGTCCTCCTTCTTGGGGATTTATATAAACACAAAAAGTATCCCAAGTTCTTGGCAGCAATAAATGCATTACACACAGACGTCACAGTCGCTCAAAAAAAAGTTTGGAAAAAGCAAGTTACAGCTACAACAGCAGCAAGATGATACTCTGGAATCTGGACCAGCGATTTCATCCTTTCAATTGGAAGCACCTCAACTTTTGCTTTCAGCCTCTTGAGTTTTCAGTGAAAAGCTGGACCTCTAATACGTCTAATCACCGCTGAGTGAAGAGAAACACGAGGCCTGACTGGAAGGACCACACTCGTTTCAGTTCAAATATAAGGCAACAGCTTTTCAAAAGCATGCTTTGCTGATCACTTTCATGTGTGAGGGTGTCTCCTGCTATAAACGTATAATGTAATCTTTTGATTAATAATCGTCAACCACCGGCTTTAGGCTAATCGTCAGCATCTGTTTGGTGCCCTCATGGAAACCTCGTCGCACAGGAGCCAGCAGTTGCTTGCACAAGGCGGCTGTGGGAAGTAGCCTTTGGAAAGTATGAAAATTGCTGTTTATTTATTGTCATTGAAATATGCAGCTCAGCGTAATGAAGCCGAGTTCCCCCGAGAGAAGTTGTGGCCGTCTGCACCTGGTTTTAAAACCTCAAAAATAATACCCATCAGCTCGGATCAGCCAGAACTAGATACAAGAACCCATGTCAAGTTTGTCAGTTTTCCATGGAGAGTGACCTTTTGCCGCTGTGGTTTTCAGGAGGGAATGAGGTTGTGTGGTTGGAAGAGACTGTCAATTCTTTGTGCCCGATGTTTAATATGAGAATCCATTAATCCAACCACATCTATTGCTGGATCACTGAATGACCACTGAAACAATCTTTTTGGAGATTTGCAAAATTTCGTTTCGTTTTAAATTACGTATCCCTCATGTTAAGGCAATGGAAATTTGTTATTTAAACTGGTGGGGTCTACAAACTTGCAGTTTGGGGCTTGACATTAATGCCCAAACTACCACTTTAAGTCATGTCATGTCACATGGATTTTCAAATTCTATTTGATTTATATAAATAAAACAAGTGTAGGGCAATGATATCAGTTAAATCAAGCTACGCTCAAATATGAAATGCAACCGTAACTATCACAAACTTGTATCCACCATGAACCATTTGTTTCGTTCACTCTTTTGCTTCCCTGCATGTGTTGTACTTTCAGAGCAGAAGTCCTTCCTTGACTCCTACACGTGTGTCGGTGAACGTGCACATTACAGGGGAGTTATCGGAGTGTTAAACTGTGCTGACATGACTTGGCACGCAGAGGCAAAGGCACCATCATTGAGACTCATGTGACGGCTGATAGGCACAAGTGTGCATGTTTCCTGCTGGACACGTGTCCGGACAGCAGACACACACAGACACATAGGCCAACCATGTTAGTATCTAGGCAACTGATGTCAGCACGCTGCCTGGTGAAAAGTTTATAACCTCTCTGAATAACATTCACATTCTGCTTTAAATGTCTTCCTTTGAAACCTCCTTGGGTCTGACTGAGTTTCGCGAAGCTTGCTGTCTGGGAAAATAGCAGGAAGAGGGGAAATTAAGAGAGACAGGATACGTCACATGTCAGACACAAGCTGTGAATTATGCCACCGGGTGAAACAGTTCACCGCACATGAAAACAAAATATAGAAAAAAGAAGCTATTTTCTACTCCCACTGACTCCACAACTCTTCGTTGGAATTCTGTTGACTTTTCTGTGTTTTTTTTTTTTTCTCTCCATCACTGCTTTCTTTCCGCAATTTCACTGGGTTGTAAATCTGGAAAACAGTTTTCACAATGTCCCGTGATGTTTAAACATTTGTCTCTCACACACATACTTAAAAAAATATTTTCAGCTTGGATTTGAAACACATTTCCAAACATCCATCCAAACATCAGTGGTAAAATAGTGGTTTAAGGCTCATGCGTGGAGTACCCAAGAGGGTCTCTCGGTGGGCCATGAAATAAGTCTGATGGGACACCAAAAACACTGCTGATGACTGCAGACATTTTTTAACTTCCCGTTTGTTTACAGTATGTGGCACAAGAAAGAGGTTAGAGGCCGAGAGCTTGTTGAATTGTTGTTGAAATGGAATATGAAATGCTGATGCTGTTGAGCCCACTCTTGTTTCCACTGCGAGAGCTCACTGTACATCCTTAGTGGTCCTCCTTAAATGTCCTCCCTCAAAGGTTCTGAGTGCAGATATTGTGAGTCAGACTTCACAAATGTACAACAGATTTTTGTGGCTTGGCAATTTGCTCGGCAGTGTGTATCCTGGCTGTCACCTTCTGACGGCGCTAGGGTCTGCAGTTTTGCGTATAGATTTTTCACATTTTCTTCATTAAATGTCTTCAGTCTGCTTTTATTGACTTGGGAGGAGATGGAGGAAACATGTCACCTCCAGCTAACCTCTTCATAGTTTAGTTCTCGACCTTTCATTGCGGATAATGGGCACAGAGGAGGCTATTATTGTCTGAGCTGAAACACAGCACTATTAAATTAACTGTGCCATTTTTTTGGGTGATACCTCCATAACCGCAGTCAGTCGTGTCTTATCCAGATAAGTGTGATCAAGTGACCATGACATGTTGATTAGATTAGGATGCTGCAACTGTGCGGAAGACTCCAATTGACTGAGAAAATGAGTGTCTGACCGGGGCACAAGTAATGTGCTTTGCTGCTTGGAACTAAAGTTATGGTTAGGCCAGCAGAAGAAGCTAAACGTCTTTGACTTTCACAGAAAAAAAAAACTGATGAGGATCTTCTCTTGATAATAGAAAGTCATGATAGAAAATGATGTCATGAAGAGCTTTGGCTCATGGGCTTTGAGACTGACACGCCTGTTCATCAGATCTTGACCCCGACATGTTGCTAGAGTCTGAGGAACAATTGCGTCTCGAGTTGTCTCCTCTCATGCCATCATCCGTGATCTGTGTATTTATCTCTTCACACATGTGGCCACAAAAGCAAACACGGTCATGAGTGCTGTTGTACGCAAGCAGTGTTTTTCTCTCGCTGATTGCCAAAGGAAAGCAGGTCCCAACGGTCACGGAGAATGAGCAAGAGCCCAGCGAGGGGCTCAGCAGAGCAGATGTTCCCAGGACCACCCTATAATGTGTTTGTTCAGTTTGTGCTTTAGGGAAAGAGATAGCAAGTGAACCCACCCAGACCGTGACACTGTACCATCAATGGCAGACACACACTGTGAACTGGGTCTTATTATAAACAAATGGAACCTGGTGTTTCACATTTCCTCGCTTTCTTTGGCTCCTCCACCACCAATAATGCTGCCAGACTGGAAAGTGCATATAATAACGGCATTGTGGAACTCCATGATGGTAGAACCACAGTGACACCAACATCTGGGTGAAGGGCGGGGCTTCATAATCGTCAAGTGCCAGGCTCAGCGCTGCCAGAGAGGAAATGCTTGAGTGTTTGTTGACTGATTTCCTAATATGGCAAACAAAGGATGGGGGCCAGCGGACATACCGAAGCTGCTGGTCTGGAACCAGCTCTGCTGAATCACTCCCTGTTTTTGTCTCGCTTTTTGTTTTCACATGATGAATAAGGAGCACATTGTTTGCGTGATTAGAGCCCATTAATGTAGGTAACTCAGCTGACAGCACAGAATTTGAGGGTGATGTGATTGTTTCTTTTTTGTGGAGTGAACTCTACAAGCATCTAGGTGTCACTAGAGCCTCTATCCTGGAAATTGTTCCATCATTTCATAAGAAGTGGCGACCAAAACCTGTGTAGAGGGGACTCTGTGAAATGTAGCTTTTCGTGTGTGCTGCACAATCCGTCTGTGATCCCCATGCTTCTGACCACGACACGGCCTTGATGCAAAACAGGCACAACCAAAATAAGACCGTTCATTTCACCACATAAGAAAACGATACTTCATAGGTGACTGGAATTTACCACTAACCACAAACCAAAGCTCCCTGTCCAAATGTGGCTCCCTGTACTTTACCATCCATCCGATTTATTTTCCTGTCTGGACATTTGATTTTTATGAACTGTAATGCAACTTATTACTATATAATTATTGTTTTTCTTACACCTTTTTTTCTGTTTCAACAGACCCCAGATTGCCAACAAAGATGCTCCAGCTAAGGTATGTAGCTTAAGTTTAGCTTTCTAAGCCAGAGTAAATATTTGAAATATTGTATGTAAAGCAAGCAAATACGGTGCCCTTCTGAGAGGATGTTGCGACTCACAATCGCTCTGCATGTAACTTACTGGAGTGATCACTGTGTGCTGAACTTCTCATGGGTGTGGAGCATGTTTGTTCACTCGATGTTTAAATGAAGCTCAATAATTGGAATGATAAAAAAACTGAAACTAGGTCAAGGTAGCTCGTGTTGAGTTATTGTGTTTGTTCTGTATCCGTTTAATTCACTATTTTCACAGGAACCATAATGCTAGTTTTGGGACTGCTGTAAGGTGAATTCATGAATATCCCCTGCTGAGTCCACTGTCCTTGTGATTATGAAGTTTGGAATATTAGCTGTGAAGGAATCCATTTTTCTCCTGGCAGGGTTTTCAGAAACAAGTTTTCAAGGTGCTCAAGTATCTTAGGCTCTCATTCACATTGAGGGAAAGATGGAACACTAGACCAAATGGCCGTCTGTTGTCATGGGGAAGAAGAAAGAGCTGAGCCGAAAGGCAATGCTCTCAATTTACTGGTCGATTTACTACATTTCTGCTCTCATCTTTGTTGGTCACCTTTGAGTAGAGACCGAAAGAACACAATACACAGATGACCGAAATCACTTTTTTCAGCTTGCTGTTTGGACATTGACCTAATGACGATGTGTGGAGCTCAGTCATCCGGGAGTGACTCAAAATATAACAGCCAGGGCGCCAACATCATCGAGAGAAGCTTGTTGCAGTGGTACATCTTTTTTGCCTCTGGTCTTGTCCATCTGGGTGGAGGCCCAGGGACTGGCCTGGGAACGCCTTGGCTGCTTCGCCTGCAACCCAAACTTGGATAAGCAGTGGTATATGGAAATTTTCAAGGTGTAGCTAGATGTTGTTTTTCAGCTTTCTATTATGGGCATCGATCTAATGTCGAGTGAACAAATATGCTACTCAGAAAACACTTTGCGTTGAGCCATGTGTTTGTGAACGCTGCCTCTCTGAGTGGAATGTGCATGCTGTGTGTCCCCACGTTCTCCCAGGACGACCATCAAGAAATCATTAAGCCTGTACCCATAGCTCACACCGCCACTAACCCCACGCCATCGAATCAGGCCACCCCAGCGTTCAACAAGACCGCACGGCCGTTTGGCGGCGGCGGCGTGGTGACGGCGTCTTCTGCTCATACCCCACCCAAAGTCGCCTCTATCCCCTCTGAGTCGTCCGCTTTCTTGCCGGCTGCAACCTCTCAGGCTCCACAGCCACCGTTTCCGCTCAAGTCCAGCCTCACCGCTCCAGACTCATCTCCAACCAAAACCTTCAGCAGGCCGAGTCCCACACGCTTCACCTCCCCGTCCGTTTCATCCTCCTCATCCAGCTCCTCCTCCTCTCCGGCCCGACTCACAGCCCCTTCCTCCAATCCTAATGTCCCGCAGCCTTCTGTCTATAACACCCCCATCAACCTTTACTCCAATGTCAATGCCTGCGAGGTGGCCATGGGGCAGAGACGAGGCCTGCTGGAGAGCCAAGGCCTGTCAGAGCTCAATGGGTAGGTCATGTTTTCTTTTGCACCTTCCCGTTTCCCCTCAGGTGCCAAATAAATGGAATTTTCACATAACACTGTGTGCTCCTGAGGGAGCCATGCTTCCTTAAGACAATAAGACAATACTGAGGAAGTGTTTCAGTCTTCACTGGATCTGTGAGTTTACTCTCGAGACCCCTTCTTGTACATCATGTGGCTGAAGTCTGCATTGAATCAACTGCTGCTTGTAGACATCTCACAGCATCACTGTATAAATATACACTTGGAAGGAAAACACACAAACTGACGCCGGCTTCTTTGTTCGTCCAAAAGTTATCAGTGGGTAGTTATTTCACTACAAGGTGCAGAAAGAGAGTGGATTTTGTTTCAAGGAGTTATCACATGACAAATTACTGTACAGACACGTATGGATGAAGACATGGCAAGGATGAGGAAAGAAGGACGAGAATTTGAGCTACAGTGTGAGAAACCTAAACATAACTGTAACGCATCATAGCAGTAGCGCAGCAGAGAGGAACGGTGCACTAACAAAGATATTAAAGAGCGCTACAAAATTTGCAGCACCACACAGTGGCAATGACTAAAGCATCAGTGGCACTCCAACACAAGAGCAATGGATCGTAAAAAGAAAAAAAAAGCATTTAAACACTATAACTCAGCTAAACTAAATCAGCCATAACTGAAAGAACTGGAATGCATGAGAAAATAAAAGATACTTGCCTTGACAGCAAATATAAATAAACCGGGAGAAAATATCTATGTAAAATTGTTTTAGTTAACATATGATCACTTTTCTCCTGTTCTGCGACCAAATAATATCTTTATAGAAACAATAAAAAATGTAAAAATATCTATTTATATATTTTTATGTCCATGTTGTTTAATTACCTTTACTTTAAATATGAATTTAAATGCAAGAAATTTGTGTTCCACGATGAACTTACCACCGGGGTGTTTGCATAAAGAAAGTCACATGACACACTAGGTTGCGTCATCATAGTGTGCCAGATGGAACATAGTTTTACCCCCATCCCGTAGAGTTTGTGTCACTGGATGTCTCACTCACTTGGGACCAAATGTATTGTTTTTTCTTCACTAAAGTGCTTCAGCAATTTTGTCCACTTCATCTGTCGTAATAACTGGCTGTTTTAGTGTTTGCTGTTCTAGCGATTGAATCTCCACCTCTGTGACACAATGCACACACAGATGTAGAAGAGTAGAATTTTGATGAATGAAACATCTGGAATGTACCGCATCTATTCTCAAGCATGTAAGGCAATTTTGCACTGCAGTAGATGTGCTGCAGTTCAACCACAGAGATAAACCTCAGTAACAATGTGTGGTATATTTAATACTAGTTCTGTGTACTGTCACAAAAAATACAACCTAAAATAAAGTAAATGAATATAAATAAAAACTGCCTCACAGCAACATGTAATGTAACTCAACGGTGGCACAGAAGTATCGCTGCTATCAAAACGACAGAAATACTGATGCAGAAAATGCCACTGTGAAACTGTAACACAACCCTAAACACATAGCAGAGGTTATACAGCAATACAAACATATCACAACATATACGTAAATTATTAAAGACCACGTATGACTTATTCCCTGGCAACGTGATAAAGCAGCAACAATGCAACTTCGATTAAACAACAAAAGAACTGCGACGTTACCTGCTGAACTAATGAATGTTAGAAGCAGACTGGAGTTTCAAAGATTAAACCCTTTATAATGTCTGCCTTGCTTCACCTCTAACATGACTATTATTATATAAGATATATAATGCTGCGTCTAAGATTAATCATATATATGCGGCATGTTTGTGTGTTTGTCTCATCACATTCTCTCAGAAGGGCCTTCATATTTCAAGACTTGCCTTTACTCTCTCAGCTCTTCTCTCACTGCTGTAGAGCCTCACTCCTTGTCCTCTTTCTTCCCCCCCTCCAGGATGGAGTGACAGACAACAAGTTAGTGCTGTGTGAATAATCATAATAATCTGCAACAGTTGCTATCTAATCATGTGGAATGCGAGTACAGCCTCTCTGGTTTATGATTACCTACAAGTATGCTTGCACCCTTCTGGAGATGGCGCATGTGTTCATCTGCTCATAACACAGGCTCATTCCAAGGACCACTAACTTTTTATAGTGTGTCCCTGTGAACACATTTCTGCCTCTCAGTTGCAGCATGACTCATGTTAAATAACACTATGTGCACAAGGCGCCCCGGCTGTCAGCACGCCGGGCCGCTGACGTCGACTGTTTGTCCCACATCAGCTGCTTCTGTTGTCAGTGTGCTCAAGACCCGAACAAATCACTGCCAAGTTTACTCAGCTCGGGACAAAAATAGACTGACAGGTTTTGTAATTGTGCAGACTTTGTTTCTAATCACCTCCACACAGACACAAAGAACTTAACACCACCAAGGCTCAAACTAAGGTCAAAGGTTTTCTTTGAGAATGTAAATAATCGCCACCAGCACATTGTGTCGGAACAAAATAGCACTGTAGTTTCAGGTGTTTGTAACGTGGCAGCTGCTAACACCCATAAACTGAGTAATCGAGGGAATGGAAATCAAAAATGATATTCGGATTATGAGAGTTTTTATGGAGGACCACATGTTTTTTTTTAAATGTTTCATTGAATTGGATTAGGCAAATAATTGGATTAAGACCAAAAATTATAATAAAAATAAATTACATTACTGATGTAGAAATTTTTAAACCGGCTCTCTGATGGACCCTGCAGGAACCATGATGATTCTCACGGCTCAGTCTTCTGAAGAGAGAAACTAAAGCGGTGTGAAGGATGACTGTGTAAATCATCAGTCAGCATCAGGCTTGTTTAAATACTTAACTGTGAAGTTCATCCCGCTGTCAAAACAACTGTAATTTTTTATTTGTATTGCATCAACAAGACGTCGCTCTGAAGGTGATTTAAAGAAAACAGAAACTTAGGCATAAAAGCAGACTAGAAAAATAACCAGCATGGTCATAATGCTGTTGCGGATCTAAATCTAAATCACCTTTCAAATTCAAGGCCTGGGGAACAAACCTGGAGGCATTTCTGACCTTGTGATGTGACAAAGTCTAACTAATTTCAGATTCTATCGATGGGGAAACACAGGTGTTATTGTGGAATGAATCAGAGGTTGAGGAGGGCTGTAGGTTCTGTTTTTTTTTTTTTTTTAAATGTGAAACACACAGACCAGTGTGCTAGATTTTGCCTCCAGGAATTAAAAGACCGACTGTTATGTCTGGACTCCCACTTCCTGTTGCAGCAGTGCCAGCTGCTGACTGTTTTGCTTGACTCATTACCTAGTAGTTTTTAAAACGTTGCCACCTTGTGTCATTCATGACCCCCATGAACTATGTAGTATGGAACCAGTGTCCCTCAATTACTTAGGTCTTCCATCCGCTCATCTTAATAAATCAGTTAGTGATTCCCAACACAGTTGGTGACAGTGTCATTTGATAGCCTTGGATTTTTTTCCATAATAAAAATTGTCATTAAGTTATATATATAACCTTGTCTTGAGTGCGTCCTCCTTGTGAGGGCGAATACCTGGAGTCATTTCACAGTCGCGTGCTCTTGTAATAAAGTGCATTAGCCCCACCTGGTGGTGAGACACTGTCAGCACATCCTGTGAGACGCTGCGCTCACGTTGAGTTCATGGAGTTCCACGCTTCTGTGATGATGATTGTTAAATCGTTTTCCTGACTTCTCTTTAACTAGCGACTCAAACGAAACTGTGAAGTAAGTATAGGTCGTTACACAACACGTGGCTCATTTCCTTCCATTGATCGTGACGCTCATGATTTTCTTCCCTTTTACCTTTTCTTGTTCCTGCCTGCAGAAGCCCTCCGCCTCTTAGACCCCGGAGGTAAATGTAGAGTCACAACCTCACTGCGTAGGAGTAGAAGCGTCACGATTAACCGCTGAGCTGTTTGTCTTCAGCGCGGTCAATTGTTGCTGACTAATTGTGGTGATGTGTGATCGTACTAAATCACGCTCAGCCTTGTTTTGTGAGTGACACGTGTCATCACTGTGCAGGAAAGCCGGAGCCGATTCAGAGCAGCTTCCCGCGTCTCCTCTCAACGATGCCAGTAAGAAGCGTCTGATCGAGGACACGGAGGACTGGCATCCTCGCGGTGGCACCTCCCAGTCTCGCTCCTTCAGAATCCTGGCTCAGCTCACCGGAACAGAGAACGGTCAGTCAATGCCTCATTGAAAATGATTAAAAAAAAAAATGGGAAAGACATGTCTTTCACATTTGTATTTAAGAAAATACAACATGCTACATAGTTATATTTATTTGTCTAGCACCAAGAAGACCTTGCTCAAAAGGTGCTTTAAATAAAACCAAAACTTAAAGCAGATTAAAAATAAATAAATAAAGAGAATGAATAAATTCAGAGCAGCTTCCCGCACTCTGCGTGCTACATAGTTAACTTATAGTTGGATGGTGATGACAGCCAGCAAGTCTCACATTAGAATCCACTGTGATCTGTGTGAAATATGATATATTACAATGATTTCACTGTTAGTTGTGTTTCCATTCAGCCCTGAAAGTTTCAATGAAGCATAGTTTTGAGTGGCAATGAAACACTTTCCCCCAGATTATTATCAGTACAACTTGAAGAAGAAAATAATTTGCAGCATATTCTCAATGATTTTTTTTTACAATACTGCCTACAAAAGTGGCTTTTTATAACAATTAACTTCAATTATTATGTCATGTGTTTGATTTTTTTTCTGAAATTTGGGTAACAAAAAATATACAATACAAGTTATCAGTTAACAAGTTATTGCAGGCAAAGGACAATATATTTTTTATGCTTAAAAAAAAGAAAAGATTATTTTGATCAATTACGACCCCATGTGAATTTGTTCTTCTCTGTTTATTTTCCCAAATGTTACAGCGTGTATTGTGTTTTGGCAGTTTCATGGAAGCATGAAACTGGATTGCGGATTTTCATTGATGTTATCTTCCCATGTTTATTTCAGAAAATGCTGCAGACAACGAAGGAAAGAAGTAAGTGTCTTTATTTAATGTTGTCTTACTGACTTCAAATTGTGATGAATATGCTCAGCTCGCTTTAACTTAAAAATGTATATAACATCTGGACATTTTAATGTCAACATTTTAATGATGCTGGATTGCAGGTGCACTCATTCAGACAACAGGATTAACACTCATTCACTATCTCTGCCCGTTTGTTTGGCAGTTTCCGTCTTTCTGAGATTTATTTTACGAACTGAAATCTGTACATTTATTGGCTAATTAATTGACTTCCTATTTCCTCTCCATTAAATAAACAAAGAAAGGTCTGAATGTGTTGTGGTAAATAAAAGTTGTTGCACTGCATTGTAGTTCATAAGATGCTAGTAAAATAGTGTGATACCTGAGGGTTTAAAGACAGAAAAAGCCATAGTATTTCATTTCTTGGCAGTAAAACACAAATTTAAGATAAGATTTTTGCTTCCCTTTGTTCTTGACTTTCTCCTTTGTTCCTTCTCTCACTTCCTCTTTTTACTTGTCCTTTTCTCTGCTGCTTCTCTGTCTCGGCTGTGTCAGAGTGAACAAGTTGGATCCAGAAGTTATTGGACACAAGTACAACAAGCTGAGAGACTGGCATCACGATGTTTCAGCACGAGTTCTCAATGTGCAATAGACAACATGTATGCTCCTGCTGTAGACAGCAATGGAGATGAATTACTGCCCTTCATATTTATTCTGTTTGCTTGTATTTGTATATTGATGACTCTTATCTGCTTCAGCTTGCTGCATACACCTGAACGTCTCTTTCTGTCTTTCATTAACTGCTGAACCTTATTTTCTCTGCTCTCAATAAACTGTTTTCCATACTGTTTCCCTTCTCTCTCTTTCATTCACTCAACAAATCAAACTGCAAAAATTATATATATGCATATGTGGAAATGTACATGTATACAGGTCATGAGCCAAGTCAGGGGGCATAAATAATCATGAAAGTTTTGTTTTGAACAATAAATAGGTTGATATTAAGTGAAACCAACGAGCATTAAACATTAAAATGAACATTAAACTAAGTAAATACATAGAGGGATCATTAAATATCACAAAATGCTTCTGTTTAATTTTGTGTTATTTATTTATTTTTAATAATATATCATTTATTTAGAGGCATTTTGTCACATATTCAGAAGATGGGTCAAAACAGACATAACACAAATCTATTAAAAACACTGCAATATTCTGGCTTCAAGTGTGCTGAAAGGCTAATGTATCCAGTCATCACTTTGATTTAATGCCAAACATAGCTTCCACCTTCAGGATATTCATATGTATTATGATTCTCACAGCATTATTGGAGAAAAGCTGCGACCACTTGTCCTTACTGTGTATTGTAAAAACTCTAATTATTAGTGTGCATCCTTTTTCAGCGAGTCATTGGACCTGACACCGAATGTCCACACTACTTCTGCTGCGAAACCGTTTTCTAAAACTGCGCCCAGAAATGGAAATGTGCAACCTCCATCCACCTTCAAGAGCCCGGGATCCCAAAACAAACCCTCCTACCAGCATGGAAGCGCTGCAGGTAACTGCTGTAGTGTCCTTCTTTCTCCACCAGAGGGGAGCATTTTCCTCCACATGGTCGGCCACGCAGCCTTTTCCGATGCGCATCTCTGTGGAGAAGAGGCATTGACGTGCCCAGATGACTGGCTTTGTCAGAAATCATCAAATAAATGACGGGAATTGTGCTATTTGTGCTGCTAAATGCTGCCACAGTAAATTCTCCCTGGGTCAATATTTGTAGAGAAGGATCAGCTGAGAGTAATTATAAGCAGGTTTTGGGCACAAGTGAGCGCACATGAGGAAACGCACGAGCCTTTCCACCTTTTTATTTCCCCATGGGTGTTTTTAGAGGTCCTCAGGTTTACCGTAGCTCTTTGTTTCATGAGGTTTTCACCACATTAACACTTTTAAGTCGCACAAACTTTATACTGGTCAAGTGGAATTGACTTTGGTTTGATCTGTTTTTGTTTTTGTCATAGAAATAGCTCATATTTGTGCCTCTGCCTCGTTGTGTGTGTGTGTGGGATTGTACACAACGTGCATGTTTTTGGTCATTTCAAAATTGAATATTATGTACAGGTTAAAATTCTGTATTCAGTTAAAGGCACTCTCTCTTTTGGTCCCAGCACTGGGATGATAATCCCATCAGGCATATCCAAGCCTCCCTGTGCCCAATCCTCAGTAGTCAGTGCCATTATTTATTCCATTATCTGAATCTCTGTGTGGCCTGAGTTTTGAGAGCGTGCTTGTGGCTGTGGTGCTGACTTTGCCTCACATTCATCTACAATCAGAGGGAACAGATGCCGCTCCCCTGCTGCGACTCACTTCTGATGCCTTTTTTTCCTCCAGAATCTTCTTTTCTTATCGCTCTCTTCCAGCTCGGCAACATTGACAAACCTGCAACCATCCGCTCATTTTACACTATCACTGAATGCGTCATTCGCTGCAGTATTTCCCCCCCTCGGTGTGAATTTGTTGCCTTGCTGACGGCATGTTGACGCCCACCCGCCCCTCCCATGTTGCGATGTTTTGTTAGGATCAGATGAGACTGAAATGTCACAGTGAAACGCAATTAAATGAGGCCTGTATCAGCATCCCTCATGTTGGCGTGCAGTTAATCTGAGCATTCAGTTCTGACGATAATCCCTGCTTGACACTCACATATTTACACATTTCAATCGTTGGATACAATCCCCCTTACTTGCATAATCTTATTTCTTTTCAGGCTTTGATGTTCTCCGGCATTGAAAAATAATGTTGAGTTTGCTCATTGACTCGTCCTAAATTGTCATTGACTTGTCTTAAATGAGATTTATCCCTGAAAATCGTGGCTTGCCGATCCTAATAATATCTGATATGCCTGGTTGATAAACTTGATATTCATACGGAGGGATATATTTGATACTTAATACTATTTTTGATGCCTTGGGGATAGAAATTGACTTAAAAAGGCTGAGACACATTTTTATTTGCATGAAAAGCAGAACCAGAGATCAAGTCAACATAAGCATTACAAAATAAATAAAAGTTAAATATAAGTTATATTTGGTTCACAGAGGATTTAGCCATCAGACAAACAAACAAAAGAACAGGAGCTTTACTTACCTATCAAAAGTCACTATGAAGAGCATTGTGCTGTTACTATTGCACCTGTGCACAGTAGTATCCATGCCATGGCATATTAGCATCGTATTCCCTCAAGGCATTTCAGTATCAATAATTTTCAGATCATCGTATTTTTGACAGCCTTAGTGATGATGCAGGCAAACATTGATAACCTTTTGTTGTCTGACGTGTAGGACCCCAGACAGCACTATGTGAAATGGTGTTTGAATTTGGTTAAACAATACAATGTTTCCTAGTTGTTAATGTGACAGTCGTCTGTGTTAAGTGTTGTTAATAGAAGTTCCATTCTCGGGTCGGACTGGTAGGCTTTCTGCATGGAGTAAGCATGTTCAACCCATGTGGATGTGGGTTGTCCTCCCACAGCCCAAAGACATGTTCTCTAGGTTAACTGGACACTCCACATAAATGTGCTTGTGTGTGTGTGTCTGCCCTCCGAGGGACTAGAGACCTGTCCAGGGTGTATTCCTGCCCGTAACCCTGACCAGGTCTAAGCACTGGTTAACTGAACACTTTGAAAGGATGGGAAGTGTAAACAAGCAAAGCAAAAAAAAAACATCACCAGAAAGTGGTTGTCGACCAATTTGTTTCTCAGCATTTCTCTACATTGTATCTTGTTTTATGTCATGTATGAAATAGGAAATCCTTGTGAGTCATGTTTATAACAGCGAAATATTTCACCAAGGGTTTTCCTGGTTAATGCATCTTTTTACTGTTTCAAATCCTCATACACTGTGGTCTGAAAATACTCACGTCATTCATTGATATTCCCAAAAATTGCTCTTAAAAATACTTGAATACAATGAGCAAAGTTTCTTACCCTGTCAGCGTCATGTTGCCTCGCATTACTCACTCTGCTGACATGACGCAAACTCAATTCACTGACTTGGTATTCCTTCAGTGGGAGACTCAGGGAGCACTTGTCCTTTGACCCCCAAACCTTTTGAAAACAGTGCAGTTTTTCAACGGTGCATGACCCGAATCCACATTTCCTCCAGCGCACCCTCTGAGGTCAGATGACGCTGACCTCTGCGCTGGATGCATCTTAACACTTAGGGAGGGGAAACTGTGCATCTTTGGCTTCAGCCCTGACTCCAGAACAGATCATTATTTTTCCAGGTGTCCACTCTTGACTCTGGGAGGGTTTTTTTACTCTTTCCCTGGGCAAAATGATCTTTTGTTTTAGAAGGGGAGCGGCTGCTGCGCCCTAAACATCTGCCTCATCTTTCGCCCTTAAAGGTCGAAGGTCAGATTGCGGCTACTTACTAAAACTTAGGCTTTACCATATATTTCACCTGTTCACACCCAATGCTAGCTCCCAATTCAACTCAGTCTTTTTAATTTCAGAATTTCAACCAGCTGTGTTTGGGGCTTTAAGACCCAATGGGGATAGTGGATGCACAATCACATTCTACTAAATACAACCTCTATCATGTCACTTTTAACCTCATGCAACTCTTATGTATGTATTTTATTTATAGTACGTATTGACTTGCGTAACGTACAATTTTTTGTTGGAATGAAATGCACCAATATTTTTATAATTACCAACATAAATAGAATATTCTGAACCTTTTGTGTTAAAATAAAAGGATTGTGATACCAGAATCAGAATCATTTGAATGTGTCGTTGGTTTCAGCTGTTCCTTCGTTTGGAAAGGTCACCAATCCTTCACCGAAAGGCCCTGACCGCCCGATTCCACAACCACATCCAGAAGATCTGAACTCTCTGGTGCAGCGAGCTGAGCACATCCCAGCCGGGACACGCACCCCCATGTGCAACAAGTGCAACAACGTCATCAGGTGACTAGCTCACATCGCTTCCTTGGCCTCTTGGGTCTTTGCGAAAACAGCTCTCTTCCTTCAAGGGCTGCAACTAATGATTATTATTATTGATGAACGATTGTGTGGGAATAACCGGTCCGTCTCACCAGGGGTCCGTTCCTTGTGGCCATGGGCATGTCGTGGCACCCGGAAGAGTTCAACTGTGCCCACTGCCGCTCCTCCCTGACAGATCGTGGCTTTGTGGAGGAGAAAGGTCAGGTCTACTGTGAAGGATGTTACGAGCAATTCTTTGCTCCGACCTGTGCCAACTGCAGTCAGAAGATCCTTGGGGTGAGCCGAAATATAGAAAGTGATGCCATGCACATACAGTACATTTAGTAGATGTGTAGTAACAGTTATGCAGAACACTCACTTGTATTTAGAGAGAAGGAATGTGCTTTTCAATAACAGTAAATTGACAGACAGGTGAGAGGCCAATGTTTATTTTAGGGAGAGCTTGGATGGATGGATAGATAGAGTTAAACTACTGTATCTCCACTATTTACGTCCTCTTTTTTTGTAGGAAATAATGAACGCTCTGAAGCAGACCTGGCACGTGTACTGTTTCGTGTGTGTGGCCTGCCAGCAGCCAATCAGAGGCAACACCTTCCACATGGAGGATGGGGAGCCCTACTGTGAAATGGGTACTTCAGCCGTCACCCAAACACAAGACAAACAAACGGACTGACACTTGTCGTTTACTCAGACTACTACAAGCTGTTTGGGACCAACTGCCACGGATGTGACTTTCCCATCGAGGCGGGTGACAAGTTCCTGGAGGCTCTGGGCGTCACCTGGCACGACACCTGCTTCGTGTGCACAGTAAGGTCCATGTGGCAGCACGTGCCGCCGCGATCACAAATCAAATCCAAATGTTTTGCCTTGCAGGTGTGCAACACCAGCCTGGAAGGTCAAGCTTTCTTCTCCAAGAAAGACAAACCCCTGTGCAAGAAACACGCACACACAGTCAACATCTGATACCATCGTGAGCCCGGTGCCAAATACCCTCAGCTGGATCAAAGATTCATCATGCTGTCTTTGTTTACTGTCCTCGTCTGTTGATTCCTTCACAGCGCATTTCGTACCTTCAGCTTTGAGCAGGTGATTTTAACTTCCTTTGCGATGTGTTTTTGATCACAACCTGCCGAGAAAGCAGTTGTGTCTTTCAAGAGCAAACAGTTTAGATACAATGTTTATTTATCTGAAAGAGCATGGTTATTTATTTGACAACAGATAGAATGAAACTTTTGGCATCAAGTACAGATTTTAAGTTTGAAAAAAAGAACATGCAGTTTTCTCCTTGATATGTTATTTACCGAGTGCTCGGTCTGTGGTCAAGAGCATCTGATTATAATATATTTTTCTAGTATTTATCCCTTTGTAACCAGGGTCTAGACTCAAAAAGTCACTGCTTCATTCAAAGCTATCCTGCTATTAAATGCAACTAATGGTTTTTGCTGTTTTGCTGTTGTATTTTTCTTCTTTTGCCTTTGCTAACTTTTTAACCAGATGAACCGAGGTTGTACTAGTTTGTTCCACCTATATCTGTGTCAACAGTAAAAGGTTGAATTTGTGATGTTTTCTGTCTGTTCTTTTGTGGATTTTTATTCCCAGAAATTGAATTCTTGCCTTTTTCAATTCTACGTTCGAATCTGCTTTCACCGTGCCAAAACTAGGGTTGATTAAATATTTTTATGAAAATGTCATTCTGGTTAAACTGTGGTAAAACTATAACGTGTCCAAACAAAATCCTCATTTATGTCTGAAGGTTATACAGCTTGAAGAAAAAAGGAAGCTAAATGTAAAGACATTTTCAAGTTGAACATAGCATTGAGTGACTGAATGTTAACAGGAACATCGCAGATATTAAAAAAATATGGTTTTGACCACGGCAAGTGTTGTGTGTTTGTGCGATGGCGAGGAACGTGACCAGTAAGACACGGTTGGGTTTATCATCTGGTGAGTTCTCAGGTTGACGAATGTAGTGAACTTCCTCTGGCTGCCGGACGGGGGTGCTGTACGCAGAACCCCACACTGGACCGGTCGAACCCGGGTTTTCATGAAAGCTCGTTTTAAAGCACAGGGTCCAGACGACGGCTGAGGAGTTCCGACTGGACCGAGTGAGGATCCTTTCTGGCTGGTTTTGGAGCGGCACAGACGGTAAGTGAACTCCGCACTGAAGAAGCTGAACTGTGTCGATGTGGTTAAAAGGCTTCACTTTTGGACTTATGGAGGTTCGAGAAGTGTATTTCCTGCGGTGGAAATACAGTTGTGCTACTGTTGTCGCTGCTATAAACGGTGTCTGACGGGAGTTTCTCACGTTTGATGATGATGACAATGATGACGACGATGAAGCATCCGCGGAAGTCCCGATGTTCAGATGCGCAAAGTAAACAAGTAGCTGTGTATCGGAACGATTTGGGGCTCTGCATAACCGACTAACCGTATTTTGAGTGTTTCATATTCAAGTTGAGACGAAAACATGTGTATAAGGTGCGTCAAACTGGAAAACAACAGAGTGAAACGGGGTGAGATGAAACATGACACAGTGATGGGACATGACAGATAATGGTAATATATGGAGATAAATACAGAAAGGTGTTTTTTTAATGGAAGTTTGGTAGGTCACCTGAGGATCTAGCTGCTTCATAGGTCAACTACATATCAAACTTGCTGAGAGCCAGGTCACGCCACAAGCTTCCAGCTTTTAATACTAGGCTGCATGAAAAATATGATAATAACTAGGTCATCTAATCTAATATAATCTAACCGAAGTCAGTTGTGTCAAACCCCAAATATGGTTCATTTGTTTCATGTGGCTTTAAATACAGAGAGTCAACTCAAAATTCACTTCACTTCACACAAGAATATCAGGTCTAAGATTCATTGCTCAGCAGACACCAATTAACTTATAAAGAAAGGGTATTGCAACTTACAAACACCAAAACATTGAAGCAGATTGAAGGGACTATGTTGTGATGTTATGTGTGCGCCTCAATGAGAAAATACAATGTCTTATGGAGAACCAAAGGATGCTAATGCTAAAGTTAGCTTCCAGTAACTAGATATAAATCTCTCTTTCTGTTTTGACTCTAATTTCCTGTTCAAATAAAATAATGTGAAGACACTTTGAGTGAGTGATGTACAGGTACAAGTCAATGTGGAGGTGCAATTCCAGGTGACAAACCGTGGGTCTGACTGGAGTCATGACGTCTTTTCGACAAGTTTCGCACCTTTTATGTCTTTCTAGCATGTCGCTAGAAAAAGCTGGGGTGAAAGCAGGGGATGGGAACATTTTTGACTCAATGATCCCGAAAACCCACATATTTTAAAGTGTAATTGCATATATATATATATATATATATATATATATATATATATATATATATATATATATATATATATATATATGCAAATGGAAAAGGCAGACCATCAAATTTTGAGCGAGTTGATTTTTTACAGTCATTCTCCGTGTGCCAGGTCGACTGCACCAGCTGGTGTCTATTGGTATCTAGCGACACTGAATGGTTCTGTAAAACATCCATCCAATAATACTAGTGTCATCAATGTGAGTCAGAGCGGAGCAGCATTGGTCCAATCAATCTCTGTCACTGCCCTATTTGCTTCTTCATCCCGTTTTGCTTCCAGGGCTCAGGCTTATGACGTCATTTCCTGTCCGCATGCGCACATTGGTATTTCAAGACATAATTTACGGAGTATATACTCATATTAACTGAGACCTCGTCGGCAAGATAGAAAACTGCATGCAAATTGCACAGAAAGATCCAATTATTTTATCTGAAATCTTGTTAAAATATCCGAATTGTTGAATACAAGTATGTATGTAGTGCTATATATATAAAATAAGGTTAAAATACAGTTAATACGTCGGCGTAGTACTTTAGTAATTCAAATTCTGCTTCTCTTGATGAAATACGAGTGTGTAGTGAGGCGTGGCGTAATGACGTTGCTAATTTCATTCTAATTTATGTGTCAAGCAGCTACACCCATGTGCGCATGTGGACAGGAAATTACGTCTTGAAATACCAATGTGCGCATGCGGACATGCGAAATGGCGTCATAAGCCTGAGCCCTGGAAGCAAAACGGGATGAAGAAGCAAATAGGGCAGTGACAATCTCAATAAAAAAAAAAAAACTCCGACCTGAACAGTTCCCGTGATGCTTAGTTGTCCGTTCAACCAATCACAGTGGTTGATGGCTGCAACATGGCTCCTCTGCTCCTCTCAGTGCTGCAAAAGCAGAAGAGAAGTAGGACGAAGAAGAAGTAGGAAACCATATGGATGAAAACTTTAATGTCAGTAAAACTCCTGTAAGTTCGTCTTTGCAATCTTGGCAGGATGAAGCAAGAGTCCATAATTTAGAGATCATTGACTGTGATTGGTTGACTGGGCTGCAGAGCATCATGGGAAGTCACTGTTACTGAGCTGGCTCTTGAGGGTGATGGTGCCTCACATGCTGCTTTACATATGAAGAACTAGACTCCTTGTCAAAAGAGCCACATGTGGCTTGTGAGCCATAGGTTCCTGACCCTTGTGTCAAAGGTTCCTTCTACCAGAACAGGGGTGAAAAAGTTCTTACCTGGAGGAATGTAAGCGACACATTCATATGTTTATTTCATCATGTTAGCAAACTGCAACCAAGCAGACTCTCACAAGGGGATTTTCTTTTTTGTTACCAAAATTATTGTTATTAGTGTTTGGACACAGGTGAGGAATTGAATCCCTTATAACAGTGTCACCATTTAGACCGGTGAAGATCTGAGTGTTTGAAGGTATGATAGAAGAGTCTCTGAGAAATTGGAATGACTTGCAGTACAGCGATTTGGATTTGAGTTGGCTGCTTCTGACGTGAGCAAGTATCATTGTACAGTAGATTCCCACTCCTGCTCAGTCAAACCAGTAACCCTGAACAGTAAATATCTGACACATAATATGTCTTCATGGCAGTCGACTTGGTCAAGTGAACAAGGAGCAGGGTCTGCCATATCACTGTCTGAGAAGAACAAAAACTCCCTGAGAGAGATTTGTGTGATGCGTATTAAAGACTATTTCCCCCCAGCCACTGATTTGGCCCCTTGAAAGACACCGAACTATAGTCACATGGCAGCAGATGCGTTTCAAGAGCTGGAGCTATGGAGGGCAGAGCTCTGTGGTCTAACCACACACATGCTTTAAGTGTTTAAATGTGTTAAAACCAGTGTGTGTGAAATGTGCAGTTGCTGAGCTCTCACCGCTGTTCTGCATAAAATCAGTGGTGACCGGTCAGTTTATTGGAACATGCTTCAGTATAATCTTGCTTATTGTTGGTCAAAGGGAAGACAGGGACTTTTTTTTTCATTACTCTAGTGCATGTTTATAAAAGGTTATGCCAGAAGTCTCTTGCCAAATTGAATTTGCTCCTTCTGAATACAAATAATGAATGAATAATCAGTCTCACACCATAATTTATGATGCCTTAAACTCAAATCTAAACCTGAGGTGAGCTAAATATATTTGAGTGAGACCCACTAATAAACATAATTGATTCATCTCAGCATATATCTCAATTAATAACGCATGTTTGGTTGTCTTCTGCATCCTACAATCCTCTTTTGAGTTGTGCTAAGCAAAGTCAATTTCAAGCATGTGCCATGGAAAATGACCAGGCTCCATCTTCATGAGATTCTTCAGCCACCTTAACTTGCTCTTTTGTACATTGTGGAACAAGGACTCCACCTAAGTTGTGTTGACCACAATCATCGGTTCATCTGCACAACTAATCTAAGCAAGCTGCGACCCCTCACCCAGTTCAATGACAGGAAGACGCTCCAGCCAATCAGATGCGCAGATGCTTAGAGGATATTAAGGAGCATAACAGCACAAGTATTTGGGTGTCTGCATGAGCAATGGACACTGATGTTCACAGTTTAAAGAAAGGAAATAAGTGAGGAAGTGAAGAACTCTGCAGCTTCAGATCCGAGTTTATCACTTCGCACATTTGCCGTATGAAGTCGCCCGGTAATGTGAGCTAGTCCGATTGAGCAGTGGCTGGGACTGCAGTTCAGAGACGGGAGATTCTGTCCCAGACAGATTTTTGTGTTAACATGTTTGCCAGGTGTCAGATCTGGCGAAGGCATCATATTTTCTCAAGATTCCCTTTTCCTGAATGTACAAAGAGGTGCATCTCATACCGTGGCTTAGCACGGATATGGCTTTCCCAGCTGTCGTTTGCTTTGTGGTTGCAGCCAGTATTTGCTCTTCTAAATCTTTCTTTCGATCCTAGTTGCACACTCATAGGAATGACCTCAGCCTCTCCTCACTACACCAACGTGTTGCTGTATATCCCTCCATATTATTGCTATATTTTTCATTAAATTATTCATGATGATCGGTAATGACTTTCTGCAGAGTGCAAACCACTTTAGATAAACCATCGGTTTTTATTATCTTGTTTTGGACTCAACCCTTCAAACCAATAATGTGTGTTCGCTCATTACCAGTGCTGGTGCTCTGTCTGGAACTGAAATAAAGACATAACAAGAAGAACTGAAAGAGAAAACGGTTTAGCCCGCTATACTGAAATATAACCTGAAATAACCACTCCTGACCTGCTCTGGATCCATGATCTTTTGCGGGTCAAATTCAGTGCTGACACAACCTGCGTTTCTCCAGCCAGAAGGTGTCAGAAGGTTTATTTATTTGAACTGCGCCACTCAAGAGACGGAGAGGTTGTACAATAAAAGTGTGCTCTAATCACAAATGGGCAACTACTTTGACCTCCATTTTAAAGTGCACTTGAAGACAATAGAGCTTTTTTGATGATGATGCTCCACTTGGAAGTTGCTGCTTTTTAAGTTCTCCGCCACCTGAAATCTAGTGAACGACAAGTTGTGACGTGACATTGTGCTTGACTCACTTCAGTGTAGTAGGTGTGTCTGGGGAGAACATGTTATCAGCTGGCACTTTTCCAATAGGCAGGGCTCTTATGAAGTACATATTAAAAAATTAAGTGTTTACTGCGACTAGAAACATACTCCTTACATTCCATAATTGTCCTATATAATTTTTATGAGACACCTGGACCAGCATGGGTCCTCTTTTAGAATAACCAACCAATAACATAGTATTGCTGCAAGGTTACACGCTTGGTTGTTTCAAAGCATAATATCTGTTGTGGGGAAGGAACTGCTCACTGTTCCACAGCCAACTTACAGATGCTGAAACCTCTGTAACTGTGGTTCATCGTGTTGATGTTGTAATGGATTACTTCTCTGTTCTCTGTTACATCTAAAGAAAGCATAGCGTCGCCGATCTTGTTCCAGTTAGGAGTAATCTTCATTTTACCAGAAGGGTTCAACTCCTCTGATAAATACAACAATGCATTTTTCACTTCCAGAGCAAAGTGCACATGCACAGTTCACAGTCTGATCTGCTGAGGCGGATGAGGGACAAGTGCTGGCATCGGGAATTACTTAAAGCTGCAAGCTGCTCTGCTCTTTGCCTGGAAGGTCAGCAACCATGCGAGAGAAAGCCGACATCCTGTTATTAGAGAAAGAAAGAGGGGGGAAAAGAAGTACGGGATGAGTGGGGGATGATTGAAGATCGAAGAACAGACGGGGGAAAGGGATACTTTACATGATTGGTTGAAAGTGGGGAAATGAGCTGAGCTTGAAATTTAGACTCAATCCTTTTAGTTGGAGATGGAAGACACATGAGCTCCGTCTAACTGAAGTTTTTTTTTTCATTGCTGCCAAGTTCTGTATGTCCATCTGGGTGTTTTGCGAAGTAAGGGAGTGGTGAATTGTGCAATTTCCAGGAATTAGTCAGATGCAGTTGCTGGTTGACCAACCAAGAGGGTGTTCTGCATCTACAGGGGTTGGACAGAATAATGGAAACTCCTTAAAGCTTTTTTAGCTTTAAGGAGTCTAAAGTCTAAAGTCTCTTTGGGCATGGTCAGCTTTGGTCAACTATTATAATAAACTGCTTTTATTGAGGCTTTTACTGAGGCTTAAACTTGTGGCGACTGGCAAAAGATGCACGCACACACACAGACACACACACTTGGGGCCAATGTGGGCTGGAGGTGGTCTAACCCACTGGTTCTTAACCTTTTTGATCTCGGGGCCCACTTTTCCCAGAACAATATTTATATCTACTTACATGTAAACAAACAAAAACCTTGTGATCTCATTTAATAAAGAAAAAAAAAGAAAAAAATATATACTTGATGCAAAATGAAGAGGGAATTGGAAAACTAAAAAAAAATAAAAATAAAATTCTGAATAAAATAAATATCATAAAATATATATATATTCTTTAAACTTCAAAGAAGATACAAGTAAAGTGAAAGTATCAAATGAATGTATTGTGATAAAATGTTCTAATCAATTTTCAAAACTGCTTCCACAGGTGCTTTTATGGGAGCGGCATCACACGTCTTATTATTTAGTATTAGTACGTCTTAGTATTTTTTTCTTTACAAGAACTTGACACTCTACTGCCACCATACATGGCTCATGTATTATAACACCATCTGTCAAACAAAAGGTGTAAAACAAAAAGACTTTTAGTCAAGGACCAACCATGGGCCCCGGCCCTATGGTGAAGAATCACTGATCTAACCAACTCGGCAAGGATGAAAGGGAAAGTGTCCAAAAGGGTGGTGAGGCCAGCAATGTTGTATGGTTTAGAAACAGTGGCACTGAGGAAAAGACAGGAGGCAGAGCTGGAGGCAGCAGAGATGAAGATGCTGAGCTTCTCTCTGGGAGTGAGCAGGATGGATAGGATCAGGAAGCAGTAGATCAGAGGGACAGCACATGTGGTCAGGTGTTTAGGAGACAAAGTCAGAGAGGCTAGATGGAGATGGTTTGGACATGTACAGAGGAGAGAGAGACACTACATTGGTAGGAAGATGTTGAGGTTGGAACTGCCAGGCAGAAGGTGGAGAGGAAGGCCAAAGAGGAGATTGATGGAGGTGGTGAAGGAGGACATGAGGTTTGTAGGTTTGAGAGAAGAGGAAGCAGAGGACAGAGTGAGATGGAGGAAGATGATCTGCTGTGACCACCCCTGAAGGGAGAAGCCGGAAGGAAAAGAAGACAGTGGTAACTACTAACTGTCGGGAATTTGACTGCATTTTCACATTTTACCTGTAACGTGCAGAGCAAATCCTATCCAATTTTAGAAACCAGAGTGATGTCAAAGCCCATTTTATCATCCGTTATTCCATAAATTCACCAATGTCGACCTCATGTTTGGAGCTTGAAAACTGATGCAATTGTGACCAACCTCCTTGTGACCTGTGCGCACAGTATTTCATTTACTTTCAGAGCGTTCTGTCAAATCATTTTTTCTCAAATAAAAGCACATTTGTTTTGACTTGACTTGTCCGTCAGAGGCCAGGTGGCGTTGTTTATTATTCCGTGTTGATTTCAGGTGCGACCTGCCACGCTGAGTGCTTTAATTAGCGTTCCTTCTACATTAAGCAATTGACCTGCCACGACACGGCCCGTCATAAATATTGAAATATGCTGACACAGCTCAAGCTGAGAGCATTGGTGTTTGAGCTGAGGCCATGCAGGGCGGCCAAAACATAGAGCTACTGTAACCAGAGTGGACAATAGCTGCCTGTATATGTGGGAGAGGTTCACTCTGTGACAGTGACCTGCTGAAAGTTTCGGGGGAAAGTTGAAGCCAAACCAAGCGCCGTTTTGAGTCTTGAAGTAACTCACACCGATTTGGAATGTCAAGAATCTGCATGTTAAAGTTCACACTGTATCACCGTCTGTGGCTAGAAAATAAAAGATTCTCTGTGTGCTGATGCAAATATTATCACTCTGTGAGACTCTTCCTGCTGAAGTTCTGTCAGTGTTTTGACATTCTGGCAGCCACACTGTCTCTTGTTGTCTTATGATGAGCAGCTCAAAGAGGATACCTCCCAAATTCACAAAACAAAGTATAATCTACTGAGAAAAGCCGCGCCAATGTCGAGACCAGAAGACTTTCTTATCTTTTTGGCAGTTACAACTCACTTTGACCTTTTGGGTCATGTTGCTATGAATCATTCTTTTTGCTTAAACAATCGAAGCTGATTTGTTTGACTTAAATGCATGACAAATATTTATATGAAAAACAGGCCATAACATTATGACCACAGTCTGAGAATATTGCTTTTAAAAACCCTGAGATACAAATGATGTGTCTCACACTTTTTAACTTGTTCAGACACTGCTGATATTTGCTCTCTCTTTGCTCTATTTTATAATGTGTAATACACTTGTGTATTGTTGATCCAAGTATTTTTCTGCCCTGTGACCTCAAAGTTCCACAAATCTTTCGATCAGTGATTCTATACTTCACCACATGCTAAAGTTTACTGAGTGTCTGGCTCTACTGCAAACCGATGTCTATCCTTGTATCTGAATCAGCAATAGAACCGTGAGCTTGTCTGCAAAACAGCAAGTGCCACTCAGGCTGTGAAAGAAGATGATGAAACAGATGAAACCAATTTCTGCCTTGTTGCTGTTGCGTTTTCGCTCGGTTTGGTGTTACTGATGACAGATTCTTAAATGGGTTTCATATGTGCTTTTTTGTTCCATGCATTTATTCAGGAGACGCCAGAGGGCTTGTAGAGCCGTACCTGCAAGGGAGGTGCTGAGTTCAAACCCAGACATCAAAGTAAAATATGCTAACAATGAAGATGTTGCGATGAAGAGGTCGCTTGACGCGATGACGTCCTTGTAGGTAAGTCACCACAAAAGTGGTTTCCATGTTTTTCTCTAGGAAAAATAATTCTCTTTTAGTTTAAGTGTTCCATAATATATTCCAGTTAAGTACATGTTACCCATGAAGCGATTCCCCTGCATGGATCGACCACTGGAGATGATGGGATTTAACATTATCATCTTAATTTTCATCTTGGGTACAGTCAGAAAGTCAGGAAGGTGGGTGTTCCCACACAGCAGCGGTGTTTATTTTACTTTTTGAAAGTGCAGCATATTGCGCTGTAAGTGACCTTGGTGGACTGTTCCTTGGATGCAGAAGAAAAAAGGCCTCAATGTGAAAATGAGTGGAACTCCCAGGGTTTTCAAAACACAACTCCAGATTTCATTACACATACCTGAGTGTCTGAGGGCATGGAAACGCCACTCCTTAAAAAGTGTCCATATGCACCCAGACACATGTGCTGCAACTGTAGAGGTGGTTTACCAAGAAAAACAATAAAATATACAAATATTGGGGACGTCCAGCCAGCAGGTCGGGCTGGGTCATCACTCAAAAACGGAGGGCGGACAGACAGAAGTGTTTTTGGTGTGACTGATGATGAGGCGTCTCATAACTAACTGCAGTAAGCCAACAAAGCTTCCAGTCTTCCCTCACCTCTCGGAGGCTTACAAATATATTGTGTCTTGATTTGCAGGTAATCTGTGCCCCCTGAAGTGCCCCTGCGTGAGTGTGTGGTGGGAACCTTCGTGGTAACTTTATAACTATTGCCAGTAAATTGCTTTAAACCAAGAAAAATAAAAGTCAACCGAGACAGACAGACCTGAGGGGCCACACTGAGGTTCAGTCCCTAAAACTGAACCTTCATCAGGGTTGAGGAGGACAAGAGGGGATAGAGGGATAGAAGGAGGGGCTTCGGCTCCTCTGGTAAAGACAAAGCCCCAAGGGTTTCTACTATGAGATCCGACTTCCTCTGTGTAAACACGTCTGGAATGACACACTCTGTGTGTATGTGTGTGTGTGTGTGTGTGCTCACCACATGTGAAGCAAACTAGTGTGAGCCTCCAGAGAACATGTGGAAGTAGCAGTTCAACTCTGGAGGTTCTTGATTGCTGTTTATCTTTCAGGGGTACAGTAGAAACATCAATCGCTCTGTCTCCTCTCGCCGACGTTTTAAATCATCAAATTGATTGCTGACCCTCCTGCGTGTTTTGCTCAGACTCCATGATGGTTTCTGACCCGGCTTTGGTGATTGGTGATTCACTAACTCACGACAGTATTGATGTCCATCGCTCACTCAAACTCCAGTCAGTTTGACTCCAGATGTAGAAATTTGCGAATCAGCAGCAATGTAGTGCGATAATAAAGTAAAATAAGCAGCTGACACCATGGATGGAGACACATTCTCAATGGTCCAAAACTAAATGGTCTGAGTTGTACCTATAGGACTCTATCATTATTCTCATATTCATGTTGAATTCCCCAGTGTGTAGCTACTAAACTCATCATGTTGGGCGAGTCAACTGAGGTTGGCGACTGTTTTTGCAGGGACAAAGAAGGGTGCGCGAGTCAGAACTGTGTTCATGTGTGTGACGGTTCTTTAGAATGTCGACTGTGTGCATTACAAACTGTGAGCTTCACCTTCTGCATCAGTGTCTCTTTCACTTTAATCACAGTGAAGAGGGAAGTATTTGTCTCATCCCTAGGCTGAGACAATGGCAGCACCTGTTGAGCGCAGACATTAGAAAGGAGATGACACGTAACCTCAGCATTACAGGATCACTAGATAGTGAACGAGGATGGAGCAGGGTTTATGTATTCCTCATCACTGAAATCTGTTTTGCGTGTCTCGCGTGTATCGCATGTGGGGCCCAGACTCTGGAGTCAACTTTTAGTCTACATTCTGACTTCCAACAGACTCAGAATAAGTGTATTAGGCGTCAGTCATAGATCATGGACTTGCTAATATCTGAGTGGCTGCTAGCAACTTTGTGAGTGTGAGTTGATAAAGTATATCTTTGACCCGTTGCTTGAGAACTTGGCTGGATGTGGATCTCATCGTTTCTCTGCCCCATTGTCCTTGGAGTAAGACTTGGACTGACAGGACAGCTGTCTTCATGGCTTCAGCGGTCACTGTGAGCCTGGATGAAGATTCATGCATGTCTTTGCATGGATCCAGCATGGCAAATGAATGTTACGTGGCTTGTTTGTTGCCCTGCTCTTGCCTCTGATCTTGACATCTGACCTAAAAGGGGTAGTCATTGCTGGGGATTTTGTCAGGCTTTGATCACCGTTTGGCCCCTGTGTGCAGAGTTAATGTTCTTTGTGAGGTGCAAAGCATGACACTGTTGTCCACTGCAGCAGAATAGCAGTGTGTCGGTCAATTACCATGGAAAGTGTGAGCCCCTCTGCCTCTACAAGCAACGTTATTATTCAAACTGTGGTATAGATGAAAACAACCAATGGGCCTTTGGTGATGCCCATCTCAGTTCAACTTCAATAAATGCCTCTCATTATTAACATATTACATGTGGAAACAAAATAATGTATGCACTCACGATGGTGTAAGCCAGGGTTGTAGTTGCTTGTTAGGAAGTGGCAGTTCCACATTTCACTTTGTCATGACCTAAACTAAACATTTGGCATGTGTTTTGTGTATTACTCATCCTTGTTCGCTGTGAAGTTCGTTGACCTCAGTGGAGGGAGGAGTCGACATAAGACGCTCTAGTCTGCGGCTCACACACACAGACCAGGCCCACGTTATAAAAAAACAACAACATATATATATATATATATATATATATATATATATATATATATATATAGTAAGTTACCATCTTATGTGCAAAAATATTTTAAGTTCTAGTAAAATTCACGATCTTGCTTGAAGCCAAAAAAAGCTTCTTTTTCTTCTTCTTCTTCTTCTTCTTCTTCTTCTTCTTCTTCTTCTTCTTATTATTATTATTATTATTATTATTATTATTATTATTATTATTATTATCTTAATAATGCTAGACAACAATCGCAAATACCAACAATTCTTGCTGCACCTTGCAAGTCCATGTTTGGGAGAATAATGCTGCACTTGAGTCTAACTGTGAACTCCTACTTGGGCGTAGTTGAACAGCTGCTGACAAATGCAGGTGCTGTGGTCTTCAGACCTAAAATGTCCGTAAGCTAACAGTATCTCTCATGCCAGGAACCCCAACTGTTAGTGTTGAATAAACGGGAACCAGAATGAGATCATCAGCTACAGTTTACATTCTTTTACATGGAGCCTTCAGACTCCTGTTGCATGCTTCACCAGAAAGTCTAAACTGCTGATTAGCATCCACAAAGTGATGATAAACACACTGCAGGAGATCATCCTGACATTTCTCTGACACTAGCAGTCAAGGATTTTCAGCTATTTGAGAAGTCAGACTCATTTCTGCATTGTCAGCTTATTTGACTGCAAGTCTAACAGAGCATATGGAAGAAGAGACGGGGTATGTTAGCTGCATGGATAATTTGTTAAATAAAACTGGGATCGAGTCATGGATAGAACTAGATAATAATGAACAGCTAGGAAGTCTTTTAATGTGCCAACCATTTATCATAATATTTGCCTTTCACTTCGATGTAAGATGAGAAAGCAGAGTTGCTGATGTAGTTGTCCTGGGTCTGCCCGAGGCCTCTTCTTTCATTTTGCCTGGACCGACCTGCCAGTGGTGGGTCAATGCAGAGGAGGATTAGCACTCTGAATAAGAATCTGGTCAGGCAAATATTTTTCATTGAATCCTGAGTGGATGCTGAGAAGTGTCCGAACCAAAACCAAATATCCTTTACAATGTGATACAACTCTGTGTGATATTTCGCTGCTTCCCTTTCTCTCCGTTGAATTCCTGCTTTTTAGGATCTTTCGCATTAAAATATTTTAAGCGCAATTTGATAGCGTGATCGATCGACCACTAGACAGGTTAGATGGATTTGACTGTGCCGTGTAATGCAAGAAGGACTGTGGAAGCTCTTTGCTAATGCATCATCGTGTCAAATAAACATGGTGACATATTTAGTCTGCCATTTAACCTCTGGGGGGAAATGAAATGTATCCAGGCCAACTCAAAAATCGTAATGCCATGTATATTATTTATAAAAATGGCTAAACAATTGGCAGTCATATAAAAGTATAGTTCAGTTTTAAAATAGTCCCTATAATCTACATTCTAACAGTAGTCATGTACAATTTTAGACAGTTATCATATATAATATTTCTCCAATCAAATGAAAGTGACACGTAGACATGAGCTGAAATAAAAAGCTCTCAATGTACCGCTCTATCTGTGTTCCTTTTCTCATCTGTGGCCGTAGGTTTTTGGGTAGTGACCAAAAGATGAAAACTCTTCCTTTGAGATGTGGTGAGGAGATCAGTCATTTTGGAGAGACTCTCAGTAGACTCGCTACTTGAGAGGAGGCAGTTAATGTTGCTTGGGTATCTTTTTAGAATGCTGTCTTGGCGAGCTGTTCTGGCCATGTTCAAGTCCGAGGAGGTCCCCGTGTAATTCCAGGACACAGTGGAGAGACATTTAATCTCGCTTGGCTGAGGGAGTTTACTAGGGAGAGGGAAGCCTGCTCTTCTTTGCTCACACTGCTGCCCCTGTGACCTGATCACGGATGGGCGCTAGGAAAAGTAAAGGCACTTAATTTGCGTCAGTTTATGCATTTTTCAGCATGTTTTATGTGAAAAGGAGATTCAATGTATTAGTAAATAACTTTTGTCTCAGTGATAAATTCATTATTTGTCCATTTTTTCTCACGTTTTTCTCATTTTCAAATATTTTCATCGCACATCAAGCACCTGTCCTGAGTTGTTGTTACCTCTAATTTTCTCATTTCCCCATGACTATCTTTGCTCAATTCTCTTACAACAGTATTAGGTGTGCTGTATTCTTAGAAGAAAGTCTGTAAAAATGTTTAATGGAAGGTGATTCTCTCACCATGTACTGTACTTTTGTTCTTGAGCCCCTTAATCCAGCGCAGCTGCTCAAACAGCAAATACAATTAACCTCAGCAATTGTCCGAAGTTGACTTTGGAGCTTGTGGACTTTTTCACTCACTGCCAGTAGCCACTCTGAAGATGACATCATCGGTTTCAGGTTGCCCGCTGTGGTCTCAGATCCCAGGAGGAACTGTCGGACCTGAACAGCTCTGGCGTGTTTTGAATAGACACTGATTCTCTTCCCTGCGCATACCCCCCTACCATCTCTCTGCCAGCTGACCTATGTGACCTCTCACTCCACACTTGGTTATTGTCTCAGTTTGTAAAGTGCTGACAGATGAGGCAGATGTGCGTTTGCCTCCGCGAGATGTTTTTACATCCTCTGAATGAGCCAAAGAAAGATGATTATTTGTTCCACACAAGTCAAGGCTAGATTGTCAATGCCTTTTACTGCGTGACTCAGTTGGGGCCCAATATCGTCACCTAGCTAGGGATATTAAACTTTCTTGACGGTGACACCTCACATTTCAGTGCAATAGATGTCACTTTTGAAATGAATTGATCGACACCAGTATTTCAAAGTCAGAGAGGCAGACCACGACCAAACTTAGACAGACAGGAGCGCAACGATCAATACAGTAAAGTGTTAGGTATGCAAACAGCCGAACCAAGACAGAAACAACTGATCGATAGATAAGGAGACATTTGATGCCTAACTTGGAAAGGTAAACTACACACCACTCAAGAAAAATAGTACAATTATTTATATTTCCATCTGGTGCAAGTGTACTCCGCTTCACTTTGTGTTTGGCCACTGTTAAAATACAGGACTTCACACTGTCAAACTGGTCCGACTTCTGGTATGAAGCAGTTTAGAAACGTTCTAAAATCACTGTTTCCAGAGAAAAACAGTCCAAGGATCATATGCACACTTAAAAAACAAGGTCTGAGGGGAAGGATTTGCCCATAATCCAGTATTGATCCTTGCCAGCCAGACTGTCTGGAGGACTGACGCTCTGCCATACCTATAGGCCTACTGCTTCACTGGCCCCTCACCACAGCTAACTATAGCAGCAAACCAAAGCTGAGAGCCGTTTGTGGCAGATAGACTGCATCATAGTGGAGTCGTCGTGTTTGTATGAAGGTGGCAGAATTCCTAAGTGTGGGGACAGACGTCAGAACAATAAGCTAGTCTTCTTCAATAAGATCTTGAACGACTGCCAGGGATGTTGTAATGTTAACGTCTCTCTGAAGCCTGGTTCAGTCCTGCAGTCCGCGGCAGCTGCAGAGACACACTTGCGATAGAACTTGTAACACTTGTCCAAACCAGATATTCCATGAACACTGCTAATGGCATTGAATCGGGAAAAACTCTCTTTTCTGCCTGATAAATACTATGAGAGGTTATCCACTGGGGGATGTTGTAGCTAACCTGTTTAGGTGGCAATATCCACGCTTTGCTTAAATTAACGCTATAAAATGACTGACACGTTTGTTAGCGTCTCAAAAACGTGTTCCCCACATGTGGTAACACACTAAAGACCTATGATAAACTCAAAGAATGACTTACAAGTCTGGTACCAACACTTTCATTTTAGCATCTGAGGTCTTCAGTCGGCTTCAGTTTCCGCCAGGGGGTGATTGTAATTCCTATGTCTCTTGGTCAGTCGGGTTCCTGTTTCTTCTTCCTGGACCCTTGAATGATCGCCGCTGAGTTTGCTAACCTGCTGTAGATGAGTCTGGTGGCTGTGGCGTTACTCTCAGGACACTCCCATTGTCGGGTCGCCCAGAGAAAGTTACGTTGTTGGACTATATGTTGTTATACTAATAGCTAGAGAGCCAGACTCTCTGATTTATAACTGTTTCATATGAATTTATTTATTTCAAAAATGTTGGTCAGAAAGACTGAAGAGAAAGCAAGATAAATAATGCAGTCCATTAGTATAATTTATTTACAAGTGAATTAAATATGCTGTGATTTTGATGTGGCCCAGCTCAAATCCAGATGAAGGGGTGTGGTGTTTCATCATTGACTGCGTTTCTCCTGGTCTGCTACTTTTTATGTGTTCCGCCATAGCTTGGAATGGCGATGGCGGGGCGAAGGCTTCCTGCCACTCCAACATAGTGTTTCTAATTTAAACCGCCAGTAGAAATTGAAGGTGTTAGCAGTTATTCACAAAAGGTCTAAAAGAAAAAAATCACACACATACACCGCCTGTCTTTCATGAACGAGAATGTCCATGGGGTGAATGTATGAATGTGAATTTATGTATGAACACTGAGATAAACCTGTAAAATTCAACCTTAGCAGGGACAAAATGACATTGTGATCATTTGTGTTTATGGTACCACACAGCCAAAGACATATTCTCATATGCACTTTTGAAGAAGATATCAGAATGATAGTGATTTCTTTGTCAGTGATCAGACGTTATGCTCCTGACTTTTCACAAAAGAGTCCAGCTCATCCGGCTCATGTGCTTCACCGAGCCGCCCATCCAAACAAACTTCACCACATTTATTTGATTTGTCAATGTTCAAGCTTCATTTTATTATATTGCATGTTACATAAAGGTCTGTGGAGGCACTTGCCAAAAGCAGAGCTGTAGTTGGCCATGTGTCTCGGACCTGCCCAGTGATGTGATGGGAAAATTTCGCACATGAACTTGTGTCGATGTTGAATGAAAGACAACAGTCGCAAGAAAACAAAAGCTTACAGTATTATTCACCAGACAGTGGTTAAGATCAGAATCCTGCTCAGGGCCTGCTCATTTGATTTTGTTTTACAGCAGTGAACTATACAAGTGCTGTGTGTATTCTAACTAGTTGCCTCCAAACATATGTAGTGTGTGGGCCAAGAATTTACTTGAGTTTATATTGCAATTTACATTCTGCATCAGAAGAGCCAGTTGATCAACAGCTTTTGAAACTCTGACCAGCCCATCTGATACCAAAAACCAGTTCAGTTCAATTACCAGATTGAAACTGTCATCAGATGTAGTCTTTCTTCCTTATTCCAGCCATTTTAATTGGTATATGCTAAATAGTAATGAAGTCCCATCGACTGTTGACACATTTTTTCCAGTAGCATTATAGCTTTGAATTACATTAAACTGTTCCACTGCTTTCTTCGCAAATTCTTGTTTTTTCCCAACTCCATGTTTATTGAGTTTTCAAAGCTGTGAACTTTGCATATTGTGGCGGTGGCTGGTAGATACCACACTATGTGCCAGTTTGCCCCTTTAATACTGTTTATAATACCACAATAGCTGATGTAAACTGATAATCAAACCAGCTACGTAGTCAACGGTTGATGCTTTTTTAAATCCGAACAGGTGCATCTCCTGACAAATAACATGGAGGGTTGTTGTTTAAATGGAGGCTGTCTCCTGTTTATCCTAGCCACCTGTTTTCCAAACAGCAGCAGCACAACAATTCCCATCAATCAAAGGACGAACCTAAGCCCGTGTCCTTCAGGACAATTACCTGGGTGAGTGTGGGCCAAATAATAGACTTGTTAAGGAATCTATGTGAGGAATAGAGTGTAGCCACCATTTTGAGAAGCAGTGTAACAGAAGAAAATATACAGGGAGAGAAAAGACAATGGCCGGTGTCTGACTTTGGAAACCGCATTCTCACTTTGTTCCATGAGATCACAGTTGTGGCAGATGCACGATAGAGAGGGAGCAGCTGTTTTGCTCCGTGCTCTCCAGTTACAGACGTTAGCAGGGTCTGCACTCTGGGGATGGGCAGAGGGGCACGTTGTTGTGTCTTAATAGTGCTTGTTCTCTGAGGGTGGGCACAAAGAGTCCTCAGAGCCAGCCGTGCACCACCGCAACTATTGGCACGGGAAGAGAGGGACGTGGCCGAAGGTGTCAAGCGCAGCGGGGCTGGTGACAAGACAGAGCACGCAACTGGTGCCACTCTCACAGGAGCCGTGGCGCCATTAATTGCACTAACTGTAGAGCCCACCATATATTATTGGAAAATGCACACAGATCATGTTACCCAGGCCAGATAAATGTAAATACTTCAATTCAATGAGTCGTGTATATAGCATGTAAACAACTCTACTATATGTTAAAGTAATTACGTGGTGCCGTGTTTCCCCCTTCTTTTACAGCGATTGAAATGTCAAACAGCCATAAGAGTTTGCCACTAAAGTCAAGTGGTTCCTTTAAGGGAACTCAAGGCTCGCTGCAAGTCCCAGGAGGTGAGAGAGAAGAAACAGGCGTGAGTCTAGACTGTGCCCACACGTAAATGCATCTGTTACTTCCGATTTTTTTTCTGCTGTGGCATAAGATTTGAGCTGCTTTGGGAGTCCACACAAACCACTGGAAACAACTTGGCCATTACTGTGCCTGGCCTGTATTTGGCGTTGCGCTAGAAGCTGGAATATAGCAAGACACATACACATAAAGAAGAGACATTGGTGTGTGCCGCCACGGTAGTAATGTCATGATACTGAAAGAGTGGCGCAAGACTTTGTCAACCAGCTGAAAGATCAACCATTGCCATTGTTGTTGGAGATCGCCAGTGAATCCAAAGAAGTGAAGTGATGACTGTGTTTCTGGTGGTTTATTCAGTTGCAGACATGAAATTGTCTGAACACATGCTGTTGTCATGGGGAAGGTAAAGTACCTAATTTATTTTGATAGATCCAATGTTCTTAATGCTCTGTAGAAATCTCAACGGGATTGTTACGCACAGGGCATGAGCAAGATTCAAGAGGTTTATTTGTCACACATACAGTTATACGCGGTACAGCGCATGGTGAAATACCGTATGAACTCTTTGCAGGGCTTGTCTTGGTGCCAGGCAACAGATGAAGCAGTTAAAGGTTGCATGAGGTCATTCAAAGATTTAATAGAGCACTAGGTTACACTATCTTTTCTTGCCTTGTCAGTGATTTTTTTGGACAACTGTGCGACATATTAGTATTATACACCCGACTAACCAAGCCAACTACTGCACCAAACTAATTAATATTCATTAAAATACCAAAGAGCTTCTTCACAAATGCATGAATGCATTTTCAGTCATCAGGGCCACGGGGGAAGGTTACCGGAATACTGGAGAATACTTGTGGCTAGGCGATGTTTGTTACCGTCAGCATGGACTTTTTGTACTCAATTCTGACACAGGGACTCACCCTTGCAACTTTAGGAGTTAAAACAGTGTCTGCGGTTGCATGATATGCTGCTTTATCGGAGTCGTGGCCAGTCGGTGTTGTCTTCCTTCAAGTCAGCAGTGTGGTGATGTTGCCCACAATGATGTGCACTTACAGTAAGTGAAGGAGTGATGTTTCAGAGATGGATAACATTTCCATTACTTATCGACTGCTGCAGAGGCGGCCCTCGCTATGACACTGCTTTAGATACATTAGCAGGAGAGGGGGAATTTGACGGCCTGTCTGCGAAATGGATGGGGGAGGAGTGAGGAGGGCAGATGTGAAAACATCACCACACGGTCAGAAGCAGATGCATTGATCCCGGCCAAGTTGCACTCTGCGCTGCTTCCTGTGTTTTCATTGGACTATCATTGAGAAATTAGCAAACAAGAGCGGTCGCCGATAACAAATCTTCTGTACACGTCTCCAGGGAGAGAGAGAGAGACAGAGAGAGACATGTCCATGGACGCTAAACTAAACAAGCACATTATTTGTTGCTGCTTCTTGAAACTGGCTGTCAAATAATTTAGTATTTGAATTGTGTCCCTCTCTTTAGACTGTCACATCTACAAATGTGTAGAAGCAGAATTTCAGGTGCGAAAACCCTGAAGTTCATCGATTTGTATGTCATGCCACAGTAGCTTCTTGGCAGCGCTGTGTCTTGTCTGAGGGTTTTTCTAGTACTCTTGTTTTATTACCTTATATGAGCCAACAGGCTTCACAGCTGTTTTTATCTTGAGAAGTGAATTGCTTTCAATATCTACTTCTGGTATCTTGTCTCAGTCTTTTGATCTTTCTATATCTCGAGTCACTGTGTCGCCTAGTCCTCTTGTTTGTGTGTTTTTTTTCTCACATCATTTGGTCTTAACTTTCTGAACTTCCACTTCCTTTCCCGAGTTCTCACAATTAAACATAACTTCCCAATAAATCTGGTCTAATAGGCTTAGAGTATTACGGTAAACATGTAGAGTCGTGACACACCTTAAATTCCCACTCTGGCCGTTTGGGACCTGGGCTGTTGGATTTTTCGTCTGTTATGGGGGGAAAATGTCTAGATTGACAAGTGACTTTTGGGTCATCCAGCCAACCAGAGGTGGCTTTCCTGCCAAAGAGGCAAAGCTCCTGGGTTTCCCATCTATCACAGGAGCATATGGTTGAACATTTGCTGAGAAGCTGAGCGAGGAAAAACAGTGAGGTCCCTTCTGCATTCAGTTGAGCTATGGGAATACCTTGGCTGGGCCCTCCAAAAAACTGAGTGTAATTACGCCCAACAGCTGATGAACACTGTTTTCTGCTGACTTTCTCGCTTTTGCCATTATGCAATTTCTGCCGGGAGACTTCACTTGACCTTATTTGACTGGAGAGCCTTTACAATATTCCTCAGACAAAGTTGTTAATTCATGTGCTGTCCTGTTCTTATATTGTTATGGAGGGGTTTTATCGTAGCATGGAGCCAGGTGTACAATCCAAATGTGCTGATCTTACACAGGATTCAAAGCAGTTTTTACACACAACTGAATGACATTACTTATGTTTGGCAATCAAAATCCTCTGTGGATTGAAAAATATCTATTTAAATAGACGAGTCTTTCTCACACTCTCCCATCCTTAAACACATGGAGGAGTTCTATGTGAAAACAAATTCTGCGTTTTACACAAAATGCTCAAAAACAACAGTACAGCGTGAGTCTATAGGTATCATAGGTAGATGCAAAACTCTTAAGAGAGAGAGAGAGATAAGTTTATCCGAGTCCATAAGCGCTCAGGTCACTGAACAACATGCTTTCACAGTGGTACATCTGAAACAGTTGTCAAACCTGGCCCACCGTGTCACTTAATGTGGGAAACTGAAGATCGACAAATTGATTCAAGTCAAGACAAAAAGAAAAATGGAAAAGCAGATATACATTGGCTCTTACAGGAACAAAGCCATATTGTCTCTTGTCTTAACAGGCATATCTATCTATTTTGACTGTGCTGTTTACCTCTGAGGTGCCCATCCGTATATGTGGAGATTATATTTTTGCCTTTCAGCACCATGGTACTCTGTTTTTTAAATATTAGCCACATTTAGGAACACTACCATCTTGTAGTGATACAACAACATTATGGTCATTTTAGTAAGATAAAGATTGAAGGAACGATAGCACATATACTCACATGCAAGACTTGTGCATTAACATCTCCTGAAAGAAAATTGTATTCAGATTTTGAGAATGAATGCAGTGTACACACAATATGTACAGTGATGTTACCAGCTTCATTTGCCATATGAATCTGACATGTTTTAGTCATAGTAATTATGAAAACAACATGGTTAATAAAAATGGCCAACAAAAAAAGTTTGTTTTTGCTAAAACAAGATTTTGTTATTTCTCCTACTCAGTAATGGGACTAAAGAAGTTAAAGGAGTTGCTGTTATCCCTTTTTTGAGTCTGTAATGTGGATTGTATTTTCAGTTTGGGCTTCTTGTGTGATTGAACAACAATAGTAATAATAATATTTCCTTAAGACTTTGTTTGGAAAGATGTTTCATACAGTTGTTTACAACTGTGTGTGAGAGCTCAGCTTTTATCTATGACATTGTCTTTGCCATATTGGTGTTTAATTTACATTTAATGAATACCACTGTACTCACTTGATAAACAACATATTGACTGAGGAGCTATAGATCAGGCAATTCCCTAACACTTGTTTAAGTGAGTGTTTTGAGCCTGTGGGGCTCATTCTGAGCCCACAGGTAAAATATGAGAAAGCACTTTCATCCTGTTTCTATGTGCTTTGTTGACTTATTTTCAAGAAAAGAAATGAATCTGAGGGACTCATGACAAACCCTCCATCTAAGTTTTGCAAGAGCACAGAGCCAAAACCCTGGGTGTGTGCGGCATCACTATAGTCGACAAAAGTGCTTTCAGCAGCCCCAGGAGGGTGTGGGTGCTCATGGAAAGTATGCACACAAGACTTCCTCCTGCTGCTCTCGTCCTGCCCTTGGTCTCCGCCACACTCCGACAACACAGAGCAGGTTCTCTGACCATAGTCAGCAGAGCCACCACTTTACTAGTAATGCTGTCTGAATTAAAGAGCAATAAAACTAGATTTATCCAAACACCATTAATCACAATGGACACGGGCGGTCATTTTAATGAACAGATTCCTTCTGCAGGCAGCTCGGGGCAATTCATTTGGCATTTTAACCCCACCTGTCCATGTCAACGACTCCACAGAGAGCCTCGCTTAAGTAGTTTAATAACCGTTTCAGTGTCGGTTAATTCCACAACCGAGGACTTGAGGACATTTGAAAGGATCTAGTGTGCAGAAAAAGTTCCAGAAATCATTATTAGAATGAAATTGCAGTAGTATTTGCACTGTGGTTTCTTATCTGATTAAAATGTGAATACATTCAGATTCATTTGAATCACATTTTATTTTTGTTTCATGGAATAATACTGGTCGGTACAGAGAAGACGTACTTTTAACTGCATGTTCTTCAGACAAACAGGAGGGCAGTGGCTTCACCATCGCTTCATATTCCCAAGCAAAGACTTTCGCTTTCACACTGCTGGTTCTGTCTCAAGACAAAGCTCTTTCGGCTCAGATGTCCGAGATGTGAACACGAGCGAGTCAGGTTTTGGCCGCGGACTGGAGAGCTGCACTTTGTCTTGGGAAACTCTCCACGGGGGATGAGCTTCTCACCTCAGGCGGCTCGGCGCTAGATGCTGGAAACTACGTGTACAGCGCGACTCCACACAAGCATGATAGATGCCGGGCAGTAAAGGGTCTGATCGCTGTCTGGGTGGACAACATGGTTCAAAAACAACTTCTCAAACTCCCAGAACACTGAGGTGTGCAGCCTCATCTGCAGGAAAATTGGGCTTGGGAACAGGAGCGCGGCACAGCGGTCCAGGACTCGCGATGTGTGCGGGTGTTTGATAACTCACGTGTTTTCGCCTCATGATGACTTCCTTGAGACATACTTCGTTATTTTGCGCAGAGCGCCACCAACTGAAGAGAAAAAAGGGACATCGCCTGAGGCACAGAGGTGCGAGGCTGCACAGCAGGGGGCTCATCGGACTCAGGTCACCTGAGACAGAACCAGCTGTGTGAAAAGCCAGAGTCCACAATACAGTGCAATGGATGTTTTGGAAACTGCATTGAGCTTGTATGAGCTTCTGTTTGAGTTAGATGTAGATTAGAGATTGTAGCTGATCAGGGGCTTTTCCCAACAATCCTAGCGATGGTTTCATCGTCTAAATGTTACTGTTCTTCATCTGCTGTTAAGAACGTGAGATATCGGCACCTAATGGTTGTTACAAGCTACAACGTGCAGACTGTAATCTGTGTTTCTGTCAACTTCATGCAGACACTTGCTTTATTCTATTATTTCTGACAGAAGTGACACAAATCTTGCTTTCAAAGTGTTTCTCTCGCTCCCACTTCTTGCAGCATTAGCATCACAATTATTTCTGCACACGTTCAGTGCACACGTACAATGAGTGGCTCCCAAACAGCGCGTGATAAAGTAAAAACACAAGCAACTTTTTGTATCATTAAAGGCCGGTTCTGACCTTGCAGGAAGTTTTGGCTCTGCTTTGTAACAAGCCCCTGACAGTTTTCAGCGTCTCATTCCTCTGCTTGTGTTTATGCCTCTCATTTTTAATTAAGTCCCGATAAATTCACAATTATTCACCCCAAACCAGAAGTTTCTATGTCTTTATTTTCCTTTGACCCAGTTTCAAGTGCCTCACACTTGAATGGATCCAGGGACTAATTGGATCTTGAGACAGGTGGAGCTATTCTGGAGCAGGTCACACTGGTCGAGCTTTTTGTTTTCCGGTGTGAAAGTAGACTTGAACTTTTCACACATTCACAGATGGGCCCCCCCACCCGTAACAGTCTCCGTTATTGTGGGGAGTGTTGGCGTCCTCTGTGAGGCCGTACCCAGTTTTTCAAGGGTGAACTGAAAGGCTGCCTGTGTGTGGTGCAGAATCCCTCCAGCAATCACGTGTCAGCGTGTCCGCCGTGCCGTGTGCAGACATGTTGCGGTATAATGCGACCAGGCAGGTGTGAGGGTCACAGCCAGTTTGCAGGCCCGAGTCCTGACCCCTGCTGTCTGCTTTGTCTGACCGTCAGAGGAACCCCTTAATTAGACCCCTCTGGTTGCTGGTGTCTGCCTGACACAGCCCAGCAGCCAATCAGGATCCTTTCATTAAATGCTCCTGGTTGACTTGGCAAAAAGAAATCCAGTTTTCCAATAGCACGTCCATCTTGTTATCTGTTAAGGCAGAGAGAGGCATGCAAGCCCTCTTCAACAGTCGTCTGGTGTCCAGCAAGAGTCAACAAGAGTCTCTCTTATAGTTTGTCAATGGTCTTCACTGCACTTTATAAAGTCATTAGTATAAATATAGTTAAATGTAAATTGTAGTTACATTTGGTCGCGACAAGATAGTACAGTTGCAAAATGTTTGCTCTGGAAGCATCCTTTTTATGACTCTCTATGATTAAATGTCCCCATGAAAACTTGTTCATTGTCGTCATTGTTCAGTCACCTTTTCTTCTCTGGACCTGTTCAGCAGTCGTTTTTCATGATCTTTATGTGAATGCCTTCCTGTCTGCATGCTGCAACTGCTTCTCTCATTTTGATGCCTCACAACTGTACTTGTCAATGTCTGTTTTAACTAACACCACTACACGAATGTGTTGTCAGTGTGCCGTTACTTTCATAGCTGACCTTTTGTTTCGATTCCCTGAGTGTTCCTAACTGACAAATGATGTTCAGATTTGGTCTGGAAGAAATTTAAAGTTTAAAAACCCACCTCTCGGTAACTTCACCGCAGAACGAGTTTGCTTTTCAAGTTTACTGAAAAAAACGTTCAGTAGTTCCCCTTGAAGTAGTTTTATGGTTCAAAGTTCAGGTTCATAGCTGCAAAATTCATATCTGTAGTGGCAGGGTTTGCATGAAAACATTTTTGGCATCAACTTTCAGTGAACAGATGTGCTTATCCACTTTTATGGAGGGGCTTTGCAGGGAAATACTCAAACAATCGGTGGTTGAAGGCCACTTTGGGGATCAGTCTCTTAGATCATAAAATAGATCACTACATGAAACCATCATTGTTGCTTCACTGTCCTCAATTTCCCATAGTTTGTCTTTTCTCAATAGTCTCTGAGTATGTCTAAAGGAAGCGATGGTCGGGTAGACCATGAAGTATATTGCTACTGGAGGACGGAGAATTTCTGTCATTGTCACATCTTCTTCGTGTCTCATTGGAGCTATGTATCGGGTAGTAAAGCAACACTGCCCCCATGGTTTCCGGGGGTACTGCTCCATTTGGTCTGTAGTCGTGAACTTTGTGAAAACATGCAGAAATACGGACAAAATGAACACAGACAGAAGGCTACGTCCGTATCTAGATCGGTATGTAATGTTGAGCACAAATGAGCCTAATAGTTGTCACTGGCCAAACGCACTCTGTTTCTCCCCTTCAATACAAAAGAGAGTTTGTTTGTGGTGCTCTTACCGAAACTACAATGTCCCGAAGATAGTGGTAACATTCAAACTCAGTGATATGTTCTGAAATGATGGATATCAGAAAAGAGGTTTTTTTCCTCATTTATTCAGGCATCTTAGTATGTTTATCTCCTGAAATACAACCATGTCAATATTCAAACCGCTGAGCTGAGTGCAGACAGTGTCACGCTTCATGTATGTTTGGTTTATTTTATTTCAACTCTTTGGGTCATTTGAGCAGACAGCTGTGCTGCTACGCTAATAAACTTCTCTTAGGATTCAGTGACAGCAATTTTTAGGTTGAGCGGCTGAAAATCCTCTAATTTCACAGAGCTGCTGTTGTGTTTGGCTATGGTGGGAACATCACTCATGACACGCATTCCATCTCAGCTTGGAGTAATTTCATCATTTGTTTTCTACCCTGACCTTTCAACCTCCAGTGCACTCTGCAGTGTAGTGTCTCCAGGTGATATAGAAGTGTAGTGTAATGCACAATTCAAAAAGTACATTTAGGACACTACTCAGTTCACCGCCAGAGACTGTATCTTGTCTGGCGTGAGTGACAACTCTTCAAATGTCTAGTGCCTAGAATGCACAGCATACTTCCGTTCACTATGGCCACTAGCCACTCTTTAGTCATCCCTTGGTAGTGTGATGTTAACCCATGGAATAGTCCCCATGATGTGTTATTCTGATGTGATCCATTTCAGAGCTGCTTAAGAAGGAGGGTAGAAGTGAAGAAAACGCTGTCAGGAGTTAAGTTCACCGTGCGCAGTGTTGCTGCTAAAAAGTAATCGGACTACTGACTACTCATTACTTCCTTAAAAGGTAACTTAGTTACTTTTCCGATTACTTGAATTAAAATGTAAATAAGATAGATTACCAGTCACTTTTCCAGCTAAATTCAGCAGCTGCTGACAGCAAAGGCTCATCGCCTGTGCATAAAATTGACAGGACAATTTTGAGGTTGTGTTTTTCGAACTTAAGCAGCTTAAAAACAAATTGAACATATAGAAGAACAAGAAGTATGCTGAAGCGTATTGATTTTCCGCTATGTGAAATTTAAAGTAAGTTTGGGATCATTCAGCACAATCTCAGCTGACTGAATAGTAGGGTCAATATTCTGTTTTGTCGTGCTGCATTATCACATTGGACCTAAAATGACACACACAAAAAGCAACAAACATATGAATAAAGGCAAATAAAATAAAAAAGGCATGTAGGCAAATACAAAGTGATATTTTAAGAAAAATGCCGGATATGTCCCCCTTTTTTTAAGGAATTAACTTAACTAAATTAACAAAACATTACAGTCAGGAGAGTCCTAAGGGACTGGTCTACTACAAAACACAGATGCACAAAGAGTCAGTACACATCAGTACACCAGAAAAGTGTGGATGGCTTAATGTATCATGGGTGTTGTTTAATTCAACCTCGATTTCAAAACCGGAGATTTGAGTGTTTTTTATTTATTTACTTATTTTTGCTTTCTCAAGTCGGTCGTTTCTGCACATCCGTGAACTCTTAGGGTTAATGCTGTCATCTGTAGCCACCAATTGAAAGTAGTAGCTGTATTTTCTCTCTCCTCACTCCGCTGTTGTTTTATATCCGTGTTGCTTGACACGTGAGCTGCCTGCCTGCCATGACTGACTTGTCCCACGTTACTAAATAACGCGTCACTACCGGCATCTCTGACTGAAGGCCAGTCTTCCCACTTGTCCACTCCACTCACGACCCCCTGACGTGGCTGAGTGACCCCCACCTACAGAGCTCCCGCGGACCCTGCGTCCCTCAGGCCAGTGTAGCCCGTCTGAGAATAGAAAGGCGCTCCATGCTGGGTGTGTGATGGAGCGCGGAAGGGTGTGTGAGGTGCACTGACCCATTCACACAGCTCCCTGTGCACTCGTGCTCCGGAATGGTCTGACTTATCACATGTAATGCGCAGCGCTGTGCAAATGAGGGCCGACAGCCTCAGTGCCAGCGCAGGATCTCCTGGCTGTGCTCTCTTCTTACCATCACAAAATGAGGTGTGGAGAAGCCCATTTGGTGCCTTTTGTTGCTTCGCCCCTTCCCCCCTAAAACGCTTACACACCAGCAGTTTTTCATTCTGTTTACTTTTCTGCTGCCATTTGTGGCGGATAAATAAACAAGACTCGACTTCCAAGAACTTCACACCAAAGTTAAATCCGTTCATCCCTCTGACGTTTATGATGTGTGTAAGTGCTGTAGTGGACTTGATGTAATCTGTCTAATAGCGTAGTTAATCCTCTTAACTTGTAACCTACATACATCTTACACCAGTGGAATGTGTCCCTATTGTTAACCTTTTGTGTGTGTGGTATTGCCTGTTGGTGGATTAGTGTGAAGTTGTGGAATTGTGGCGGTGCCTGGAGGTGTGAGCTCTAGTCACCTCTGATCACCTGACGAGCGATGGCCTGATCCCCATTAAGGCTCCACAAGTGTTTGTGTTTTCACCCCTTTTACACACGGACTCACATGAGGCGGTCGATGTGATTAACCTTAATTCCACACACTTGGTTACCGATTATTGCGACAACGGCTCTGCTGTAAACAGGCTTTTTTTCACTCGACGGCCAGCTGCTTTTCCCTCCAGCCGTAATCGAGTCATTTTTACCCTGTAAATCCTTCAAAAGGCACCTGAAATGGCTTGGACGTGGTGAGATGGTTCTGGTGATTGAATCATTTGCATTTACTGGATTCACCAGCCTGACTTATTTTACCATATATTTTTGCATTGTGAATTTGACTGTTTTTCTATTTCCATATATCAGGTCCAACTTCTTCACTTTTAACCCCTCCATGTCAGATTATAGCTTTCTAATCTTAAAGTGTTCTGATGTAACAGTTTGTCGAGCACAATGTGATGCCAGTCGGGCGCTAAAAGCTTTAAAAGACACTGTTTGTGACATTGAAAAGTGCAGGCAATGAACATCGTGGAAAGATCACAGCGTGACGACATTCAACTTGTTTTGCAGATACAGGATTTGAAAATGGGTCAAGGCTGCATACACCCTGATGACTGTTCGAGATTGACAAAACAAGTTTATGTAAATATAATATTTAAGAACTTGACTTTTAAATTCTCTTAATGGTGTTTCTGTGAAAGATTATTATTATTATTATTATTTTTTGTTTTTGGTCATTTCCCATCAGGGGCATGCAACACAGAACGCAGACAGCTAGAAAATAATTTGCATTAAAATGATTCAGATGACTTCATTATTGCTACTGGTTTATCAGCTGTTTGCAGTATTGCTTGGATTAAAGTAAATCAACTATAATTTCAAATTGGATGACTCAATATCTGTAATAATAAATTAATTATTATAATATGTTTTTTGTGGTGCATTAACTCTTACATTTGTAACAATATTATGGATGGGAGAGTGGAAAATATTGTGAACGACATTAAAACATTGATTCCCCCATTATATGTTCATTATAGAAAAAGGTGAAATAAAAGGGCTGCGGTTGTGAGACATGATGAATTATATTGAGGGGTGGAGAAAAGATACTTACTTCACCTTCTCTGTCGATATTTTTTTTTCATTGAAAATGTGTACAATATGTGTTGGCTGAAGGTTTTCTGTTCAGAGTTTTCATGCTGTGTGTTTGTGTCCCCGTGGCCATAGTTCATAAAGCTTTCACTGCAGCCTTTCACACCTCGTTCAGCCCCCTTACCCACATCCACAGCCCTGCTTCACCCCCTGTTGCCTCTGTCTTTTCTGCTCTCTGTCCTGACTGATGTGAGAATCTGTAGTGTGTGAGTGTGTGGTGCAGGGGGGAGAGAGGCGGTGTGTGGGTCCAGATATACTCAGCTGTTGCCTCTGTAGTGGAACGGTCGCAGAAAGGGCCGGACAAATAGCACAGTGAGAGAGAGTACCAAAGTAACACCCCCCGTTCTGTTCTCTCTTCTCTGTCGGTCTCTCCCAGGCTGTCAGTGTCGACTAGTGCTGGAGGCTGCAGGACGGCTGGGAACTCCTTCAGAAAAGACCGCCGCTGTTCTTACCAAGGGATCTATTACACAAGTTCATCTTCTTGCGCAGGTGCCGCCGCACTTTGGGGATTTGAACTGGACGGTTAGCGGTGACCTGATGGTGATGGTGTTGTGCCTTCAAGTGCGGGCCTGGTCGGCTGTACTCCTGCTGACCGGACTATTATCGCAGATGACTGGATCTGATGGTAAATACTCACCTGTTCTTCATTTCAATTGTTTCTCTTTATATTGTGGCATCCGCAAAAAAAAAAAAACCTTCAGTTTCAGTCAAGCTACGTCCTCTCTTTTGGCGATTATTTAAATGTCCCCATCTTAACACATTTTGAATTCTTTTGTTTCTGTCAGCCAATATGGAGTGAAGGATTCTAGAAAATATCTATTTCATGAATATACCAGTAGAGTGAACCATGGAAGGAGGGAAATTCACTCGAATAGAGTGGAACAAAGGGCAATCTCAGATTGTTTTTGGGCCAGAAGAGACAGGAAAATAGCATCACACATTTGCTTCATGTTTACTATTAAATTAACTCATGCAACATGATGGTGATCGACTAATAACACTGGAATGGGAAAAAAAATAGCAGGAAACTTTAAAAACAACTTTAAAAACAAGCCTGCTAGCAAGCTAACTTCAGCTCTGTGGCCATGCAAAATGGTTATTTTTCCCCTGATCATTGCAACTACTCCGTCCACTAAATCTTAGTCTGATTGATTTTCGTTTTTACTCTGAAACGTAAATATACGTACTAATTTCACTGTTCCATTCAGGCCACTGCAGCCTATCACCAATTCTATTCTTTACTTATGATGTATTTATGATGCGCAAAAGCTATTATGATCTCTGCAGGGACTACCATGAGAGCGGGTGTGCTTTCATGTGTCCCGCCACCCCCCCACACACACCACCACCCCACTTCATGTTTTGAATTGTTTGAAGATGGACAGCCAGTTGTCTTTTTACGGTGAATACCAGCAGTGTCACAGTGCCCCGTAAGGTTGTGACAGGCCACCAGGGTCGACGGGCTCCCACCCCCATGGGACCACTTGAGCATTTTATTCTATTTCTGAGTCTGTTAAAATGATTCACTGCCCTTTTATGGCTGTGTGTTCTGGTTTTGTCTTCCAATTATCTGATAATACATGGCTAAATTTGCATCACAATCATGAGAGTGGTGAACTTGTCATGAAGTTATGAAACCTTAGAAATGCTCAAATTTAAAATGGTAGCAAGGCATCTGCAGAGAGAGGAGATTTAGCTTCAGTTGCCACTGGCATTGGTATCAATCAAATTTATTGACCAAATAAGAACTGTAAAGTCGTACAAGCTTTCATGGAGAATATTAAAACCATCTTCTGCAATGTTCCACACAGTTATTCTTGAAAAATATATCAAGATAAACTTGTGCATTGCATTACATGTGAGGGCATCAGACAACATCAGAATCTTGGCTGTGAATAAGTGAAAATAACAGATACATTGTGTCTTGAACCACACAAGAGCTTCAGTGGTCAAGTATTCGCGAGACCTGAATTTGAATCACAGAGGTTAGGTGCAAGTTCAAAGTGGTTAAAGAAAGTACCCAGTGATTTCATGTTGTTACGCCTTCCATCCTCAACTGCAACAGAATGTCTTTGCAAAGTAAACCCGCGACCTATTGATGCTGCAGTAATGCTGCAATGACCTCAACTCTTCTCGGAATTCTTTAATTAGAACTCGCCCACCCCTTGGTGCGAATGCTTAATTTGTCACTATGGAGACAATCGAGTGTGGCATTAAATCTGCGTGCCGTGATCGTGGTTTTGAGTGTGGAGCTGAAATCGTGTGAACGCAGAGGAGCAGCTGTGACATTGCAAACTAACTGGGTGGTTTTTGGAGCAGCTCCGTTACTTTGACAGTTGGTCATGAAATACCTCAGCTGCCCATGAACGCTGCATCGGAGAATTTGCCTCTTATCTCTGCGCAAAAATCCTTGAGGTCCAGTCCAGAAGAAGTATTAAGAGATTTGGAGTGATTTGGTATGTGACAAAAAAAGAAGCTAACCCGTCTTTGCAATCCTTGTTGAATCAGGCGGGTGAAAAAATGTATTTCAAAGCAAAGTAAAAGTAATCTCCCTCCCCGATTCAGCTCAATATATCCTCTCCACGTGTCAATAACTGGAAAGTTTTTCACAGTTTTTCGTGTGGGCCTTCAGGTTGCTGGTGTTGCTCACTTGCCTACCACCTAAACTGCCACAGTTATTCACCAAAACATCAGCTGTGCTCTGCCATGGTTCACTTTGCCGTTGTTGTTTTATTATCTGTGGAAAGTCTCAGAGCAGCCCAACAAAAAAAGTGCAGTTATAAACAGATTTATGAAGCTCATCACGTTTCGTGAGGGACATCGTGTGGTGGGATTGCCTTTTCCCAACCTAAATGGTGTTCACAAATCTCGAGTTTAGCATTGTTGTTTGGTTGAAATATATATATTCATTTATATTTACTCAATAAGTGGGGAAGTTGTGTTTCAAAGTGAACCACCAAGCTAATGTCAAACCTTAATGCGAACTAAGCAGCCTGACTTTAGCGCCCTCTCCAGTGCTGGCAAACAAATCACTGGACTCTCTCAGGTGTCAGACGCCTTTTACTCCTCACCAGTGCCTCAACCACAGTTGTTTTTCTATTCTGTCTCTGCAGTGATGTGATATTTTAAATCTGTAAAACATGTGTGAGTTTGGCCGTAAATCACAGTCGAACGGTCAATTTGCCACCTGTTCGGGTTGGTGAGGGTCACACAGAGGAGATGGGGTCTCAGTATGGGGAAGAAATCAGTGGGAGACAGACCAGGACTGTGTGCTTGGGGTTGGATCATTTGTCAAAGAGTGGAGTTGAATTCATTTAAAAATGAATATGCATTTCACTGACCCAAAATGGACTCCAGCAGTAATGACTTGCTGCTATTATTGTGTGGTAACAGCGGCGTTTTGAGGTCACTGGTGGTGCAGATGTACAAAACAGCAGCCGTGGTTCCTCAGCAGGTCCCAGCTCCTTCAGCCCCCCGTGCACCCGAGCTTCCTGTCAGGATGTGGATATGATTCCCCCCACAGAATTTGATCTGCAGGCAGATGTGCGCGGGGTTGTTTTTCTGTCACAAATGTTCACATGGCCATTTTCAGTGAAGAAACCGCCATGGTGTTTCTGTGAACCGTAGATGAGCCTTTGTTAGATCCCAGGTTAGTTGACTGTGCCTGATCCTCAAACCGTTTCCTTCTTTATCTGGTGTCGTACTGTATCCATCACGCTTTTCGTAGGTAAAACAGCCAAGAACACTCCCACACACACGTGCACCAGCGAATAATTGATGACACTAATGTTGCATTGGGCTGGGCAGAAGAGCACAGTAAATAAGGAGAGTGCAGGTGTGGTATTAACAGGCGTGAAGATTTCAGTTTTTTTGTGGCATTCTGACTCATGAATTTCAGCTGTGGTCGACACTGGTCCTGAAAAAAGTCCAACACAACCAGAGACAAGACTGAGTATAAATACAGTCGAGAGATACGACGTTGAAGATGTGGTCTTCACGCAGAGACCGGTGGACCAAGTACTAGAACAGTCACAATCATCTGTATTTCTGTTCGAAAACTAACTGAAAGACTGATGAACAGCGATAGAATTTTCAGGAAATGCTGCAGAAAAATGAATCTTCTCCACTACTTTGTGTGATGTGTGAGTGAGTTCATCGACTCCACTGCCACCTGCTGTCCTGCTGTCATTGTAATTCAAATGCTAAAAAAGATCAGTTTTTCAGAAAACTGTGGTTGAAAAGAGATGCTTGGCAGAGGTCTGCGCTCTCTGGGTGCTTTTCAAGTTTCCATTTAATTTGGATAAAGTTACATGTTTGTTGGAGTGTGCCAGACTAATCAGTCCACTTGGGATGAAATTTTTGTTCTGATAAAATGAGGATGTGACATTTGTCAGAGAACAGCTGAGGCAGCAAAACCCATTCATGGCACAAACTCCACAAACACCCATCTGTTTCATTTTCTCATTCAGATTTAGCCTTCTTATTTTCAACCGTACACAGATTGTAAACAGTTGAGCTGCTGCTCTCGGGTCGTCTGATCTGAATCTGAAATGCAGCTGAGCGTTACTTTGTGGTCTCCGGCGTTTCCAGTCAGTCCTGACCACATGGACTGATAAAGAAACAATGGGACGCATTGAAGAAAGAGGTCAGGAGAGGAAAGTCTATGAAAACTTGATTTATCTGTTTGGTCTGCGTCTGTCTTTCCTCTTGTGTTGGTGTGTGCGTTGACTCAGTCTGTTTTCAAGTAGTTTGTTGTGGACATATCGTCTCTGTGCTGCAGTCACACCCACCTGAGATGTTTTCTCAGTGGGGATCTGTGAGATTCTGCTCCGGTAGCATGTAGAGAGGCCCTATTGATGCTCCAGCCGTATTCCCATGCTAAAGAATTTTTGGTCACGGCTGGGAAACGTGGAACAGGTTGCCAGAAGCGGCACAACAGAACCAGATGAGATGAAGTGACCGTAGGAGCAGGTTTTGTATGTGCGCCTGTCTCTGGGGACGGAGGACTTTTTTGAAGCCTGGAGAGGGTTAAGAGGGCTGGGAATGCGGTGATAGCGTGGAGGAGGATAAATAGCCCCTGCGCAGGTCGGATGTGACCCCACGGAGGTCAAAGTGCACTCGGGAGACACATGCGGAAAGATGTCTCTTTCTTTTGAGCAGGTGATTTATCTCACACATCTGGAGGAGTCTTTTGGCCTATCTTCTCCTCCTGAACCCTGATGTTGGACAAACAAATGAGCTGCTTAAAATGAAGGACAAGCACTTGGACTTCTGTGGACAACTGTGGTTCTGATGGTCTTTTCTGTGTGTGCAGCAAACCTGTTGGACTCCATGCTGCTGAAAAATGGATGGAAGGGCAGTCAGAAGAAGCAGGAGGGCAGCAAATCTGCAGTGGTGCCTGAAAACATCCTGTGGTGCCACTGCAACCATCACTGTCCTAAAGACTCCGTCAACAACACGTGCATGTACGGTGAACTCATCCATCCATCCTTCCTTCCTTTCTTCCATCATCCATCCCTCCATCCATTCGTTCATCCATCAATCATCCATTCATTCATTCATACACTCATCCATCCATCCATCATTCCATCCATCCATCCATCCATCATTCCATCCATCCACCCATCCCTCCATCCATTCGTTCATCCATCCATCCATCCTTCCTTTCTTCCATCATCCATCCTTCCATCCATTCATTCATCCATCAATCATCCATTCATTCATTCATACACTCATCCATCCATCCATCATTCCATCCATCCACCCATCCCTCCATCCATTCGTTCATCCATCCATCCTTCCTTTCTTCCATCATCCATCCCTCCATCCATTCATTCATCCATCAATCATCCATTCATTCATTCACTCATCCATCCATCGTTCTATCCATCCCTCCATCCATCCATCCATATATTAACTGTTTTTTCTAATGCTGTCCGTCACTGATCACGACCAAACTTTTTCTCTCCCTCTGAAACAGGACGGATGGATACTGCTTCACGATGGTGGAAGAAGAAGAGGGGGGCATGGCTGTGTTCACCTTTGGATGTCTAGGACGTGCTGGCTCCGAGTTCCAGTGCAGAGTGAGTTTGTCCTCCCCCTCCCTCCTTCATCTTCAGGGGCTGTTGTTGAGTCTTAATGAGCTCCACTCTCTTTATGAGGTCTATTTAAATCTCTGGTGTTTACAAGGCGCTGAGGAATGACACTGTTTGTGTGACAGGACACCTGGAACGCCCGCACCAGAAGAGCACTGAAGTGTTGCACCGACCAGGACTACTGCAACACAGACCTTCACCCCACGCTTCCCCCGCTCAGGACTTCTGGTGAGACATGTCTGAGAGAGGCTTTTTCAATGCTTTCTTCTGGCCACTCAGGGCTGGGATGGGTAGTGACAGTTTAAACTGTTACAAACCACATTGTGGTGCCGAGGTGAAGTGGCACATGCTGATCCACGGGCCGCAGAGAGAGACGGGCAGGTGAAACAGAGCCTGCAGCCTGGGCTTGTTCTCTCACCCTCTAATGAAAAGGACAGCTTCTCCCTGGGGCCTGCTTCAGTTTCTGCCTCCAGACGGATGTGCGATATCTGTCCATCTGTCACTCCACCACACACATTCCGCCTCTCCTCTCTCACTTGGTCCCCGTCTGTCACTCAAACACAGAGTTGCTCCAGCAGCCTCCGATCTGATCTCTTATGACCTTAGTTTCTTCACACCAGCTGGCGATGATGTTGTTTTTCAACCCTTCCATAGTGTATGATGTCAAACCCAGGTGTAGCTTATCTGCCCCCTCAAAGATAGTGGCGGTGTCTAATAGGCTGATTTCTTCACGGCTGATTCCATATCTAACAGTTTACTCCATAGCAGCATTCAGGAAGCTGGTGTTGTGTCTGGTGGTGAGAAGCGAGTGTTCTGAACTCCAAAACAACTTCTGTGAGCCCAGGAAATCACCAATGTGTCTGAGCGTTGTTTATTAAACGCTGCTTTAGTGTCGACAGCTTCAGCTGCCTCGTAGTTGACAGTCGCATGTGTCGATGTCAGCAGTTTGAGTGTCGTTTCAGGTTTTAGGGGAAACAACAAAATCATTTTCCCGTGTCTGATCATAAAGAGTGAGTGTCTGGACTGTGAACCACAAAACAAGCTGCCACTCGGTTTTGTCCAACTCATATTTGACCAAATTAGATTTTGCCGGACCCTAGTGAGGACTTACTGGCACTGAGGCTGGTTGGGGTGTGTGTTTGACTGACAGGGAAGCAGCAGAAAGACTAGAGCCCCAGAGCTGTGGTGGACTCTGGAGGTTCTATCGCCATGTCAGAGTGACATCTGATCTGTGAGATTCAGGAAGGAGATGTGATCGATCACATGCCACCAGGGGCAGGAAGAGGAAAATAATCTCCTCCGTGACAGCGGCCATCAGTTCAAAATCCACACTCATTTCACCTCATCACGCTTTCTGCTGCTTTAACTGTTTTTTAAATTTATGTTTCTTCAGATTATGTGGACAGCAGTGTGCAGTACATGGCGCTTTTCATTTCCCTCATTGTCTGCATTATCTTCCTGGGAGTCATCCTCATCTTCTGCTGTCTCAGGTGAGACATTTGCTGACGTCTAGATCAGCCTTGAGTGGTGCGCTACAAAGCCATGGTCTCTCTGTGTCAGACACAAACGGCAGGAGTCACAGACTCACTACAGTATCAACCTGGAACCGGACGAGACCTACATTCCTCCGCAAGAGTCTTTGAAGGACCTGATAGAGCAGTCGGCCAGCGTCGGGTCAGGCTCTGGCTCAGGGCTCCCTCTACTGGTGAGAGTAAAACACTACAGAAGACACAATGAGCATACGTAACGTTCATATTGTCGCATATATTGGGCAGATTTATAAGCTTTTGTGAACAATAAGTGGGCTTGTAAAACTAAAAAAAATATTTGTGATGAGCAGGTTCAGCGCACCATCGCCAAGCAGATTCAGATGGTGAAGCAGATCGGGAAGGGACGCTACGGAGAGGTGTGGATGGGCAAGTGGAGAGGAGAGAGAGTGGCTGTCAAAGTCTTCTTCACCACTGAGGAGAAGAGCTGGTTCAGGGAGACGGAAATCTACCAGACCTTCCTGATGAGACATGAAAACATCCTGGGTAAGTGGAGGAGCTCTGTTCAAGCCACGTCGTCGTTCCCACCCTCAACATCCTCGTGGTCCTCAGGATTCATAGCCGCCGATATCAAAGGCACGGGCTCGTGGACGCAGCTCTACCTGATCACAGACTACCACGAGAACGGCTCCTTGTACGACTACCTCAAGTCCAACAGCTTAGACGTCAGAGCTCTGCTGAAGCTGGCCTACTCCTCCATATCGGGCCTGTGCCACCTCCACACCGAGATCTACGGCACGCAGGGGAAACCCGCCATTGCTCACCGAGACCTGAAGAGTAAAAACATCCTGGTGAAAAAGAACGGCTACTGCTGTATCGCCGACCTCGGACTGGCTGTCAAGTTCAACAGGTCAGTATTTTTCAACCTTTTTCTAGCCACAGCACCCTTGGTTTATTGAAAAAAATCCCGAGGCTCACCACCAAAGGAACCTCGGCCAAAGCGCACTTGTGCTTAAAGTCCTATAGAAAATCTCTATTCATTTGTGAAAAACTGTAGCTGCTGACACTCAGTTGTTATTTTGCCAGGCTATTTGCAGAAACAAATTACAGAAAATGTACTTGTTTCAAATGTGTCCAGAAAGTTGTGGGTAATATGGCAAAATATATCATGATTTATTTATGTATTTACTTACTTTTAATAACTGTTTGGATTTTATCTCTTCTCTTTTGCATGATTTTATTGTAGTTTTGAGTTTCCAGACAAACCCTTAACATTCTTTACCTGAACTTGCTTCGTATAAACAGTTATTGTTTCTCTCTTCACATTTTGGAGCACATTTATTTTGTTGTGCATTTAGTTCTTCTCCAACTTTTAAACCACAAAGCAAACTTTGACAGTCCATGAGTATCAATAAAGTTTTGCAGTGCGACGTCATGTTAGCCGGTGCAGACAGTCTTTGGCGTCGCGGGTCCGATAAGGATCTCTCCCTCCATGGTTCTGTGGTGAAAGTGTGTGGTCAAGTTAGAGGCGCATCAGGTTTAAAAACAGCTGGAAGTTGCGCATGTGAGCGGCTTCTTGGCTGTGAGTGTGTGGGAAGAGGAGCGCCGCGCACCACAGCAGCGCTGCTTTGACTGACGGACAGATCAGCGCATCAACACACTGTAGCTCTACAGTAGAGTGGAGAGAAAGAATGTCAGTGAATCCATGTGATCTGCTCACCTTGGTTGCTGGTTTAAAGTCATCATATCGCCCACCTCTATCTCTGGACACATGTTGTGAAACTGGATCATTTTCCCACGGCACACCTGACACTCTCTCACCCCGGATGAAAAACGCTGCTATCGGTGCTGAACCCTCGATATGTGTGTTAGGGCTGAAGTGAACTTGAGCCTTTGTGTTTCAGTGACACCAACGAGGTGGACATACCTCCCAACCTGCGAGTGGGAACCAAGCGCTACATGCCACCTGAAGTTCTGGAGGAGAGTCTCAACAGAAGCTACTTCCAGTCCTTCATAATGGCAGACATGTACAGTTTCGGTCTCATCGTGTGGGAGATGACTCGCCGGTGCATATGTGGAGGTGAGTTAGCTTTGCTTCAGTGAACCAGTGGATGGGTGTGTTACTCTGTCGCGTCTCACACAGGCATCGTGGAGGACTATCAGCTGCCCTACTACGACCTCGTGCCCACGGACCCTTCTTACGAGGACATGAGGGAAGTGGTCTGCATCAAGGCGCAAAGGCCGCTGTTTATAAATCGCTGGGGCAACGATGAGGTACTTTTGCTCCTGAGTGTGTGATGTTTGAATTCAGTCAAACCTGAGCTTCATCCTCCTGACTCAGTACTTCTATATTTATAAACTTCTATAGTTGATTTGTTAAAAAATGAATCAAGCTCACACCTGCAAATGTAGATACCTAACAGCAGTGTTTCAGGGAAAATCCAGCTTCCTCAACAGAATGTGACTCACCCTCTAGTCACACTTGACAGGAAGCACGTAACGCACTAGGAATCCCACACACCTGAGCGAGTCCCTGCCACTTTATACGGCCAACATAACACTGCATAATGTGAAGCAGAGTCTTGTGTCACGAGGTGTGAGCCTGCAAAAAGACTGGCACAGTTAAACTGTGTGGCTGTGTTGACTCACTCAGAGGACTTGTGTTTGTGACACTGTCAAAAGTCATCTGCTATGTCCTGACTTTTGTTTGTGTTTGTGTGTCCCTAGTGTCTCAGACAGATGGGGAAACTCATGTCAGAGTGTTGGGCTCACAACCCAGCCTCTCGCCTCACAGCCCTGAGGGTGAAGAAGACCCTGGCCAAGATGTTGGAGTCTCAAGACATCAAACTGTGACAGAGACTTGAGCCCCCAGAGACTTGCCACTGACGCTGCCCTCACTGGCGGTGCACGGCAGTGTATGTGTGTATGTTGAATGAATGACGTGACAGATGGAAACAGGAGCCAGAAGAGTGAGATGCAGCGCGTCAGTGAAGATTTGTCTTTCTTATCTTGCAGCCTCGGAGTGAGGATCCCAAGTGCGCTTTCTGTGAAAGCTAGGTGTTTTTTATGCCGACGCGGCACAACGTGTTGACTGAGAGGAGCTGAATGAAATCCTGTTGGGGCTTCTTTATTTGCAGTCTTTTGCGCTGCATCCAAGCGCTGCCCAGCGACCACCCTCTTGTATTGGAAGGTGATTTTACAACTTGTTAATTTAAAGTGACCATTCTGTTGTCATGTTAAATCCACTTTATTTGGGTTTGTGGGACAGCGCCCCCCCCCTCCGCTTCAGTTTGTCTGATTTAAATTAAAGATTTGTGAGGATTGTTTGCGACTCTTGTCTCCTCACGATTGTTTTGACGTTGATGGAGTAGTTGCACAGTGGCTGTCGCCTATTTATCCAGCACAAATGTGACCATTCAGCTGATGGGACAGAAGAGAGAATAAAATGTGTCTCCGCAAAAAGGCTGGTGGTTCAATTATACGCGTGTGTTGTTGCTCCTCACATGTGCAAGATCGTGGTGTTTTTGTGATTTTGTAAAGGTCAGGTTTGATCGTCTGCTACTGCATATACAGTGGTAGCCATTCAAGGTTTTGGCCTCTGGGTGTCACTCTCACATAATACTCAAAGTGTGGTCCACTGACGCGCCACGGTCCGAGGTGGACAGCAGAAATACAGCGGGCTGGATGTGGTCCTCTGAGAGGTGCCATGTGCTACTCCTCTAAACACTGTCAACTCTCCTGCTCATAGTTGATTTGGTGTAGTATGTTTCTACAGCAACTAGTTCTTCATGAAACCTGGAGAGGGACAGTGTTATTTGAAATGAATGAACAATATAATGCTATAAACAGAAGTCAACAATTTTAAATCTAAATCTGATGGTAGCATTGTCTTCTATTGCTGACCACCTTACGGATCAATTTTAAGGGGGAACATCGGTCATGCGTTATGTCATGCTCGCACCCACCTGCACAATAATCCAGGAGACTGCAACCGTGATGAGAGTTTCTAACCTGAACTTTTTTCTTTTTAAGTCAGTCGTGTTAGTTTGAGTAGCCCTTTCAAATTTCTATATCAGTGCTCACGCAGTAGAGGCTGAAGTAAAAAGACTTACTTTCTTAAAATGTACTCATGTACAAGAATCCAGGAAAGATCTTTCCTTCCTTTGTCAATGAAATGTATAGGATTCTTCCATCCTTTACAGCTCCAGATTGAAGGATCCTTCCGAGCTCACTTGTTATTTGAATTTCTAGGATCCTTCTTGGGCTATCAAGGGTAGTTCTTTCCTTCCCTGTACCAATTTTATGGATCCTTCCTAGGACGTCAAGGATCCTTGTTTCCTTCACTGTTCCATTTTCTGGGATCCTTCCTTATTTGTCAAAGATCCTTCCTAGACTGTTAGGGATCCTTCCTTCCTTCACCGCTCCATTGTCGAGGACCCTTCTTAACGTAAGTATTCCGACTTCATGGATCCCTCCTGAGCTGTGAATCAATAGGTCAAGCACTGAACCACAGTGAAAATACCAGTAACCAAAACGATTTCAACTGCTGACTTGAAATAACAGACACAGCTTTCTTGTTTTCAATGTTGCATAGAAATATAATTTATTATTAGTCTTAAAAATTCTTTCTTACACTTTGTACATTAACTTGACAGTGAGACTGGAGCAGGTGAGAGGACACATTCTCACAATGGACCATGAAGCTGAACGTTGTGAAAGAACAGATGCAAAGTTTGCATAGACCTCTTTACAAAAAACTGCCGCGACAAACAACCAAAACGAAAAGCAGCCACGACTGCGTGGAAGGAATGTTGCATGTACAAGTTATCATCCTGAATGCACCTCACAATCACTGATGGCTTCCGTCATGAACGCACAAACGTGGTATTTCTCATAAATAACACTCGATATTCGGTGATAGGAATTCAGATTTCAACAGCTGTTGTCAGTTATTTGGTAGAAAGCAGTAGTCCTGTCGCTAGAAAAATACATCTTCATGGCAAACCACAAATAAATATCTCCTTCCTGATTCCTGCCCTTGCGTCGATGACGTTTGACTTTTTCAACCATAAAACCTGGCAACACTCGCCGAGCGAAGCGTGAATGAAACATCAAACAATATACGAAATGAATTAGACACAAAAGCAACATTAAAAAGTGATTACATCATTTGTGTCCCTCTGTGGCTGATGACCGCAAGCGTCCACCTGGGGGCGCTATGATACAGTCAAGCGCCATCATGAAACGTCACAGGGACACTGCAAAAGTATTCTAAACAGCTCTAAAAGAAAGAAAGAAAGAAAAGAAAGAAAGGAAAAAAAGCATATAAATAGTGGTGTAATTAAACACTCGGTGAACACGTCCGTGGTGTCGCTATGGAAACTGACATGGAAACTAATTGGAGCCCCTCTTGACCTTTTGATGTCACTTCTTGAAGCGATGGCGAAGAAAATCATGTCCGCTCAGTCCAAATATCTGGACAGCTGTTTCCAAGGAAACCAGATCCAAAAATATCAGCGCGAGAGGAATGACTGGCAGCGATTCTTGTTTACCCTCCAAGTTTTTACACCTTTTGTTGCCAGTGTTTAACTGGGTCACGGATGAGTAGACCGGGATGTTCCCGTCTTCTTTTGCTCTGCACACACACACACACACACACACCGACACACACACACTTGCTGCGTTGGTGTGTGTGTCATGAGGTTGCCTTTTGCTTTTGGCAATCCATCACTTTTATGAATGATCTTTTTTCATTTTCATGATGGAGGAGACGTCAATGCTCTCCGGCTGCCGGCACGAGGCTGTCGTGGCGACCCATCTCCTCCAGGACCTGCGCCAGGCGACTCAAGTTGCCGTCAGGGAAATGCTGGGCCTCCCACAGGTCCAGGATGACTCCAGTGGGACTGGACTTGGTGGCAAAATAGTTGAGATACCTTAAAAGAGACAAGTCAGTTTAGCACTCTTATGTCATCCAAACCACTGTGACGTCACACCCTGAACTTCTCATTGTGTATTTATTATAAATGAATTTATATATATATATATATATATATATATATATATATATATATATATATATATATATATATATATATATATATATTTTTTTTAATAGTTTTGAGAAAAAAAAAAAAAAAATATATATATATATATATATATATATATATATATATATATATATATATATATATATATATATATATATATATATTTTTTTTTTTTTTTAGTTTTGAGATTATTTTTTTAAATGGTCCAGTTTTTTCTTTCTTGTTTTTTTTTAAGCTATGTAACGCTTGAAAAAATTGAAAAGGGTGTGTATGAGCCCTCTGACTAAAATTCCATTGTTGGCCATTTTAAGTTTGTTTATGAAGACAAGCAGTACGATACTGGATTTAAATCCATGAAAAACTACAAACCAAAAATCACAATATTGGTTGTTGAACAAGTTAACTGGATCCCAATATATACTCGACAATGTTGTCAATGCAGGTTCAGAAATGTTGTGATTCAAATTCAATGATTTTAAATCTAAATCCAATGGTCCTATACTTTTGACTACTGCACCTACGATGATCTAAAAGAGGTGGGTGATGGGCTTCAGACAGAAATAAATGGAGCTTCTTCAAGGTTTACCCCATGTAAAACTGTAGAGAACCGTGTAGAACCTGGGATTTGCACTCACTTAGGATCTCACAGGACTTAATTTTATTTCACGGGCTGAGCAATAATAAATATTTTATTAGAAAATATAACTATTTTCTCTATTGCTATAGAAAATATAGCTTGAATATGAGTACATATGAGAGATGTAAATATGAGTAGACATTCAAGATTGCACTATAGTAGATATATAGTAGATAGTAGAGGCAAATTGAGGGTAAGAACCACTTACAAAAATGGTGAGGAAAAACATAAATTGAAGTATAACAGAGTAAGGAATCAACATAAATGAATTATAGAACAACATAAGAAACAAGAAAACACATTTTAAAATGGGTTTGTCTGATCAATAATCAAGAATTTCATCCAAAAATCTGTTTTTCCTCATTCGTGGAGATTTGGCGACCTCAGAAACTCTCCTGCTTTGTTAGCAAACTAAAGACCTACGTGAAGCCTAGTACCGTGTGCATATTTATTGTTATTAGTAGAGTGATATGTACATTTTTTAAATATCTTTGTTAATATTATTCTTCTAATGTAATATGTAGGAGTGATAAATATCATCTCTTGTTGACAGTCTGATCAAAACGTGACACTATTTAAGAAAGAACTGCTTTCCATTCAGAGCGTCCCTTTCCTTTATTTTTGAAAATCTATTTCTTTTCTCAAACTGGCTTCACGTGACGCGCAGCAGGCTGAGCTCTACTTTAACGGTGTGTCCTCTTTGCTGTCACATCCTGTCAGCGGTCAGTCTGCGGCTGCTGCCTGTGATAACGGCCTTCCCGCTGGGCCGGATCTGTCTGGATCAGACTCGGGCAACGTGGTGCCCACGAGCCAGTACCAGACAGCCCACGTCCGGCCTCCAATGGGTCTCAACATCTATTTTTTTTTTTTAATCTATGCATATTTGTGGCCTCAGAGCTTCATTAAAATACAGCCTTATTTTCAGAGCTCAGCAGCAGTGACACGTCCCGCAACACCGATGCGCCGGCGCGCGTACCACTTTAAGACAATCACATGACTGTGTCGACATTGGAACGTTCTGAACTGCGTTCATAAGGAAGCGCATCTGTCAACAGGATGCGACTGCTGAACCACTTTCTTTCGCACGCTTACTGGAATGATGCATCCTGGACCGGCAGCAGAGTTTTGTTGGACCAACGTATCACGACATAAAACAAAGTAATAAGCACAATGAAAGACACTCTGTTGGCACGAGCAATGAAAATACTGAATGATGATGAATGGCCTATTGTGTACTGGATAAAAGCTGGTTGCTGACTGGTCGACATTCAGACCGTAGCTTCTGTTCCACTTGTAAGCCACTCAGCTGCTCACACACCTGTCCAGGTTGAGTTTGTGGGCCAACATCCTCCAGTCGTTGCCTCGGGTCTGCGGAGCGTCCAGGCTGCCGCACAGCTTCTGCCTGATGGACACTGGGATGCGGAAGGCGTTTGGCCCCACCAAGGTGGTGATGTTACTGGCCGGGTCCAGCAGCGACGTGTCGATACTCTGCGAGTCCTGCAAGAGGAGTCAAGAGTTTTGGGGGATTTATGACCGAACCATGATTAAGGAAGCACAATAGCTTCCTCTTTCTGTGAGGAGAAAACTATTCATTCAAGTGTCGTGCGTCTAGTGAAGCTGGCAGATTGGTTTTTAAATACTGCGGGTTGCATCAGGAAGATGAAGTGCTGGTGGTCTGGCAACAGAAAGCAGAGGAAGACCGAGAGACAAATGACCCGCAGGCGCTCCAGGAGACACAGCGCAGCACTACACCAACCATAATTCATCTTGTTACTGAGCACAAAGCTGGAGCGCTCCTTCAGAGCCCCCCTCTCCCCCGCCCGCCCCCGGCTCCATGCTCTGGGCAAGATGTCCTTTGTGAAGCAGGTAAAGCAGTAGCACCGGTCATTAGTCTCCCTCGAGTACTGCGTTGCAGGGTCGGGAGCCGACAGAACTACTGGGAAATAAAACGGCATCTGCCTTTATGAAAAGGTTTATGATTCACACCTAAATGATCTATGGTGTTCCACAAGGTTCAGTGGTTGGCCCACTGAAAGAGTCTTGAACTGGCTAGCTCCAGCTCGGACCTACCTCCGACAGGGTGGTGTCCAGCTGGAAGATTTGTCCCTCCCCCTCCACTTGTCTCACGCAGATTTTGCAGTTGAGGTCCACGGTGCTGCTGGAGAATCTCTCCAGGGTGAAACAGCAGTGGAGGTTCCTCTGAGAGCCGCTCCACACCTGCTGGAAGGACAGTTCCTGCGGGAAGAGCGGAGGTTCGTGAGAAGATCAGACGCCTGAAAGACGGCGACCGGCTCTCTACCTGGTACTTGGCTAGAAGTTTGCTCTTCCACAGAGCGTGAGGAACGTCATGAATGGAAAGTCTCAGGTTGTGCGTGCTGTCGCTGAAGTTTAGAGTCTTCGGTTCGTCCAACAACTTCCCTCCCATTTGCTTCTCCATTTGTAAAACCTCCTGTGAAATCACACACAAAGGCGAGTGAGCCAGGTCACTTGCGAGGTTAATGACATGCATGAGTATGGAAGGTGTTCTGTTGGGGCAGAATTATTCTGCTTTGGGCAGCAGCTGCGTCTTGCTACAACTTCCTCCCTGTGACACAAACATCTCTTTCTCCACCGCCCACTCCGCATCTGCCGTCCGTGCCCACGCACACACACACACTTCTCACAATCCAGTCACAAAGACACAAACACACTTCATATTTGCCATCCTCTCTGATACGTTACTTTATGCACTTGGAGCGTCACTCCTTCGAATTAGATCAGTGTTTCTTTCCTTAAGGATAATCTCCTTCTGTTTTTGAGCTTGACGGGTCGTGTAGGATTCGCTCATTCAATTTTCGTTGTCAAATTGAAATGATACAAATAAAACAAAATAATGGCTTGTTTTGTATTATTCATTTTATAAATGAATTCCATAAAACAAAAAACAAGTTGTTTTTCATGCAGCGGATTTTGCGCTGAAAACAGAATAACAAATACGAAAATACTGTCGGGATGGGTCATTTGGATTGAATAGTTCGGTGGTTTGAACTGGAATGGAACCACACAAAGAGCAGAAAGCACCAACGGTGAAGATGGAGCGGTTCGTGTTGTTCTGAGAAAGCAGGCGCGCCACAGTTTGTGGAGAAGACGTGACCACCGAGAGAAACTAGACTATATTCCAGGTATTCATGATCGAATAGGCACACGCATGTTTTCCTGCAGTTAACTAGCGCCGGTTATTTTTGACACAGGTAGCGTGTACATCACTGCTGACAACAACGTGACAATATTTCCTGACGGCCGAGGCAACTTTGACATCGGCGAGCTAACAATGAGGGGGCGCTATGAGGTGCACAGCTTCAAACCACTGTGTTAAAAACCAACTATTCAATTCAAATGAACCATCCCGATAATACTTTCGTTTTAGTTATTCTGTTTTCTGCACAAAATCCACTGCACGAAAAACAACTTGTTTATAAAATGAATAATAAAAAAATGAGCCATTATTTTGTTTTATTTGTATCATTTCAATTTTCGTTTCACAAAGAAAATTGAATGAACGAATCATACACGGACCTGTGAGGCATCTTGTGCGGGAGTGTGAGAGCTCAGCTCCAAACCTTGAGTGCGTCCTGGTTGTCGTCCAGGCAGTAGGCTCGGATGTGGTACTCCATGGCGGGGCAGGTGACCGGGCCGAAGATGGCTAGTTTTAGGCGTTTAATGGTGGCAGCACTGAGCGTTTGACCCACAAGGCAGTACGTTCCCAGCGTCTCCGTCAGGATGTGGCAGGCCTCGTCGTCCATCTGGATGTAGCATGGCGTGGTGAAGTTTTCCTCTCCCACCACCACCACATCCTAGTGCAGGGAACAGCAATTCACAAGCCAATTACAGGAGTCAAAGTCATGCTTTGCTCGTGCAATAAATTTGGACAGACGTTTTTGAACACACCTGGGCTAAGAGCAACCACCTGCCTGTATAACCCTTGCCCTCTTATTTTATGCATTAACACACCACTGTAGTTTACTGTTTTAAAAAATATAGTTTTCATTCCAAACCAGATCTAGATATATTTTCAGTGGTGGGACTTTAACAAGTGAATGATGATTAATTAATCACAACAAAAATGTGTTAAAATTTTAATTTAATTTCATTTAATTGAACAGTTTGCTCTCCAGTCAACAGGGAACCTTTGTCAGTGCAGGAGTTCCTGGTCCACTGATCCCACTGATGCACAAGACACGTGGCAGCTAGGATGATAACAACAACAACAAACATGGAGGAATCCCTGAACCAAAGCAAACAAAAGCTTCTGTTTGCTTTGGTTCAGGGAGGTTTTTCACTACACAATGGCCATTGTTTCCTCTACTCTGAATGTACTTGAAATTCTTATAACATTGAAATTCTTATACAAATATTTTCAAGACATGAAAAGAGCTTTAGTTTAAATAAGGTGATATAAAAACTTGAATATAGACACCATCGTGATTTATTGTGCTATTGTCAAAATGATGCAGAATAAACAATATTTTGTTGTTTAAACGTATGTATGGGGCCTCACTTCAACTGTTATTGTCTGCCACTGTTAAGGTCTTATATATATATATATATATATATATATCTGAGCACTGAGTGGTGTAAGAGTGCTGCACTTGTGACGTTGGCTAGCAGTAACTGACCGCTGACCTCTGCACCATCGGAGAGGAGGAGTGGGCTCGACACTCTCTCCCTATCGTTTGCCCTCCCTGCTGATCTTTCTTGATCTTGTTTTCTCTGCCTCCGTGTGCTGCTTCTAATCCAGACACTGGTGCGCATAGGCATTAATTCAGCCTATTATGAGAGACAGAAGAGGAATTACAGCATTCTACAGTGCGCTGGGCCGTCTAACAGCAGTATTATAGTCCATCATTAGACTCCTTAACTGCTCCGGGGGGACGGCATCGGGGCTCATTATTGGGGGGGATAATTACAACATGTGAGGCTTTGTGAAATTGTTTGGTTGTGTGTCTGTGTGTGTGTATTTATTTATCCTTCCTTGCCTTTATAAAAGCATCTGTGAGGAAGTACTTTCTGTTGCAACAGAAGAATGTGTATCCTGACAGAGGGTGTGAAATGAGGCAGCATTTCAGTCGGGCTGGACGCCCCTCTGTGGGATGAGGAAGCCTGATATTAAAGCGAGCGTCATCACGCTGGATGTTACCATCTGCATCTGTGACGGGTCAGGAGATGTAATCGATAGTCATTCTGCCTTCAAAAACACAGTTTTTCGCTGAGCTTTATTGGAGGAGCCGAAGCAATTCATCAATGTCAAAATAGCGTGTGGGCCTGCTTTGCTCCAGAAGTCACATGGGCGCATCGCAGTTGGCACACAGACTCTCCCTGAAATTGATGCAATTCCTGCCACCGTTCAATAATGAGCTGACAACACTATTATACGTTGGACGGAAGCTACTGCTAAGTGGTAAGACTGTCAGGCTGGGTTGCTCCAACAATAAATACTTTTACTGAAACTTCAAAATATAAATTCAAAAATGTCTGTCTGGTTCTGATGCGTGAGCAGAAGATTCCCGGAAAAAAGACCAAAATATTCCATCATTACGTGATCAGACTCGTAACATTATGTGAGTAAAGTTGTAATATTATGAAAATAGAGAATGGGAAGTTGGCGCACTTGGATTGTCTTTGCCATCGCTGGGTGTGAATCTAAACGAGTAGATGCGGGAAACAAACAAGGAGAAACAGAGAAGGAAAAGCCTTGAAAGACTTCCTTGAAGAAAGGAAGAAGTGACGATGAAAGGAGACACTACCGCTGCAATGAAAAACTGATACGTTTTAATGGTGTTGATCTGTCGGTTCTGTGGTGAGTTCCAATCCTGGAGCAGGCAACAGTGAGAGGTTTCCGGATTCAAGCAAACTCACACAAACAACTCAGACATTTCAGAGTAAAGTTTTCAAAGACGTGGTCATCGCTTTGCTCTGTCTGTTCTCTATGGACGGTATGCAGGGAAATGTGGTCTTTATTTTCCGTCGTAATAACAGTACAAGAGTCATTTTCTCAATAAATTAAATGCAGAACAAGAATCATGGATTTACAAAAAGATGTAAAAAAATATGAGGCTTGATGGAAGTACATTGACTTTTTATTTATATATATATATATATATATATATATATATATATATATATATATATATATATATATATATATATATATATATATATCCAGACTTGAACTCATATGTTTCTCGTACCGCTATCAATCAGGAAAATTCAAATATGAAATGTAACATCTGTTCATCAGTTTTGTTATTTTGCTGACGGACAGACAGAGTCTAAAACCGAACGTCCTTGAAAAAATATAAAAAAAATAATGAATGAAATAAAGCATAATGATGTACAACTCCATTTCTGATGAAATGATTTTCCATTTTTGTGTGAACATGTAAAGATGAAGAAGAAGAATCTAACCGAGGAGAACAACGTGATATCACCATTCGACAATTATTTAAAACAATAAAAGCCAATTACATCATTCGCTTCACTTCACTCTGAGACGCCACGATGTCGTCCTCCAATAAAGTGAAGCATTTACAAGGCAATTAAAAAATTAAAATAACTGCCATCGAATTTGTGCAACCAGGATCCAGCAACAAATTTACTGGTCACAATCATGAAAATGTACTTAAAAAAATAGGAAGGACTAAACATTTCCACCAGACAAATGGAACAGGAGCACCAGGACACCTGCAGCCACCGGAGCAAACTGCTGATGACTGAAAATACAGCGTCGTGTTGTGTTCACAAGAACAAGCGGATAAGAAAAGCAGGAAAGGCAACTCATACAATCCCTCCAACATTGTGCTGCCATGCCTTTGTACCAACCACTGTGCACATTTAGCACGAGCCTGTCCATGACAGAAGGTCTGCCGCGGTTGCACCCTGTTTTCGTCACTCACCTCCCACTTGTTCTGAGGCGACTGGCTCTTCAGCTGGATCAGCCAGTCCTGCTGCCCGTCACACACGGCACAGTGGTGCATGGTGATGATGACGGGCCGAGTCAAAAGGGCCCCGGGGGGACCGCAGCTCACCACAGGGCTCAGCACTGTTTGACCATCATCCACCGAGGGCCTGCGGGAGCCACACAGAACCACAGCAAACATGTTGTCAGGCGACGCTGTGACAGCAGTCACTCAGTGCCACGGCGAAGGTGACAGGAGTAAACAGGACTCTGGGGACTTCTGACGGGGACACTGCCTACCTCAAGTTGTCCTTCCTCTGCACCGTCACGTACATCTCATACACTCTGCCCTGTGGAATGGCCCCGGCGGGAATCAGGAGACTCACTCCTGAGAACACATCATACATGTCACATGTCAGGAGGCGGAGTTGAGAGTCACTTGACCGATCGGTGCCGGTTGAGGGTGTCGGTACAGGGTGGCCACCAGAAGCGGTTACCCAGGGTGAAAGCCGAAACAAGCATCATCTTCACGCTTGCAGAATCCTATATTTAATGTCCACTTGGTGGTGCCAGAGCAAAAATGAAGAGTCGACTCGTGAGTCGAATCAGTTCCTCTAAATGCCTCAGTACTTCAAGAAGCTTCATCTCACCATCACTATAAAACACAGTTTATAAACATGTCTTCAGCTGAAGATGAGTCATTATCTGAATGGGAAACGACGGGCTCTTGCTGGCTTATCGTCGCCTCAGTCATCAGTAACTCAAGAGACAAGTAACAATGAGTTATCTGCCAGTAATGAAGGGGAAATCCAAATCCCCTTGGAGTTCAAAGTCATGGCTTCTTACTGATAGTATTGGAGAATGATGTGACACTTCATTTGAAGAATCAATGATGCCTCTGCTCTCCAGTATTTTCACGAGGCTACAGTCAGCGTGATTTACATCTCTCCATCTCAGATTGATCTGATATGAAGTGCAAGTCCAGGGTGTTTTGAAGACTCATGCGACGCACACAAACACTCCTCGCAGGAGGAGGTTTGTCAGACAGCATATTGATTTCTCATGTCCTTGCTCTGAGCCGTTCAAAGAGTGACAGAAAGCCTCCCCTGCTGGCTAGTGAAGCAACGGCGACGATGCTACAGGGGCCGCCTCACGTGGTGCCGCTCTCCATTGCAGCAGAAGTTTCAAAGACCAAGCAACTGCATTTCAAGTAGCTAAAAAATACCAGGCAGCCGCACTACCAAGCGCCAAAAACTTTTTTCATTACTCAAAGACGCAGATCAAATGTTACAACGCTCCCTTTCCTCTGCTTCTGTCTGTGCAACATGATGAGGTCGGAGCGCAGCTGAGAACAATTTTAGAGGAATCAAAAAAAGGCAAACTTGAGAAGTCGGTGTATCCTTTAATGTCTTGCTTCGTTTGTCTGCGTCTGTCAACATGCGTCTGTGGAAAAGCAGCCCGCATGCGTTTGAAGCGCGGACAGAAATGCTAATGTGCGCTGCCCGTAACAGAACACCAGCGCCGCCGCGCTCGGGCACCTCAGGTATCCGTCTCTGTGTGCGTGCTCGTAGCACGATTGGATACACGTGCTTCCAAGTAACATTTCAAAGACGTGTAAAACTCTCCTGCTGGATAAGAAACGACAGAGGCAGCAGTCCAGTGCACATCTATGTGTAATAAATACATTTGGCTTCACATCTACTGGGACTCTTTGGACGCAAACATCATATAGATGTAGACGCACCAAAGGTCTATTCAGAATAAACGCTTACTGTGGCCTGGTTAAGTAAAAGTAACAGGCAGTCTGCAGTCGTTTATATGATCCATTTACTTGTTGCTCAACAGACTAAATCAATTCAGTCTCTCACTGATGGCACAGTGGGCAGATCTGGACATTGGACCATAGAGAGTCAACTACAAAGTAGGGACGCTCCGATCTGGATTTTTGCGGCAGACCACGGATACCGATCGCATGGATTGACAATGAATTTGTCATCAAAATGATGAGCCCTTCTATGTCCATGATGTGAAAACATGAACCATTAAACCATTTTAATTCAGACACGTTTTAATATGCCTCTTCAAGAAGGCAAAAAATAGGAGGAAAAAAAACCTTGCAGAATGCAGCAACTATTCTGTCAAAAGGACAACTGAAAAACATTTGATGTGAGACATCGCAGTTTGGTGAGTCTCTTGAGACTCTGCTATGTCCTTGAAATATTTACATACTGGCTGCTTGTAGCGGGACTCTGGAAACAAGAGAGCGCTGCAGTTATAAAAGTTTCCACTCCGGACGTTTTCAACCGTTTCAGATTCAGATGGCTGACGAACGCAGCACCCAACTCCAGAACGGCGACGGATCCGGTCGTTTCCGTCTCCGTATAAACGACACCTGAGAAAGGCTGCTCATCTAGCTTTGTGAAATTACTGATTATTTCTTGGGCAATACGCTCAGCATTCCGAATGTCACGCTCGGACCGGTGGGTGGTGCTAAGCATCGCAGCTAACTGCCTGCTGCGCAAACAGCCTGCTACCTGAGGAACCAGCGCTCTCACTTTCATGAGCCCGAAAAACTCTGTGGTCCGTCAAGTGTTGACGCTTTAAGGTGTGTATCATTTTGACGCGCTTCCCTGCACAACATTTTCCTGTGCATGTGGCCTGTTTGGAAGTTGAGTTGCCCATCCGTGATCAAGAAGTGTGTAAGCTTTACTCATTAGCTTGTTGTTTGTATGGTAAACAACTCCTGCACCTTTGAACAGAATGCTACAATGACTTGATTCCCTGCAGAGGAGCATTTCGTGCATAGTCTAAATCATGTAGGAAAAACTATATAAATAAATAAATAATGCGGGGAAATATCTTAGCTCAAAGAGTGTAAATTATGTTTTTCTATGTCAGTAAAGTGCTTTTTCCAAACAACCAAAGGTGGAAAAACACTCGACTCACAACACAAGAGACACTTGACTTAACACTTGTCTGAAGAGGCGCTCGAGCGTCTCCTGAAAGCAGCCTCTCACTGGCTTGTTTTTACCAACACAGCTTGAATCCAAAGGTGCTAATGTGTGTACAGGATGATGGTGGCAGACTTCAGCTGATATTATTGCAACTTAGTCATTTTGTAACAAGCTCTTCTAAGGTCAGAATTAGAGGCTTAGCTGCACTTGGTAAGTGAGACAAAAGCTATTTGACTAAATACAAACATCGTCATTGTTAGCTCAGAAGCCAAACACCCACCAACAATGAAGGATGTTTTAGTCTGTCACAATTTGCTTAACAACTACCTAAAAGAGTCACTTTAGAAATAACACAAACTCTGTTGCAACCACATGGCCACCTCTTGTGAGAACCTATCCAATGGGGTTGGCACAACAAGAGCTCCTCCAAATCTATCACGTTTGGTCCAACATGGCTATTGTAGGTGAGTTTACTGATCCAGTGATCTGGGATCATCTGGTCCATGTAAACAGCGAGGTCATATTGAAAGGACGAGACAGTTCTACAGCCTGAAGTGTATGTTGTCAGGGTTTGGCTCCCTCTGGGTGACTGCTGTCACAGAAGTGAACTGCTCAGATTAGTCAGTCCCATGAACAAGCAGCGATAAATGTGGTCACATGCCTTCTTCTTCTCCGTCTTTGTGTCTGGGCATTTGCTCTGAGGGGTTGCCACAGCAAACCAGCCGTCTCCACCTGAAAGTACCTTGATCCCCAGTCACACCTATCCTCTGCATCCATGGACCTCATTGGATGCCTTCTTCTCCGTTTACCTGGTAAGACTAAACTTGTGTCTGTGCCAGACAGTGTCTCACTCCTGGCCACCCCTGACAGTCGGCTCTACTCCTTCAGCCCTACCTGCACTCTCTTCTTCACGTTGTCCACTTTAGGGTGGTGCAACGATGAGACGGTACCGCGAGCCCCAGCGTGTTGAACATGCACACTAGTTATGACCAAATGTCACGACGACAGATCCCGTACCTGAGTTAGGGACGATCAGATGCCCGCCTTGGGAGCTAAAGGACCCCACCGCTGTGCAGGACGGGTCTCTGGTGCGCATGAGCGTCTGTGTCTGGGTGCGTCGGCCCAGCGTGTTCTCCCCGTCCATGAGGCAGTGTTGCAATTTGGGCGAGAGCTTCGAGGAAAACTCTCCTCCCAAATCGTCCTGTGGAGTCACCAGACCCGAGGAGTTGTACACCTTGATCTTCAGATTGGGGAGGGGGTCCAACAGGGGGGAATTTGTCATGGGGATTTTGTCGGCCACGTCGTGGAGGGCATAGACAGGACCTCGGTACATGGCAGCTGCCGAGGTCAGGTCAGGGGGAGCAGTCAGGAGATCAGCTGCAACAGAAAGCAGAGGCTCATCAATCACACACCACCCCACCGCGGTCATCAAACACTCGTCTTTGACCACAAAGACTTTAGTGAAATAGCCCAGAGGAAATAAAGTGTTGGCAGCAATCGACAACGCCGCTCTCCGCTTTTATTTATTCGTGACTCATTAGGGAAGTCCACTTCACCAACGAGAATTATTGCTCAGTCAGAGAAGTCAAAAGCACAGCTGTGATTCATGAGGACCAGATGGCATCGCCAACACTGGCTTTACCCGCTAGGTACAAGGATGAATGTTCACTAGCTGGGCTGAGTGGGTGGAAGTGGGAGCTGTTTCCCTGCGCGGCAGCAACTGTCCATATAGTGATGGAGATGTCAAGGAAAGTGGCAAAAGATTCCGTTTTAATGAGATGTTTTACAAATCCAGAAAAGTCTGAGCAGCCCACGTGATGTAAATATCTCATGGGAAGAGAAATTCTTTCAATGAAACTGAGCCAAATTCTTTTTAAAGTCGAGGAATTAAAAAGAGATTGTTTTTCGGTCTCTTTAACTGGTTTTTCTTCATTGCTGAAAACACATTGTTCCGCTACTGGAACCATTTGTAGAATCAAATGGCGGGAACTATGAACTGAGATAACACACAGTCATAATAAGACATTCAATTTAAGACACACATTCGTAGGTGTGTCAAAAGGTTTTTGCAGCAAAGAAGCATCTTCTTTTATCCCCGAATCACTCTCACCATCAGTGGAGAGTCAGATAAGAATGTTAAAAGGAGACGTCTCGTCCTCATGGTGAGATCTGAACTTTGACAGAAGCTGGACTAGTTTTTTTTCCCTTTAAAATTGAAAGTTGCGCATTTGAGCTCCGAGTTCATTAAAATGCAACTGATAAAATGGAGAGACCAAACTCAGCTTCATCGTGGCAGAGCGGACACATCCTGGCCAATCTTGGTGTGTTAGTGAGGCCCCCTCAGGCAGCTCAGTGGGCATCTAAGGTCCAGCGATTTTCATAGCCCAAGGCCAACAACTTGTCTGGATATTGATCCTCGAAAACAGATGGCGATACAGAAAAATGTGTTTAATTGAACCATGCACTTTGAATGAAATATCGTTTTTACACATCGATTTGTACACCGGCTTTAAGTAACTGCTTTAATACAATTTCATGTTCATGTATGGCAATTGACAACTGACAATTACTCACAAATTTAGGTTCATTTTGTCATTATAAAATATTAGTCATAATGTTCTACATGTTCTACACCTGGCGGAACTATGACTGTCTAGTACAGTATGAAATAGCAGATCACCCTCCGGCTTCCAGGGAGTTTTGGATCAACGTCCTAGGGGACTACAAAATAGTACATATTGTTGAATCTAATCTAATTTACTGGGACTCTATTTCTATGAAAAACTATGCGCATTTCGCATCACATAATAATTTTCAAAACGCATACTGTTACTTTAAACGTTCTGTACTTGCTAACCTTCAAAATGAATCTTTTGAATCCCAAATGCGCACGAACGATATCACAACTTCAGAGGGCCTCAGCGCCTCCTGCACCGAAGCAAGCGACTCATGTTTCCTAATTTACAGTGAGAGGGGCACATTCACATCCATCGCTGAAACTGCGGTGTTGCCAAAGCAGCAGAGTTCAACATGACCCAGCAGGTTCGACGTTGGAGTTGCTAAAGCAAACAGTCTCTGTGCCAAGGACAACACAGGTGCGCTGCCCGGGGCTGAGCATCAATCCCCAGAGAGCGTTTGATACCGGCTGTTGTCTGGATTACCAGGGATTGACTCTTAGATTGGAGGAGTCTATAAACAACTGTATGTTCTGTTTGTCAAGAGAACCAATTTTCTTAATGCGTGTTTAGACTGGGGATGCATCGTGACGGACACAGTCAAATAGAAAAACTCACTGAATGTGAGAGGCCCACCTTTACGTGTGGTCTTGATGCTGACCGGCTGGAAACCTCCGTTGAGAGCTGAGGAGTCGATGATGTCTGAGTCGAAGTCTCTGTGGTTCTTTCTGTAGATGAAGAGCGCCACCACCACGGAGATGACCAGGCACATGATGACGGCGATGACTATCCCCACGTACAGCGCTACATCATCTGTGCTGGGTGCCACTGGAGGGAGCAAAGAGACAAAATAGAGAGAGAGGTTTACATCTCATAAGTCACGATCTGTTGTAATAAAGCGTTTGCTCTGGATGTGCAGGAGTTGTGATGGGGCCATTATCAGCAGACTAATATCCTGGTGTGGAATTGAGCCGGATATTAACGACCACCAACTGGGAAATAAATGCATATGTTTTATCTCTGCTCTCCTTTTTATTCTTCACGGTTGACGAAAGCCCATCTGTGTTTGCTGGAGTAAAAAGGGACATTTATGAAAGGCGGGAGTGTTTCAGGCTGCGGGCGGGGGTGGTGGGTGGGGTGGGGTCTGTTTATTACGTTGGGATAATGTTGCATATATTTGTGTATTTTTAATATGTTCAGAAAAACCATGACGTCACCAGTTTCAAGAAATACTGGTGCATGTGTCAAACTCAAGGCCCAGGGGCCATATCCGGCCTGCAGAGTCACCTAACACGGTCAGCAAGAGCCTTTGGATGCATACGATTGGCTCATTTAATAATTTCAATTCACTTAAAGTGCATCCAAAACTAGAGCATCACCTATGCATGCGAGGTCATGACCCGCAAAGACCACAGTGTTCCAGCTTTGTCGTTCAACATGGCGTGCAGTTTATAGATTGCAATGGCGTTTCTCCGAGTGGCGGCACTGTCACAGAGACGTGGGCTTAGGCATCACATGAGCAACAAATTCAAATGTTCAAAAAAACAGTGAACTCTTTTCTGATTCAATCTGCACTGCAAGATAGAAGCGTTTTCAAATAAAAAGCAAGAGTCTCTGAAGTACAAAAAATAAAGACATGCAAAATATTGGTTTGAAACAGAGAGTCTTAAACAAATCAAGCAGGCTGTAATATAAATAGTTGGGTGGTTGAATGTCACTAATAAAAATGGGTTATTCATCATTACGCTGCAAAATTATTTTGAGACCTACACCAAACAGCGGCCCCCATGTGACTGACAGGGAACTGCTGCACCGCATAAACTGGGCAGGAGTCCTTCACAGAATCTTGTTTAAGTCACCAAACAACGGAAGCACCTCCATAATGGTTCTACATGTCACACATTGTCTCAGTTATTGAAAGACTTCATGGTGCTAAGCATGGGATGCAGCTCAGCAAACGCATTCAAACAAGGTCGACTTGTCCCACACTAAGCCGAGCCACTACAAAGCAGTGCAATGATCACCATTAAATGATCCACATTACAGAGCGCAGACGCCACCACCACACATCGGCACATAAAGATGAAATTAAAGACAACGATCAGAGAGCCGCGGCACAATTAAAAGCGGCGGCTACTGTGCAGAAACACAATGACACAGTGTCCTAACAGGCGGGCTGGAAAAGCCAGATCAAAAAGTGGTGAAGACAGAGATATAGATGTTTTCATCTTGAAATTACCATGCAGCCAGTTCAGCCCGTCTCTGCCTTTGTTCTGACACACAGCAGATAAGATCTAGACATGGCTCGCATTTCTCAGATAGTCTTTCATCTCCCTTCTCCTGGCCTGGATTCGTCCGTCCACTTTCCAGCTGGAGGAAGCTCAGTGATTAAGGCCCGGCGTGGACGCTCGCAGGCTGACACAGGCGTTCATTAGACATGCCAGTGCAGAATGGATGTCAACTGCTGCTCTGAAACGGCTTTGGTGAGTCCTAAAGAACGTCCTTCACTGTCACCTAGATGACGAATGGACCCAAACTATTCTGTAAAGGCAGTGAAATGTCAGAAGGCAAGTGGGAGCGTGAGCACTGGTGCGTTTACCGGTCCAGGTCAGAGGAAGTCACCCCTTCTCTCTGGATTGTTTTTGGCAAGACTGCCACGGTTGCCAAGACCAGCCAATCCTAGCGTTCTAGCGATCTGGTCTCAACTCAACCTCCAATTATTGGTTTTGGATTAAACTGATGGAAAGTCCATGCTAGTGCTGCCATTGACCAAGACCAAGTCTATTACTTGCTATTCCACACACGTTACGTTGTTATTGTGTCACAACACATTTACTCCTACAACACTACAACACAATGCTAACATCATCTCGGGGAAATCTAACAGGGCTGAATTTCCACATATAGGATTGGGATGCTTTTACCTTGCGATATTTGCTTTAAAAACCTCTGCCTTTATCAATCTAAACACATGAAATGATTCAGATCTTTGACCTTTTTAAATACCAACACAAGAATACAGTACTTAAGTAAGACAGTACAATGCACACATATAACCAATGGAATACAACAGAGTGTGTTCTGTCGTTTTCTTCTACAGCTTTCTATCAGCTTCGGGTCAAATGGAATGATCATTCTTGGAATGCTTCTTCTTGTCTTACTTTGCCTTTCCAGTTTCTGTTCAGGCAGAAACTCAACCTTGTTTAAAAGGTCTAGTAGGACGTCATCGGTGGCTTACTCAGCGCTCTGAATGAACGAGTCGTCCCTGGACAGAACCTCAAACCTGCAGAGTCACTCCTGCAGAGTCACTGTGTTCTCCTGTGGATGCTATGGCTTCACTGTTACTGACTTCTGACTTTGAGCTTGTTTGTGACTTTGCTTTTTCTGTGGCATCTAGTGCTGCTCTCACCAGACTCAGGGAGATGACCTGGAAGGTGTCTCCGTGTGTGGTGGCATTTGGCATTGGAGTGGTGGAGCAGCAACAGCAGCTGGGCAATGGATGGTTGAAGATGGTGTTTTCTCAAGTGATGAGCGAGGGCTATCTAATGATGTGGCTCAGACACAAGAGCCGGATGAGCACCTCAGCTCCTGAGCCTTCTTGAGTCTTATCCTTGTATATGTTGAAGCGGTAATCCTTCCTCTTATGGAGACATGAACAGACAGCAGCACAGGAAGCTGCTGATGAAAGTCGGAAAAACCAGGATTGTATTTTCACACTCTGCCAAGCTTCCCCGCGGTTATTTAACATGCACCCCCCCGTGGATCATCTTCAAACCACACTTTGATGGTATAAAAACTGTAACCTGCTAAGTGTACGCATTAAAATGTATCGCCTAGATTAATACCAGCCTTTGAACGGGGCCCATTGTTGGTGGGGAAATAAAGGACAAGCAGTGGAAATGAGAGGGATTACTGAACATGGCGAGGATGCAGAGATTTAGCAGAGAGTGAGACAGACAGTGAGGTGAAGAGGGAGGAGCGCTCTGACAGCTAACTCTTCCAGACAGGAAGCTCAAGGCCACGCTGCTGAAGGAGAGCGATCAGGTCTATGGACAAGGATGTTGAAAAGTGTCAAAAATATACAATATAAAAACAAATTGCTCCTTCAAATGACGGTCTTTTGCTATCACTTTTGGTGAGGAAAACACACTCCCACGATACTATTGTGTCAAGTGATACATCACTGGTGAAGCTCTTCCAAACCACCTGGACTTCAGAAACTTCAGAGGCAGCGAGAGAGGCCCAGACTGCTTCTTCCCCAGAAACCTCCTCCACTATGTCACTAGGACATCATGATGAGGTGAGATGATCCAGCTCAGGAGCTTAAATAGAATGTGCCGTGATCATTTTAGCATAGAACTTCTCAAAAATAGTCTTCCTTCACCACTGACGCCTCCTCTCAACACAAGAAATGCTCCACTCTCGTGCAAGAAATTCCATCCATTTTGATTTTCCCAATTGATATTTCTAATCTCAGCAGGCTGAACAGCAAGATATAACAGGTTGTGAAATCATCATCATTGTAGGTGGTGTTTATGAAACTAGTAATGAATTTTGTTTGAAGACAATTGTCGGTATTCAGAGCTCACGTGGGTCACATGAACTCACTTGAGAGGCCTTGAGGTCTGTCTGGAATTGTCAGTGTTAGTTTTTTTTTTTTACAAATATAATGGGTGACAGCAAGATTATTGTCAATCAAACAACAACAACAACAACAAACATAAAAATATGCCAAAAGAATGATAATAAAAAATAATAATAACTCACATGAATTTTCCAAATCAATCATGTCTTTAGCTTCAGATGACTTCTGATAAAAGGAACCTTGAAAAGAGAGAGAGAGGAATGGAAACAGTGGGGGGAGGAGGGGACGCGGGGCAAAGGTGGGATGGGGGGAGGTTACAAGATTATGGGAGAGGGATGACAAAAATCAAATTTAAGCCAACACAAAAAACAAAGTCAACAAATGAGACAGCAACAAACTCATGAGTGGGAGTGATGATGCGGGAGGGTGATCCTTCTTGATTTGCACCCCACCACGAGCACGGCGGTGTACAGAGAATAAAGATCGATGGGTGAAAGCAGGGAGGGACGTGAGAGTCCTGTGAGGGAGCGCAGCCATTCATCAACTGGGCTTACAGCCTCAGCTGATGAACCAGGACAGAGTTCCTATGATGGGACCGGGGTGAAGAGAGAGACACGCTATGAAGGAAAAATCTGGTTATAAAGTTCTGTCTCGGCTGCTTTTGAAATGTTTTCTTGTGCTTAATGTTATCTATTTTTGGGATGGACTGATGCAATACGTAAGATTTGAAGGTCATGGTCCTGTGGAGAGCAAGTTAATGTTTGCTCTGAATGTTTCAATAAAGAGGATGGAAACACACATGCAACTGGGGTGAGATTTGGTGATGATTCCAAATGTTCAATTCTTCTATGAAGCACTGAACTGATCAGATCTTTTTTGGCTTGTTGGACCACAGGTCATATCTCAACACGTGACTTAAACTGGGTCAGGTTTCATTGTTTGTGCATATTAAACCCCAAATAAATTCAATTGTACATTTTCTTCCAAATTTGTCTTCATTTTATTTTATTGTTTTTAGACCTAAAAGTTGCACCGCATTTTTTCTCTTTCATTCGCTCCCCTCTTGACATGTGAACGGGCATAGTTGGATGTCTGCTTTTGTTTTCTAATATCTTCTGATATTACCATTGTAATTCTAAACAATTCTATAGATGGCCAAAGAAAGTTCCATTTCTAACCGACCCTGACAGTTTAGAGTTCAAAGATTTGCTCCTGATACATGACCTCCATGACTGGCGGAGGAAAGCCAAAATCTGTGACGTAAATACGGTTCAATAAAGAGCACCAAGGCAGCACGCAGGCGGTGGTTGTTCAAAAACAAAAAGACGAAACTCATGAAGAATTTAACACACCAAAAAATTAAAGAAAAAAAAAAAAACGAATGCAGCAGCTGTGGTCATCACCGAAAATCCAGAGTTCAGCATGGCCAGGGCCAAGAAAAAAACAAGTCTAAATGCAGTCAATTCCCAGACAAGACAGGGAGGACCTTGAAAATGTGGTTTTGGTATTGATGACTGTCTGGGCAGCACAAAGACCTTGAATCAAATAAAACGCGTTAAGTCTTGAATCTTCATTTTCAGACGTGCCTGGAAGATCAATGACCGCACGAGGGTTCTACTAAAGACTGCCCCACTCTGACAGAGAACTTAGAGATATAAAGTCAAGACGCACCTCAGTGAAAGATTTGCCAGAAAGATTCAACAGCAAGAGCCTTCAAAGAGAATTAACTCCACCATGAAGCAGGAACCTCATAAAAGGATCCGTGTTCACCTTTTTAATTGAGGATTTCATCAACTTGAAGAAGCATTTCATTTACTGTAGTTCTTGATTCCTGCTTGATGCTCTCGCTGATTGTTTAATTCTCTTCACAGTCTCAAGACACCAAGATCTGCTCTTATTCAAAACCGTTTTTAAGGTGGTCATGAATGTGCGATTCATTCAGTGAAGGCTACATGTCTTCAACTAATCCCTTACAGGATCATCTCAGATGTGAGGGGATCAAGGCCGTAACAAACGCCTGTTAGAACGTTTACATGTGCAGCACCAACAAAACAACACTGTTGAGGCAATGCAGCTCTCATCATCCTTCACTCCGCTGCCCAGTCAGTGACATGCATCACTCGCCTGTGGAACTGGGAAAAAGTCAGCACGCTGCTCAGCTGATTTCAGCAGGGTGGTAACACGCAAGAACCAAGAACTGACAAGACAGATGTTGGTGAGCCCAACAGAGGAACCCCTTTTACGTGGTTGGGATATCTACAGATCATGGACCTGTTGTGTGTTGACTGATGCTCATTTCTTGCTAATCATCTTCCTCATATTTTAAAGCAACACTTCAGCTCTGCATACGAGGTTACAGTATGTGATTGGTGTTATGTTTTCCTGTTATTTTCAGCTGATGAATGGAAGATATGTTTATTTTGGTGGTTTTTCCGACTCATCACCTGATTTGAAATCTTTTTCAGAGCGTGTTCAGTGAGTTAAGTGAGGATTTGAAAATGGGTGCCTCACTCTAAATGCACGGCAAAATTGGCCATGGTGCCATCCAGAAGAATTGAGTCACAATGCTTTTTTCCATTATTATTATGATTTTTTTTTTTTCAGCTTGTCCCTTCGGATCATCCTCCTCCATCTCACCCTGTCCTCTGCTTCCTCTTCTCTCAAACCTCATGTCCTCCTTCACCACCTCCATCAATCTCCTCCTTGGCCTTCCCCTCCACCTTTTGCCTTATTATTAAAATTATTTATTTTAATATTTTGACAAGAGTTTACTTGCCAAAACAAAGGCTACACGTTTATTTTCAGTCAACATGGACATGGACGGAGGGTAGAGGTCAGTGCGCTCGCTGTTTCGTTTTTTAATCCTCACAAACTTAGCAGCTTTTTTGTAAAATCGAGTTCTAAAACTTGAGCTGGACCTTGGCATCCTCTTGACTTAAAACTAAAAAACTAGCGTCATTGTAAGCGCCATTAAAAGGCTCTATTGCTATTTCAGAGAACTTTAACATGTATTATGTTGCTAAGTATCAGTATGTAGCAGAGGAACATCCAGGGACACCCCAGGAACATCCACAAACAACTAAACAAACAGCACAGTCCTTATTGGTGTGGGGGAGAGAGCTACTTCAGACAAGTGGACGGACAGCAAAATCAATGGCTTGATAGATGGGGCTGGTGTGTACACGTAATCAGGCAACTGGGAGGCCAGACGGGAGCAAGAGGAGGGGACTGTCACGGTCAGTCTAACTGATGGCCCGTTTCAACCCGTCCTGTGGACTTTCTATTCATTCTGAGGTTACAGTAGAGGCGGGGTGGCAGGGCGCCTCCGTGTGTGGCCTCGAGGGGGAAACGCCACCCCGGATCAGTTCCTACTGGAGGAGCATGTTCTTTCAGAAACAGTGGATTGCTCTGCCTTGACGTTAACATCAGTCGAATGCTTCATACTGGAGCAGAACTTTGAAAGGTGTCAGTCACTGAAAAGAGGAAATAACTTTGGCATTGTAAGCTGCCATGATTGTCTGGTCTCTGGTGTTTGGTAGCAATAAAGCATTTGCACTTGCTGCAACATCCGCCTCCGTTATTCTCGATCAATATGTCAAGAAAGTGTCATGTGTGCGAGCGGGGTGGGCAAAGGCTCGGAAAACAACATTGAATTTGAGGAAGACAAGACCTCGGAGAGAGCGTGAAACTGATTTCTCGACAGGTCAGCCGCAGTCAACTGTGAGAAGTGCACTTGTGTATCTCAGGCGGAAAGTTCTTCTATCGGAGTGGAGGGGAGCGTCTCCGGGATCAATCTGTACTCGCTTAACTTTGTTAATCCAAACTCTTTGACAGGCTAAATGCAATAAACAAGACTCATTATCAATCATCGCACAACTTTTCCCTGTCTGCCTGGGACCACTTTTGGAGTCCGAGCACAACTATTTCTGACTGTATCAAGTTTCTTTGCCTGATTTCAGCGAGGGAAAGCAATAGGGCTGATCTAAATAAATTCACACAAGAAGAAAATAGGATCAAGATGCAACAGAATCCGCCGACATGTGGTTGCTGGAAACCCAACTGAACCCTGCAGGGATGGACTCCGGTCCAGGGGTGAGTTCAGATTGCACACAACTCGCACTCCCAATCATATTTGCCATAATGCCAGCTTTTAGATAATGGGCCGTTCTGCTAAACGCCGTTGGAAATGGTCATTAGCATTGAAGTAAGTGGCTTCATCCTTTTAGTTTCCTGAAAAACAAAATCAATCCCAGAAATGATCTTGAATCTATGGCATTATATTCTCTGCAATTGGTCTATAAAGGATGTTGGTGGTTTCTATATACAATATGACCTTGAGTAAAATGCATTTTCCTGATGATAGTATATGGTAAAAATATGGCTCTATTTACAAGCAAAAAAGAAGAAGAAGATTCTTTCATGCGGTCCTTTAAATGAAGGCTGCGATTGGAGTGAGACAGTATGTACTCACTCATTCCTGGCTGGTGTTATGGCGATAAGTTACCCATTTAAGGTTCCATTTGCGTAATCTCAGTTTAAAGACTTATTAGCAATTGTCTAGCAATTGCTAATACTACTACTGAACAGACTCCACTGATTTCTACACCTGGGTTCCAGTCTGCGCTGCCAGATGGTTGCTTCGCGTCCTCACGGTAAACTCTCTTGTGCTCCTGTTACATATTTCGAAATTCTGTGCGTGCTTGATCTTCTTTAGTTGCCTCCTTAGTTGGTTCTTTTCGCTCCGTTTTCTGCTTTCTCGCTTCTCCAGATTAGATTGTGTGTGAGTCCTGTGTTTAAATCACCCTTGGTTTTTTCTCTTGTCATTGTTATTCCTTGTGTGTGTGTGTTTAATTCAACCACTGAGCGCTTTCTGTTTATTGGGCCTCGTGCATTAATTTCCAAGTGTGTTTGCGTTGTCCACATACAGCAAAAACCTGCACCACCCCGGTCCTCTGAGGACCCAGCTAAAGACCCCAATCATAGTATAAATATGATGGTGAAGTCATTTTTGAGCTGTCAGTCAAGGTGAAGGAAGTTTTAAGCAGAATGGTGTACTTGATAGCTTAGCTGGTGAATAACAGTGCAGTCATTCTGAATACACTGCCCTGTGATCTGTTAACAGTGACCTTTGAACTGCTAACACCAAATGAAAGTGACACAAATTTCGGAATTACAGAGAGGATTGCCACAATATGGAGATCTTAACAAACTTCATGCCCACCAACATCTAACATCGTAACAGTGATTTGTTATCTCGATGTAGCAACTATATCTGTGGCAAAAAAAAAATAAAAAAGAATTCCTTTAGGTAAGGCATGTCCCTTGCGCACTACAGAACAACTGACTGCGCTAGCATTTTGTTTCCGAACAAAGGTCAGAAAGGAACACAGAACACGGCTGTGGGGCGGAACAAATGCTATCTTGACACCAAGAATGTATCACTTAGCAAATTGCAGTGGGACTTGAAGTTAGCTGAGGGAAAGACAACAGTCATGTGGCGCATCATTTTGTTCAATATTTTAAACCAACCTACATGAGTCACAACAAAAATGTTGTTTAGTGAAGTTGCTAAGAACCGACGGGACTGGTACACATACATCTGTTACAGTAAAGGAGGCAGCTGCTTCCCCTAGCCTCCGTGAAGCTCTGCCCCCGATGAAACCACAATACTCAAACGTGGGGGAGAGAAGGCCTGTTTGCTACAGCCTCTGCTCACAAGTGTCAGCCAGTGAGTCTCGGACCAGTCGTGTCTTCCGTGTTGGATCTTTGCGGACTACGCTTTCACGGACTTTAAGACTTCCATTTAACTCTGCTTTGGCTCTTCACCTGCTCCAGCCTCACTGCCACGTGTATTTTATCAGAGTAATCACTGAATCCATCACGACCAGTTTCCACATTTCATCGTCCATAACCACCATCCTCGTGGCTGAGGCGGGTTTAGTTGCGATCATTAACTGTTTTCGCGTTCTCACCGTGCACCAGAATCCAGCTGCACAAACCCATGACAAGCAGCGTTAAATTCAAGCCATCAGGCAACTGCTATTATTAGTGTCACAAACACCATCTGTGGAAAGTTACGCACATGATGAAGGCGTTGGTGACAGTCAGTGGCACTAACACCTTCAGAGATGTTCACAGGAGGCGAGGTTGATTAAAGCAGACGCGCTTTAATTCATTTACCGCACGCATCAATTGAATTCTGCTCTATTTATTATCTGTGGCACGTGAAAGGAGGAAGGATGTGTTAGTGGAGGTCCGGCCATCGCTGCACTGAAATGTCCAAATGCATTAAGTGAGTGATCACACGGAAGCATGAGAAGAACTGCGTGAGAATGTCAATGAGATGTGAGTTACGGGACTGAAGTGCTCACATACTGCAGGTACAGTCGCAGTCAGGTTGTGCAACACACACACACACACACACACACACACACACACACACACACGTCTTGTCATGGGAGTTTAGCGGTTTATTTAATAAATATAAGTAATTTAATTTTATTATCACTCACTCCTTCCATTCCACGTCAATAATAAGTTACATTATTTTGCGGATGTAAAAAGTTTGAACTCGGGGTGGGACTTGAATCTGACAAATGAATCTGTACACAGCAGCTCAAGTACCAGGATGATGGCGCTTCAGTGATGAGGAAACTCAGTTTTTGACCTTCTATCCTGAAGGATTTTTTTAAACTTCAGTTGTTCATCCATCATCGCCATCTCATTTAGTCTCTTTTTTCATGGATGTGACATCACACTGGATAATGTGAAATGTTGGAATTGGAGCACTGAAAAATGTTCCCTACAAATGAATCTGCGTTGTTGGGATTTATTGATTTTTTTGTTGGTAATAATCTAAATAGATCTCTTGAAAGTCCTAGCTTTAGTTTTACCATGATTTCTCCCCTAAAACAGAAGATAGAGGAGAAATGACTGAAACACTAGAAACACTGTCATGTGAAATAATCCAACATTAGTATCATTTCATTTTTTTTAAATTGTAGTGGTCACTGCTGCAGTCTCACAGCAAGAAGGTGGTCGGTTTGATTCCAACTGGGCCCCATAGCTGTGTGGCCTTTACCCTGCCACTTCCTCCCACCAGCCAAACTAGTCAGTGGTTAGAAATTACAAATAAAGAGAAGACATTGTTTAGACATGATGTGTTATATCACATTTCACATTTCTCAATCTGACCTTTAGGTTGTTTGCAGAAATAAAGGCTGAAAAAGGCAAATGTGTAATCAGACAGCAGTGCAGTGGAGGGGTTAATACGAGGATACGAAACAAAAGCACTTGTCAGTATTTCTATATTTTATCGTGGAATGTTAAATCCAAACCATACACTGTGACAAAAGCAAAATGGATGTTCTGTGAACCAAGCCCGTTTTGCTGTTTTATGATTTCTTATTTTTGCCTTTGGAAAAAAAACTCTGTCTTAACAAACACATGCCTTGGCATCGTCTGGCTCCCAACAACAGTAAAGAAAACAATGGTGCGATTGTCATCTGTGTGAAGAACTTGCTGCGATGTTTGTTTGCTCTCAAAGCAACATAACACGAAAATCATTACCAATGCTCCATTTACAACACATGTAATTACCTGCGGGGAAAGAAAAGAGCAGGGAAATCCACTTTGTGGCCCTGTGTTTCCTCTCATTTGAACCAAGGAATGCAGAGTTTTTAATTTTAGGTAGCAATCAAGGCAGTCTGGTAGTTGTGAGCCGTGATGTGTAATTATAGCATAATCACTTATTATTATTTTAAATATAGCTCACAAAAGCTCAGCCTGTGTCGTGGATAATTACTCAGAGTGCTTCCCCGTGTGGTCACAACTCGATTTAGACCGCTCTAACTTTGTTTCTGCACTTGTGTTCTGTGTGTGCGGAAGATCAAGCAGAGGGCGTTTTAAGCCCACACTCTTGTGTATGTATGAAGTGACGCGAAACAGAGCGGGTGGCAGATTTACATGGGGATGTTGACACGGTGTGAGGATGAAAGAGCAAGCTGGGACGCATGGTCGGAAGGTGAAGACAGTTCTCTTGTTGGCGGGTCAGAGAGAGTAGCGGAGGATTAGCTCGATACTCACTCTGCATACACAGCCCATCCGTGCAGTTCTTGGACTGGAGCACCATGCCCTCACAGTCCTTCCCCCCGTTTTTGGGTGCCGGAGCGTTGCATTCTCTCCTCCTCCAGTGGGTGCACTCTGTCCCACAGGTGGACCACTTACTCCACTCTGTCCACAGGCCATCCACTACCACACAACAGACAAGACAGATGAGGAAATGGCAGGATGAGAATGGGCGCATGAGTGGGTGTGTTGACCGGGAAGCAAAGAATACATGCAAAACGCCGCTGAAGACAGCGTCATATTTATGCAGTCACCAAGTTTCACCAGTGGAAAAGGACAAGATCATGATTCCGAGTCGTACCTGGGCAGAGGGGATTGCACGCCAGCTTCTGAATGCCCTGCCCTTCACAGATGGCGCCGCCGTTGAGAGGCGCGGGGTTGGTACAGCTACGTGTGCGTTTTTGGTAGCCACGCCCACATCGGCTGTTGCACACCGACCACTCCGTCCACGTGGACCATCCACCATTAACTGAAATTAAAAGTGCAACAGTGATCAATATTCAGACACACAGCAAGACAGATTCGATCAAGCTTCGAAGAAAAATGATGTCACAGGTGGGACGGTCAACACAAGTGCAAACAGCAAGTCTTATATGCCTTGAAGGTGGTCAGAGGACAGACAACTTCAGTCCTGTCAGAAGGAAAATGTGACAGTGCAGGATGCTTTGAGGTCTGACTATCAAAAGTTGCGGCCCTGGAAAGTTCCACAACAGAACTGCCAAAACACACGGCCACAAAGAAATATTCCACTGCAGATTTGCTGAGCGTGCTCAATATCAGTTCTTAAAGCGTAGCTTCGCTTGTTCAGAGGATGATTTAGAAGTCGTCATGCCGGGATTTTTATTGGCGTTTAAATTAAGAGCAGATGTGTCATTTGTTTTCACGGTGAATGTAAATAAAACAGACAGCATGGGCAACTGACAGCAATAAAGCACAGCAATAACGTTGATGTTCGCATTACATCATCAAGCTTTAACGCAGTGTTGGATGAAGCTTAAGAGTAAACCGCTGACTGAATAGCCACTTCTTATTCATCACCTTTAACTTTATTTTGCTTTAAATTGGTTTTTATGTGCGCACATTTGTTGTTTTTAGGGGCTTCCGGAGTGTGAGTAAAGGTAACAATGCTCACAGAGCATCACCAGGCATTAAAAGGGTGTAATTTATCTTCACTGTACAACAGAAGTCTTGTTCTTTGTCACTCAAATCTCAGGGTGCTCCTTTGCCATGCCGTCGGTCAGTAAACCCCGGTTGCGCCGCTCCATTTTCCGTTCACTGATTCCTCCTAATACCTCTCTTCCCTCTCTCATCCATCTCTGTCAGCGAGTAAATCCAGTGTGGAGTGACACCGGGGCTTGTGGCTGTGAACACGTCCGTGGCATTTGAGATGGTGGAACCGGGCCCCTTGGAGCCTTCTGACTTTCAAATGTGACATGCTTATGAGTGAATCCCAAAATAATGGACTCCAAAGAGTCAGTGGAGAAGGCAGCGGCCCAGCCCCCTCTGTGTTGTTTCCACTATGGATTATGGCGTCTTTGAATTTCTTCTCCATTTGTCTTTTGTCGCCAGTTGGTGCCTTTTGTTGCCTGGCTGAGCAGGAAGTCACTGGACCAAAATGTGCTCCATTTATTTTTCATCCACTTTGTCAGATAAAATTACATTTTGTCCTTTGTTTGCTCCCCCGGGTCCATGTGCGTCATCGCCAGTTCCTTTGTACACACATGAACCCCTTCTGCGGAGATGTTTAAGAAAGCAAGGGCACAGCACGCTCTTCATAAAAAGGATGAGCCCACATCAAAGCATTTCTTAAACGCTTTGCGATGTTTCCCATTTGAAGATAGCCACCCTGGTTCACGCTCAGAAAACGTCGGCGCATCACCCTCATGTCCTCTTAAGTCGCCATACAAAGCAACACCATCCCATTCACAAGGCGTTTAAAACACACTCGCTCATCCAACCTGATATGTATTTTACTCTCTCCCCGCTGCTGTGTGAATGTCTGTGGAGTCTCTTGTTAAGTCTCCAGGGATAAAGACAGAATATCTTGTGGCTTCCCATCGTGCACAGGGTGAACTCAGTCGGCCCCGGTTAAACGAGCTATCAAGCTGGTAGTTGTTCTATAAAGAAAGGCTAAAAGAAGAAAAAAAACAAACGTCTGAAGTTCAAAAGATCACTTGCTTCGTCTTTCATTTTTTCCTGTCTTGTGAGGCCTCCAGCAGGCGATGCAGTTGAACTTCACAGCTGTGCGGTGCATTGGCAATCATGTTGGCGGAAACTGAGAGTGTGACTGCGTGGAACCACAGCAGGGGGCTCTTTAAGTGCGGCTCACTCGTATCAGCACCTCACAAAAATCACAAACCCTTTATTCTCTGCTCCCCTTCAGGCAGAAACATGAATACATGAGGAACGTATATGCAGCGAGGTTCTTAAGTCAAACAGACTTCTCACCATGACCAGAAAACAAAGCTCCCCGGATCCAACACACCATTCCTAAGTGAATAGTAGTAGTTGGGGCAGTAGTAGTCCGACGAGAGTTGCATCATGAACTACACTGAACTCCACTGAAAACACACCACTGAAGCTGCATATATATATATATTTTAACATCAACAGTAGTGCAGGCGGTTTGGTACGCTCATGAGCGTCTTCTAAGTTGCGTGTAAGCTCAATTCGTGCACTGCTGATCCAGTCTCCGCGCACAAAAAAACTCTATGCTGCGCACCAAAATTCCATCCTGAATAGAATGTAAAATACCGTAAGTCTCATTATAAACGGATTCATGAGCCTTGTCAATGACATTCAGACATATAAATATTTGCAGAAGTTCCTTCAAGTTCTTTGATATCCAGCGCCTTCAATGGAGTAATGTGACCTCAATGACAAGAGCTCTACCTCATTCCCCCCGATTGTCTCAACTCTTAAGGTGTAGCTGGATGACAGCGCCAGATCATGAACATTTCATGCCGTGTTTGCTGATCGTCTTTTTCATGAGTATTTCTTTTTGTAAGTTTGATCCTGACTTTGTTTTCTCATTTATCGAGTTCCTGTTCCACCATCTATCTTGTATCTTTATTCGTCATTTTTTACCCGGTGGAGACTCTCTTTGTTCCTGTTTTTAACTTTGGGCTGTGTCCCGTTTGTCTTGGCTCTGCCGTTTTTGTGTATTCAACACCATCTGTGTTGATCACCTCGCCTTCCATACATCCAGCGTTCGAGTCTCCTGTCATTTCTGAGCCTGTGACAGTAATTTCACAAGACATTTTCTTTTCTGACTTTTGCAAATACTCATGTTTTCCTCTCATTTTTAGCTTCACATAATCTGATATATCAAAAATAATTTTAATAAAGGGACTATGATGGAGTAATAAGAGGGTGGGGTGGAAGATGTGTCACCCTCAGAGTTATACTGTGTGACGGTGCAGATATTCAGTAGCGACATTCAAGTGGAGGTCACATTCAGCTGACACAAATTCTCCACACAGCAGTGACAAGTGGAGCTGGTTGAACAGACCTGGTGAATAATGCTCAAGTTTTGGTTTATTATAGAGTCATCATAAGAAGGATAGGATCAGTGAAATGAGTACTTTGAAATGAGCACTAGGAACATCATTTTTTAAAATATTTGTTCTCTATTCAAATTCAAGTGTTGGCAGCAGTTTTTGACAAGCAATTCCAAACCCCACAGAGCAACGCTGTGAAGTCCCTCGAAATTACCACTGAATGTGCAGGAAAGCAAATCTATACACATTGAAGCGGCTGCATGAGTCAGTTGGTCCTGACAACTGGAGGCAGTTTTACAGCGAGAGATGCTGATTTACCGAAGACGATGATAGTGGCCGTGGTGCTCCGTCTCTTGGCCACAATGTTCTTGGCCACGCAGGTGTAGTTTGCAGTATCGGAGAGTCGGGCCTGCTTGATGATCAGGTTGTGGTCGATGGTGATGTAGAAGTTTCTATCTTCAGCCGGGTCGATGATCTCCTCATTTTTCAGCCACTCCACCTGAGGAACAGCAGAGAGAGAAATGGAGCTCAGAAACTAAATCGCTGTTAACGATTGACCAGTTGTAGCACTCGTGTCTCCACCAAAGCTTCTGCGCAAAAACAACTCCTGGTGAAAAGGAAAACGGAGTGTTAAAGCGGAGAGGTGACCTTTGCTTATGAGTTTCATTTCTCCAGATGACACAGGTATTGAGACCGGAGCCCATTCAGAACCTTTATTTGGCAGTAAATCACTGCGATTCCTATTTCTCAACAAAGAACAAGGAAACCCAATATCAACAAAGGGTGCTCGATTTATGCTTTCTCATCACCAAAGTCATGCTCACACACAGAAACAGTACAGATCAGGCGGGAAATTAAATTTCCACATTATATACTTGTGACTGTTGCGAGGTGGCGTCAAGCCGGTGCTTAAAAAGAACAACACTCAAGGGAAAAACATAAAAAAAAACCACATACACGTAACAATAAAAAATGAGAAAAACTTTGAATAAAATAAAAATGAATAGCATGGGGTTCATTGATCTACTTTATTCCACTTAGAGGGCGTGAGGCCATTTGTGGTCACCAATCAATCTCTAAACTGTATGCTTTGTAAGTGAGGGCAGAACCTCCACAAAGAACGCACGACAAGGGTTCACCCCAGGAGTTGCACGTGAATTACAAAATGAACATTTTTAAACTATGTAAATGAACAAATGTGCAGGAAAACACCCTCAGACATATACAAAATGGCATTGTACAAAGACTTATGGTTACACTTTACAATACAGAACATTTATTAAACATCAATAATTTTTTTTTTCGTACTTAACAAGTCATTACATTGTCATTGTTCTTAGTTACCATCCTGGGGTCTTACATTCTATCTACAGTCAGGCTGAACAAGACGATAAAGAACTGCATACTGATTAAAAAGTGCCTAAACTGCTAGTGATAGACATTTAATTCATTCATTAAATTCATAATTGTACTGTATAATCTAAAGTGTTTCCATGATCATTATTCAGTAGTTACTGTATAGTCGATCTAATGATGCTTTGTTGAAATACTTTAGGGAATAAATAAAAATCTGGGAGAAGTATGCACAAAAAAACTAGATCATAATCAGTATATGACATGTGTACTGTACATTAGACCTATTTTCAAATCAAATACTGAGAACAAGAACTAATGCCACATCCGGATCGATCAACTTGAAAAACAGTAGCAACCAAGTTACTGGGTTGTATTAACGCGGTGATAAAGACCTAAAGGCCAATGCCGATGTGATGAGTAATGTGAGAGCAACTTGAAATTCTGTTCCTTATGGTTACAAGGTTGTTTCCAATGTAGCACTGGAGTGTGTGAAGTGCACTTAAAACACCCATGGCTGCACAGATCCCCCCCAGAGTTAGGGTGACGGCAAAGATTTGCTTTTTCAGAGGCAGAGTGATAAAGTAGAGCAAGGACCATTTCCTCAAAAAAAAAAAAATGTTTCCTGGATGTCTAGTTTTTCATCAAAGAAGCTGTCTAGCGATCGGGAGGCTCGGTAACTTCCTGAGCATTGTGATAGCCCACGAGGACAAGAGCCTGATAGGAGATAATACAGCAACTAACAGGACTGGCAGAGATAAGCAGGATGTTTATGAACGATTTCTCTCACAGGAGATAAAGCATCTGAAAGAGAAGTGGGTCAATAAAAGACTGTGGTCCTGCCAAGACAAAACAGTCTGCAGTCTTTCTTACAAACAAGACAGACACATAGAGGTACGAGACACAGGCGACTGTGGTTCAAGGAAGCAGATTATGACAGACACTTGGTTGTTAGCAACTTGAATGTTGGCTGAAATCAAACGTCAAGATCGCCCCTCCCTCTTGGCAGCAGCACACAAAAGCTCATTTTGAAAACTCAACAATGCTATCACACACACACATTCACAACTGAATCTTCACCAGGGTGAAATCTCCAAAAATGTCTTTAAACTAGCTGCTTCAGGTGTCCTTTCACCAGATTCGGTGACAGCAAAGGTTTCATGTATGAACAGGGACCATAATTTCGACCTTCAGCTTGCTGTCTTCTTCTTAAATTAAAACTCCAGTCTCACTCACTCAAGCACAATGCACCATGGAGCAGTAGGAGATGCGACTGTGCCCCAGAGATAGATTACACCTGCCCATCACTCGCAGATTGATTTTTCAGATTGCATCTTCCTTCTTTAATATAGCGGTGACTGGCATTCAATATGGCTCTGTAATTACTAGTGAGCAAAAAACAGATGGCTCTCTATAGTAGCCATTGATTGTTCAACGCTCTTCTCAAAAATAGCAATATCATGAAAAAAAACAAGTCAATTAATATTTAAAACCAAACCTGCTCTGAAGACAAACCTGACACAAGGTGAGTTTGAACACAAAGCTCAAATTGTTGTTTATATTGGAAAAGGATTGAGACAAAATAAAATAAAATAAAATAAAATAAAAACACTTTCTCTTCTCCAGGGGTCTGAACCATCCGGCTCTGGACTTTTTCTCCAAAGGTCACCATGGGTCCATCTGATGCAATGATTTCTGATCTTGTCTTCCTTCAACATCCCCAAGAAAAAACTATGAGAACATCTGGAACCCAAGTGTCAATCCTCTCCTCCTTCATTTTCTTCTTCACTACCCTTGATCCCTGTCCAATATTCACTCTGACTCTCATTCACACGTTCCTTGCAGTGTCTTGAGTAAACTGACTTCCATTCATTTCTCAAAAAACCTAGGTCCATAGTGACTCCTCCCTAACCGCAGTCAGGCAGACAGTCCATCACGGTACAACAAAAGAGGAGCTGATCACTGATGTACTCTCGTGGTGTATCCCTTTGTCACTCCGACAGCACACCTCACCACTGTTGTCATATACGTGCTGCACTACCCTCACATACTTCTCTGATGGTGCTGTCTTCCTACAGTACCACACCTAAATCAACTCTAAATTTAAAGGCTTAAGAGTGAAAATGATTTCTTGGAAGTGAGAATAATATTCCATATTTCTATGGTCACCCGAGGATACATTTGTATTTTGGGCTCACAGTGGATTCTGGTTTGGACCTGGTTGGTGGGATGGGGTTGTAATAAGAGCCCTCAGGAGGAAAGAAGACAACTGACATTAGATGCTGGATTGAGAGTGTGTGAGGACAATACAACACTAAATAAACTCCTATATACCACTCATTGCGCTTGGAATTACTCACAGTTTCAAAAAGGTCAGTGACCCCTGATCAAGGGATTTGGAACCAGAAAGAACGTTACAGCAGAAATTGGGGAGTGATGAAGGATGACAGTCTAAAACCTGTGCCCAATTGAACACTTAAGAGTGATGGATGAAAAAAAGTGTCTTCCTTTTCAGGTGAAAAGGTGCTTCTTGAATGAGAAATTGCCCCCAAAGTTAATATAGCTAAGCAGATAGCAGAGAGGTGATGGCATCGCTTACTTCCCTCCACCGGTCATCACATAAAACAGGCTGAAAGGCTCCTGAAAAGCTCACACTGTGTGTTGTGTGTCAGTGGTCATCTCTCTCTCTGTCTCTGTTTGGATGAAATGCAACATTAGCTGGTGATGCAGGCATCAAATGAGAGGAGGCACGAGGAGAGGCCAAAATTTAAACAAACTTGGCTTCAGAGGCAGAACAAAATGTTTCTTGAATAACCACAAACTGGACAGGAAATAAGAGTCCGAACAGAATACAATGTCCTTTTCAACATCCATATTCCCGTCTTCTGCCAAATTCCCTCGATTGCACCTCGTAGGAAAACATCCCAATGAGCTGTCATCTTTGTGGCTCACGCATCTAAAGATCCTGCAGGCAATGTAAAATGACACGGTGGCAGGAGATGGAGCTCTGGCCTCAAGTTTGTCTGTCATGGTCTGGGAGGAGAGGTTTTGTTGTTGGTCTCGGGGACTTGTTTTTTGATGTCACCTGGACTGAGAACACTCAATTGTCTGACCAACTCAGACCAGCGGAAGACGTTTTTGCAAAAGATGGACGTACAGATCTGGTGCCTTGCCTTCACAAGTCTGGCAAACTTTTATATCAAGGGAACAAAAGCTCTTTTCAGCGCAGACGAAAGGGTAGGAGGGGGCGGGAGAGTACGGAGGGATAGGAAGTGGGATTAGAAAGGAGAGTCTGCAACACTTCACCTATCATTTATCTGCTACAGACTATAATTAGGACTCATTAATAAAGCCGCAGACGAGAGAAGGTACGGCAGACTCCACAGAAGAAGAATTCAAATGATTAAAATTCAGCTGAAGACGACTGTCTTCACGTGCCAGCAGAGTGAGGATTCATGCTAAACACACTTCCAAGTCATTAGCGTGGGATTGGCAGTGGAACATCCGGAGAGGTAATTGGCAGGTTTCTGGTCATGAACAGGGCTGGGGAGATTGCCACGTGTCAGCCATCATCAAGAGCCTTCTCGGCAGGTCGCCGGCAGCCAAGTGACTCAGAGAGAATGACAGGACGGTGCATGGCATTTAAAAAAAAAGAAAGAGACAGGTAGGAACTAAGACAAGGAGAGAGAGACATCATCCCTGAGAGACACAGACAGATGAGCTGGAATTGAGGCGTTGAAGAGAAAGAGAAACAGTGCAGTGAGAGATAAACAAATAAACATCCCACCAAGAAGAGGCCCATTTCTTATCTGCTTAGCACTGGGAAGTTGACAGATTAGCACATGTAAGATGGTGAAGAGAAATAAGTTTCAGGAAGAGGTGTCTCAAAGAAAGCACTGTACAATGAGGAGGAGTTGAATCAATGACTCTTATTCGGTGAAATGTGTGTTGTCTCTGAGAGCGTTCTCAAACAGAGACATTATGAACAGGAGCTGAAATTCATTTGAGTCGGTGCGGTCGGCTCAATAACAGCCACAATCTTCTGCATCACGTTGTCAAATAAACGCCCACTGACACGTTTAGACTGAGGAGTTTGAAAATGTATCTGAATAAAAGATGTGGAGATCAAGGGCAGAGGAGCTCGGGCTATTATAACATCTCACATGGTTTTGATCCAAGGACTTTTTATTCAGTCAAACTGAGCCCAATAGAGTTGGAAAAATCCAAAAACCCACTGCGGCAGCAGAGGTGGGAGACTGCAACTCAACACGACCACAATGCAAGTGCAACACACTCATAGCACAACACGATGACAAAGGGGGAAATTGTTGGGGCAAGAAATGGAAGAATATGAGAATACAATTCAGTAGCCCTCAAAGGCCGACCTGTTCATGATGCTCGCAACTACAGCAGCAAGCCACTTCCTGTCATTCCTTCAGCAATGAATGGATGGACGCTAGGGATGGGCGATAATTTATCGTACACGATATAACACAATCTCCACGATGACAATTCTGCATCTCATGATAAACACGCGGCTCACTCGCTGCATTGGACTTACACAAGTGAACATGACGAGACCGTGACGGCGCGCCGCACTCTCCACAGTTGTGGAGAGTGCGGTGGACTTTGGTTCACCATCATAGTTTGAAACTTATTTTTAATAAAGGGGACCTTTGATAATGACACTGTCGACTCTGAGTCTCTGGATCCCTGTATATTTTATTAGATGGAGTGGTCCTCATAGGTTCTCTGACGCAGTCGTCTACCTTGGTTCACATCAACACGTGCAACACTGGCGCCTCGGCGGAACACCGTGCTGAAAATAGTTGGATATTGGACAGAGCTCCGCTCCGGTATTGACAGCGCCGTTGTCGTCTTCCACGTGCCCATTAGGGTTCACTGAACGCGGACACATCAACAAATTCTAAAGCGGTCAAAGTATTAGTGAAATCTTCAATAAGGAAAAGGAAAACAACCATTTTAGGAGAGAGAATTGTGCAAAAGGTTTTTCACAAGACACAGGACTGACATATAATGATTTGGAGAATAGAATATGACTAAATGATCATTTATGCACATGATTTCTGATATTTCTTCAATAGCATCTAGGAAATGTGTCCAGACTGGTCCATAGTTCAAGTCAACTGTTCAGAGACATGAGATACAGCAGACAGACGGCTCAATTTAACCCCTAAATAAAGCTGGCAGAGCAGTCTGTCAGACACCAGCAGCTTCTACCAGAAACCTGAAACATATAACGTAACGTATCTAAATGTGTGTCCCTGCACATTTATTCCGATCCAGACACCACTCGACTCAGTGGCCTGTCTGTGACGTCATCGCCACACTGAGCAGTAAAGAAAGCAGCAGGCGCATGGTGGGGTGGAAGCAGCGGAGCCATACATGACCAGTGTTTGGAAACATTTAGGCTTTTGCAAGAATAGGGCTTTTCTAAATAGGGTGCTCACGGTTTGTTGTAAAGGTGAAGCAAAATACAGCAGCAAAGCGTCAAACCTCCCCACCGTAATTCCAAAACCTCTAATGAATTTAACGCATCATTAGAGTAACAGACCGTAGAAAAGCAGGGAGCAGCCACTGTAAATGCCACATGAAGCAATGGCTGGTTCCTCTTTGCCCCGGTATTCTATGTGAAGGGCTGTTCCTCAGCCGTTCTGTTTCACACGGGTTTTGGGCAGATCAAGCCAGAGAAATATAAAAAGCAGTGCTGAAAATGGTTAACACACACAAGGGAAGCTTTATCGGACCCTGACATGAAGACAAGAAGCAGATTTAGAAGTGACACAGTTGAAGATGCTCGGGTTTCCATCAGGAGTGATTTGGAAGGGCAAGATTAGACATGAGAATACCAGAGGGACAGCTCATCTGGAGCGGCTTGGAGACAGTTAGTCAGATGGTTCGGACATGTGGAGAGGAGAGGCAGTGGACATGTTGAGGAGGAATGTTGGAGACACCCCAGTGTTTCAGTCCCTTCTAGTGTCAATATAAGGTTACAAGTTAAAATGTCACGGTGGGCGAAAAGGTGGCATGGATGTCCATAAGAACATTTTACCTCTAACATAAACTTGATTTTTTCCCCAAGTGATGCTGGTTGGGCTTTAGTCTTATCATGCATCAACTTGTACACAGACACCAGCAACAGCTCCTCATTATGACCATCTAAACTGTGCCTTCCGAGCCAGGCAAGTGTCATCTACATCATTTCGTAGGTGGACTCACATAAGCAGTGTCCACAGTGTGGGTTCTGGACTGCAGCATGGTAGGAGAGCGGCCTGCTTCTCTGCCAGCGTGCGCCAGAACAACACTCATTAGCCAAATCTACAGAACACACTGTATACAATCCAGTCACTTGTTAAGAAACAGTGCAAGGCAAAACCATTCATTACTCACCGCTGTTGTGTCAGAATTAGAACGTGCTGCAGAGCGCGGGGGCGGAGGGGAGGCGTGAAAAAGGATCGCGAGCAGAGGAAAAAAAAATGTTCCACAGCCATGTGCAAGGCTCCTCAAGAGAGAAGTCATTATGAGCCCTACTACACAGAGTCTAACTATCACTCTGCAGTAATTTATTCATGTCACTTCTTTTTTTCACAGCACAGATCTGCTTCAGGCGAAAAGGACACACCTGCAGATTGGAAATGTGTGATTCTGTCACACTCGCTGAGAGAAAGAACACTGGCGCAACATCTGCTTCGTAATCAATTAACAAAAAATAGCAATGTGCTTGTGAATATTGTTGGTTTATAAAGTTCAGAGAAAGACTGATGAAAAGAGTTGTCAGAAAATGTTGCAGCGCCATCTATTGGGACTAGCTAAACCACTTGACTAGGTGAACCATCATTGTATTATCAAATAAAATGTGAAACCATGTGAAAATAAGATGACCACAATTTTAATCCCTACAGAGAGAGGGACGTCCCACTTGTCACCTGTGTGGCAACTTTTGCTTGAGTGTTCGGGTATCATCTTGTCTAGAAAATAGCACTTCCTGCCTCAAGCAGCCACTGGTGTGTTGTTAAATGACCCAACTGTTTTCTGCCTTCATTTCCACTTGTATCAGAGCTACTTTCTGACAAGGTGACCCACCAGCACTGTTTTTTTTTTGTTTGTTTGTTTGTCTGATGCCTCACTAGCGAATCTGGGACAGAAAAACAGCCATGACTTTTGATATTGTTTGAGGCGTGATGAATATGGATGCAGATCATATCTGGTATTTAATTTAGTAGAGTATCAAAATACATAGCTCCACTTTGGGATCCACTGAGACAAATAGATACGAGACACTGACTCGCTTTACTTTATGGTGGTTGGCGAGTGAGAGGACAACAAAAGTGACTTTGCTTTGAACGTTCAAAAAGAAGATCAGAGGATGAATGTCATGCGAAATTGACCAATTCCATCATTTAAAGCCACAGAATGTGGCACTTTCTGTGTGATTGATGAATTGTTCTATTGTAATTTTGAATAGTTCTATTGTAATGTGTATTCCTGTCACTTCAACTACTGGAACCAGTATCAAGGCATGTTGCGCGAAGAAGCTATTTCAACAGTTTTTTTTTTTTTTTTAATTTTCAACAAAGCAGCCTAGAAGAGGAAGACGAAGTCCGAACACCTGTATAAACGCCAATGGACCTATGACTGATGCAAATGAATAGCTTTCTGCTAACAATAGCTACAGACCACAGATTCAACCATGCAGTTGGTTTCTCAAACGCAGAATATGCGTAACTGAATCAGTAAATGTTAAAGAATAAAATGAAGGTTTTCGTACACATTTCGTGGGAAAGCCACAAAACTGTCAGGGTCCCATCCGCATTTGAATGAGACCCTGAATCGTGTCAAATGTGACCCGTCAACTGTTTTCACAAAGTTCCCCAACGCAGCTTTAAGTTATTAACTAGGGCCTTTGCTGTGTGGAAATATGAAACAAAATGGATTCTTGGGTTACTGAATCCTGAAAGCTCCCTCTCCTGAGACAAAACTGTTAGATCTGTTCTGATTTTCCCCATCACCGGTCTTGACGCCCCAAAAACTGCTAAATGTCCGACAGTGCTATTTTTGTTTGTTTAGTTTGAAATGCCTGTTATATTCTAAAACACGTCTCATTGCGTACCATGAATCAGTAGAAAATGACAGGACTAGTGAGGAACTGAGGCAAGTGGGAACGTATCCCCCTCTGCAGTTCCCATCCTTCATCTGGCCTAGTTTCCCGCTTCTGGAGACGAGTGAGAGTGAAGCAAAGATCTGTGGGTGTTTCCTCCCAGTAAAGCCAGCGGACCTGATCACAACAGCAGGGCCGCTTCCCCGCAGAGCCTCAATGACTCGTTACCCATGATCACACTGCAGGACCGCGGTCGACTGAGGAGATGCCTGAATTAAAATCCTGCTTCCATGGTAACAGGCTCAGCAGCTCACAGTTCTGCATCACCTCTGAACCCAGGTCTTTCACTCGGGGCTGTGACAAGGTCTGTGGAGATGGAGGCCATGCAGAGGAGAGGAACAATACACCAGCATTCTTGGCCCCCAGGAAAAGCCCTTTTGCAAGGCTTCCACATATTACAGAGGCTGAAAAGAACTGACCATGGCTGCGAAGAGGCCCTGCCGGTTTTGATTCTCAAGTCTTATGAAAGAAGTTAAACAAATGAAATGAACTGAACATGTGCAAAGACCTTACTGCTTTTATTTATATATTTGCTAGTGGTGATGAATAATGATGGATTAGAAGTCAGAGTTGTTGTGGTGTTTGTTGTTCTAAAAGCGTCATATGAATGATGTAGTTAACCTAAGGGCCAGGGCCCATGGTTGGGCCGTGAGTGCCCCCTAGAGGGCCGCTAGAAGTTTTTTACACCTTTGGGCTGCGTTGTCCATGAGATGTGCTCAGTTGTAATACATGAGTCACGTATGGTGGCAGTAGTGAGTCACTGAACTGACTTGACAGCTGCAAATCTGTGATAGTTACCAACTATGGAGGAGTTCCTGGAAAAAAAAAATGATAAAGAAAGTGATGGCGCACCCCCCAACAGTACAAACTGAAAAACATGAAAGCTCCTGTTGAAGCAGTTTTTATGGCGATACTTTCATTTACACTTCACTTATATGTTCTTTGGAGTTTAAATACACTATACTATTTTTATTTTATGATATTTACTATCTATCTATTTTATTATGTTTCATAATATTTATTTTATTCCGAATTGTATTTATTAACAATTTGCATCAAGTGTATTTTCTTTCTTTTTTCTACTAAATTTGGTGAACATGACTTGCACCTGGTTCTGCTGCTGGTTGGACTTTTCTATGACATATATCTTTGCAATGATCACATGGTTTCATGTCATTTCACAATGTGTTTGTCATATAATGTAACTATTTCAATGTGATGTGATGCTGTTTTAGGGAATCTACCATACTTCCTTATTGCTGTGAGGTAACTTATCCTCGCGCGGTCGCCAAATGTTTTCAATAGTATTTAGCAGGAGAACTTCGAAATGCACCAACTTATTTGCTCATGAAAAAAAAGTGCTCAACTCAATTGAATCCTTAGAAAGAGGTGTCTTCATTGCTAAAACTACAAGGCAGACAGGGAAAAGAACATCTTGAGTTTCAGAAGGCTGAATTCTGTTTCTGCATTTGAACACCGAAATTCTCGGTCAAGTCCAAGAAAGCAAGCAGAAATGAACTCAAACACAGAAAAACAGCCTCATTTAAAACAAAGTAAGACATTCTATCTGCTTCATTTCTGCCCTTTACTTTGTTTTTAAAGGGTCATTGTAACACCGCCCTTGCAGTTTCCAAATAAACCACTAACAACCCACACAATACAAAAAGAGCACTGCCATTTTTCCTGCCAAAAACCTCTCTCCATGTTCGTTCCTGGAATAGCCACAACATCCTCCCCCTGCGATTGATGAAGTAAATATTCATGGGGGAAAAAAACTCAGTTGTTTCTTCAGATAACAGAATATCTTTGAAACTTTTAATCCTGTACAACTGTGTGTAAATGCTTGAAGTGGTTACAATGTCAGCGGCGCTTCTGTCCACACCCCTCAGTCCAGTTCTGATGATAATACTCTGACAAACTGAGCTGCATACTGTCACCAGCCAAGTGTCACATTTTATCCTGAGGTACCTGGGATATCCTGCCGGACTCTCGAAGAACGACAACTTGAGGCTTGACTCTTGCTTACATGAATCTGAAAGGAATGTCAATCTCATGGTATGGGATCCATAAAATGCTCGAAAAGAGATGATGCTGTTGTGAAAATGTTTTGCTTTGAGGGAAAAAAAACCCCCACAGAACCTCACGAAACCACTCAGCAGCCTGACAGGATGTCCTCACTGTGGTGAACCACCATGACAGCTGTAGATGGTTCGGAGCGGCAGATGAGAAAGCACTAACGCATAACTGATACACGGACACGTCAAACAGTCAGAACCACTTTCTTTGATTGACTAACAGACACAGTATGGACTTCATATACTCCATCATATATTCTCCATCCTGGTTTGATGAGAACTGTTGATCTGAATCCTTCAAATCCAAGGAGGGCTAGAAATGTTCTTGGCAATGAGACATCTTTAGAGATGAACAAGGGGAAAGTCATATTGTGAGTTATTTAAAAGTCAAAAGTTACTGCGCACCAGGCACCACCAGCAGCTCTGGAACATCACCTTCTCCATCACTGTGAGGATGTCGCAACGGTGCAACGGCCTCCTCAAAAAAGGATTGTACTGTAGCTCCATATTCATGAACTGTTTGAGAAGCTCCTCGCAATCGCTGTGAAGCAAACGTTGTTGGGTTTCTCTTCTTCGGAATCTGCCTCACTGATCGTTGATCTTTGGGTGTTGCATTTAGAGTAAGTAAAAGTTTTTTACTAGCTTAAAAAAGTACAGTGGTACACTGTCAATATCTAATATTTTCACTTCATCATGTCAATATTAAAGCCCAAAAAAGTACTGTATAATAATGATTTACTCTTTAACATAACAATGAAATCAGAAAATAAACTAGTAGGGAATGGAACTTGAACTTGAGACACTATTCATTAATTTTTTTGTCCCACAATCAATATTTCTGGAACATTTCTATGAAATAAATTTTCGTGTTAGTTTGCTAACGGCCACAAAAATGTTAGGGAGGTAAATTATAAAAATAGATACAGCCACTCAAAGCTCTGTACTCTCACTGCACAGTACTAAAATGTGCTAAAATGGGATTTATACCCCATAATGTTTGGCCTACTCTGCGCATGCCCTTTATCGTCGTCTACAGTTACCTGAAAAATGGCACTGCCTATTTGCATCTCGACAGCATTTGGGTTTGGAAATGTCAACCATGTAACTCTGACATGCATGTGGAACACATTTGTATAACAACACACTGGACAGGGGCTGCACAATCTGTGCGCCCCGCTTGTCTTTCTAATAAAAGAGCATTTGGAGTTCTGTCACACAGAGAGAATATCTACTGCACACAGTCCACAGTGCAACAAAGGCTCAGCGAGAGTTCGGGTTTCATGGCTCAGGCTCAGCTTTTGCCTTCCTGCCAGGCTCTCTCGCCGGGTGACGGATCGTACAGAGCCACATCGCCAACTGACGGCAAGCTGGAGACCTGACAACCGAGGGCTCCAGCCCCGACGAAACCACAACAGCTACTCTTCTTTTCCTTTCAGCTCCCTCATCATTTCTGCATTTTTTTTTTCCCCAAGTAAAGAAAAATCATGACGGATCTTTCCTTGTACAGATCCATATGTAACCGCAGACTTAGCACATCTGCTTATTCAGAGGCATTCTCTCTGGCAGTGTGAGAAAAATCCCGACACGCACAAGATGAAAAAGCAGCGTTCGGTTACGTCCCATTTCCCCGCTTGAGCAGCTGTGTTTGAGTTGAGGGAAAAATAGAAGGAAATAAAAAGGAAAAAAATAAATAAGCGCAGTGGAACAATTTTCTTGTTGTGGAGCCACAGGGTAAGAGAGTAATTAAGAAAACTAAACATGTGCAGACGGAAACAACAGAGCAAACAATTGTCGCTCTGCAATGCAAAAATAGAAACACATGTTTTAAAGGACCTCAAATAAGTATCAACTTAAAAAAAATGCAATTATATTCTATGCAGACTCAATACAAAAAGGTTTTGAGAGGTGACACTACATTTCGAAGTCTGTTTTTTCGGACTCCATAGGGTTAAAAAAATTAAAAAATAAAAATCAGTTGCAAATTGTCACTGATCTGTGGGTTGTCATGAGATCACCAGCACTGATAATAAAAAACAATGATGAAAAAAAAAATGTTTTCAAGTGAACAAAGCACCTCACTTGAAGAATGAGGCGCTCTGACAGTTGAACGACAGTAATGTCATCAACAACAGCTATTAGCTGCCTGCACTACTCACACTGTAACGCCTTCGCTCACTGGCTGAATATACATTTTGACAATTACGAATGTTGTAGTACTTTTGAGGTCCCACTACAACCGCATATCTTGGAAAGCACAGATGTTTTGGACCCCTGCTGAGGCTTTAATCGCTCGACTGAGCCAATCCAGAAGCCTCAAAACCCAACAGAGGAATCTTCACTGTGTGCTACAGCAACTCTATCATAGCCAAGGATTGTGGAGGGATAGTCTGCCGGGGCCCAAACTTTTGGTCCGTTTAGCCTGTCAGCACTTTCAGCACGGATAAATGCTGTGCAGTTCCACTCACTTAACTCAGCTTTTCCAGGTCAGTCATGGCCCTTTACAGATTTCAGTCCCTCCGCTCCCAACTAAAATACAAAAAAACAACAAAAAAAAAAGTAGCTTCCCATTGAGCACGGCTCTATTTTTGCTCCTGCAATTTCGACTGGGCTTTTAGAAACGCTGCTTTGACAGCGTCGGGACGGGGAGGAGATATTGGCTGAGCCCAAGTAATAGACGAACCAAGCTCTTTTCTGCCTCAGCAGATAATCTCAGTGTTCTCATCCGACCGCAGCCCTCGCAGTTTTAGGTGCAAATTAATTATATGACAGTGACCGTCATATTGCCATCATTTTTGCCATCTGCACAACCATGAAAATGGTTATGTCAATGATTAGAATTGAAGAACAGTTGAGATTAATCTTCATTTTAATACAGTACCAGACACAACTTGGGGGGTCCTTACCTCAGCGACAGGGATGCCTTCAGGGGGTCGACATTGAAGTAAGACTTCCTGCTCCAGTGAAACTTCCTTTCCAAGAGGCTCCTGATCAAAGGTTTTTCTCAAATCTGGAAAAAAAAACAAAAAAAAACAATGGCGGTTTAAGACCCACTTGACCTTGCGTGACAGTTATATGCAAGTCTTGACAAGCTGCTGTTTGAAAGGTCAAGGTCACACTATTTTCATGGACAAGCTACAACTTTCTTCCCAACCCAGGGTCACATCAGGGCCACTGGCTTGTGGAGAAAATCATTCACACTTCCCTGATGTCTGGTTGTAACGACTCCCATTGAACAATAACACCTCTTAAGATGGCAAATTTGATGGAGAATTTGAAAAGAAAAAAAGTATTTCCAGTTTGGTCAACATGTTAGTAGTATGTCTGGTTACTTTTGCCTGAAACTCAACTTATTTAAAAAACTTTAGATGAGTTTAAACTTAAGTTCTTAAGAAGGTCACAATGCCCTAAAAAAATCGGATGGATACAGTTACACGTGGAAATGCCGGGGTAGCAAATATGGCTGCCAGAGGAGCAGACTGTTAACATCTTCACGGTCATGAAAATCATTTGCAGGCCAGGTGCTGCCTGTGGTGTTGCAGGGTCAGTGTACTGTACGTGCCTGGTGCAACTCTGGAAGGCATAGCTGCTGAAAGTACATCAGTAAAAGACGCGAGGGAGATGGGGTGGGGCCCGGGTGGGGTGTTGGAACACACGAGAGAGGGGGGAGTCTGGCATGTGAAAAGGCGGCCACGACTGACCCCGTACGGTTAGTCGTATTACGAAAGCAGCAGCGCAAAGACAATTCCAGAAAATTCACAAAAATGTCCCGACCTGCATCCTAAAATTGAGAGTCAAGAACGTCTGCTAAATTTAGATTTGAGATCATGAAGTGAGGGATGCTGCTGGGGAGGTGCTAAAACAATTCATTATGAAATTAAATCACCTTCTTGAAGTTAACAGAAAGAGAGGAAGTGTTCCAAATCCCTCATTAGAGCGTGTTCGTCCTGGAATAGAATCCCGCCTCCTCCCCCGAGGCACAGCGAACACCTGCAGTGCATTATTTTTTTTTGGAAATTTACTTTTTATTGCTACGAAATCAACCTGAAAACCATCTTATCCTCAGCATGTTCATAAATATATCATAATTTATGTCAACTTGCAGTCCAGATGTTTTATTTTTCAGATGGAGAGATGAGACAGAGCGAAAACAGTTCTTGTGTTTGAAGATGTGAGAGTTGATATGCTGTTGCTCTGCAGTCAGAACTACAGTGTGGAGACGGATCCTGGTTCAAATTGACTCCCAGAGATAAAAGAGGCAGGAGTCTCTGCGTGTCAGCAGAGGTGGGGAAGCAGCCGCAGTTTCTTCTCCTTCGTATACACGATGACATACTACTTTGTGATGCGCTGCATAATGCTCCGCAGTCAAATCCAGTGAATTTAATTTGATTTTCTTCCAGTAAACTAGGAGGTGAAGCGGCGGCCTGGCAGCTCACCGTGGAAGATTTTAACATAGCACTTGGTGGTTTTGGATGGGCCCGACCTGCTGAGTGGCACTTCACTTATGATTTCTTAGTTTGCAGGTTTGGCTCAGATGTTGTACTCGTGGAGGAGGATGTTGTTTTTAAGAAGGTTCAACTCGTATCACTACATGTAAATACTGGTGAGAGTTGGTCACCGAAGGCAGACAGAAGGTTGGTCCCTCTAAAATACTTGTGGGACACGTTCGGGCGCGGGACCAGCTGAGTCAGCATTCCTGCGGGAGTTTCTCCATTGTAACCACCTCAGCCTGCTCGCGCCTCAGAACCGTGAGAGAACCATTAACCTTAACTGAACTTGTTATAAGAGTCACCCAACATAACGGAGTGCAAAAAACACATGTTAATTTATTCTTTCTCTGCTGTGTTCATTCTGACTAGCTAAATCGTATTCATGGTGTGACCCGCCGGGATAAAGGAAAACGTTGAATTACGAAAACTAAACACACGTGACCAGTGATTTAGGTCTGAGTAACTCAGTACTCAAAGCCATGAGTAATTCCAGCTGTGGGACAGATACAGTACAAAAACCTGTTCAGGATAAAGTCAGACCAAATTGTGAATTTTGGAACATAAATCTGATATTTCACCAACACAACAAAAGATCATTCCACAGAAACTCTCTTATTGAGTAGATGCAACCTTCATCTGTATTAAATGTCTAGTTACATTTGATTATTAATATGAACGCACCAATACCAAAAAAAAAAAACTTGTATATGAGAACTCCCCAATACCTGTACTTTCCTTTTTTCTATTTTTTTTTCCATATAAACCGTTTAATTTGAACAACATTCCTCTGTATTCTTTTTTACTCCAAGTTTCACTGCAGTACACAACACAAATTTTACAAAGTTGTAAAATAAATAAATTGAATATCAAAAACTGCACGCTACCATAAAGTGGTATCGGTTTCGGTGGCCATTCTATGAGTAAGAGTACTCAAGCCCGGAATAGGACTAATATACGATGTCAGTATTGGTGCATCTGTATTTGGAAAACTACCAAAAACTGGTTTGTTTCTGCATTTTATAAGACCTTGAAAGTTTGAGGAGGAATATTTCTGAACATAAATTGGACAACGTAGACACAGAATTGGCCATTTTTATATTCAAACTTAAAAATACATTATCATTGTATTCTTGTCATGGCATAATTAAAAATAAAAATGAGGAGTTTTAGAGCTCAGACGTCCAACAGTATTGAGTATAACTGTTGGCACCTGTTATGTTTTTACCACCATCAAGAAGAGGATGAAAAACCTGTCATTAGTCAATCTGTGGGAAAAACAACTCAAAAACAGAAGCAAACAAAACAACAACAATGAAACTTTCAGGACACACTGACTATGGCGCAAGCGTGAGCTCCTCTTTTTCCTGCCATGTGTTTTGTGTCGGTGAATTTTTGAGACACTACTGCCACCAGCTGTCCCACTGAACTGATTGCTATGGATGATATTTCACCTGCCTGAAAACTGCACAGAACTATGCTGCTAAAATGAAAGCGCAGACTTAAAATAACATGGGGTGGAAAAAATGACCTTGGGCCACGTCAACGCTCTGAATACATTTCTGGTTATTTACTGAAAGCTTCCAAAGGTACCCCACATGAATTGATATACAACATTTGAAGTTCATTCGTCCCTTTCTCCACCAACTCATCTCCCACGAGGTGATCGGACATGCATTCAAATGACTCCGTGAAAGTTTATGATATCAAAAAAGTGGAGGACACGGCTCATATCGCCACGAGTCCGTAGACTCCAGACTTCCACAACAGGAGCAGAAAAAGCGGATGTATTTTTTGTAGGGATGTCGCTGATCACAACAACCGATCACGTGCGACAGCCGGTGCTCTGATGAAGCCCTGCTGGTCGTGACGCGTCCGCTCCTCCCTACTCGCTGCTCAGTGGGCAGCGGCCTGTCTGCTGTGGAGGTTCTTCCAATCTGTCATGTCAAGTTTGAATGCTGTGCAGGGAAGAGCCTTTACATCACTAGAATCAGCACTAGACTCACGATCAACTGACAACAGTCTTCAGACACCTGAATGGTTAAACGGCATGCTCCTGACCAGTTGAAACCAAAACCTGCACCCACATGGAGCTTTTGGCTTTGAGTGAGACATGGTGACATGTTAGTTGAAACATGTTGTAACACTTTCATTTTTGCACGCAATTCTCACACTTAATGACTCATGAACGTCTAATGGACATTGAGTCGGTGTTTGAGTCCAGATATGTGTGAAGACATTAACAAAACGTTAACAAAATAACCACCAGCACTAATAAAACTGGGACTAAAGAGGTTACTGCAAATCATTTAATATCTCATATCTCTGATGAACAGCTTTGGAAAATATGATTTAGCAAATGACGAAATGAAAACACGAACTGAGGAATGAGATTAAAGCCGCATGTGAGCAGATGAAAGGAGATGGGAGGAAAACAAGTCTAGTTTCCATTAAGGAGAAACGTTGTCTGGCTCTGACAAGACACTTGTCTGGAGCAAGAGCGCCGGGCAGAGGAGCTAATCCATTCAGCAGAAGCTAATGGGAGGAGAAGAGGGTCCGTTGTGATTTGAGGGATGGGTTAGTGCTGGCAGGCTGCTCATCATGGGTGATTATAAGAGGTGGAGCAGCGGGAGAGGACGCAGCGGGAGACTGAACGGCATGATTCCGATTCACCGGGCGAGTGGATACAACAGGAGGAGTAATAGGAAGAGCCAGTGGTGTTTGAAGAGAGTTAATGCGCTGAATACAGGCAAACGCAGTTGGAAGCCGCTGGAAAAGTTTGGGAGGCGAGACATGAAAGATTGGAGATAAAAGGAAGAGGAAATTACAGCAGAAAACAAGAGAGGGGAGGTTTGTGTGCTGTCAAATAGAAAGGGACGAGTCAGGTAGAGTCAGACATTGACTCTGGAGAGATAATGGTCCATGACAGGAACTCGTTTTTAAGGTTCCCAAATGAAGACAAAAATGGGTCACCTTTTTGTTTTGTTATTGTAGCTACTGAAGAAACCGCAGGTCTTCTCAGTCTTATCCAGCACTTTGGTCAGATTTTGAACCCTATACCCGCTGATATTTTCCAGGCAGCAGAGACTCCCTGCTCTGAGAATAAATCCTGGGGAGATCCCTGATCCCTCTCCTCAGGAACCCCCTACTGCTCTTCTGAGGGAAGACTGAGGCTTTGCCAAGCCAACTAAGAAAGAGAGTCACTCCAACATGGCCCAGGTCAGGCCCGGCACTATTCCTAGCTGGACATGCCGGGAGTGCTTCTCCCAGAGGAGCGGACATGGGACGTCCTAAAAGGATGCCTGCGCTACTAACAGGCAGTGGTTTCCTCCCAGAAGTCTAGGCTTGCCGTATTTCTACTATAGAAGTCCAAACACGGGGCAGAGACTACTACCTTCTGGCTCAGCTATTTCCTCACCATAACACATTGCTACAGACTCAGCACGCTGCACCGATCTGACCCCAAGATATTTAAAGTCATCCACCCATTTACAACTGATATCCATGGTCTTGCATTCAGAGCTATAGTGGTGTTGCAGTGACGCCATTGCATTAGAACCTTGGAACAGTGGCAACCTCTAAAATGATCTTAAGCAGCCGCACAAACTGGAATGATGAAGAAACAGGAGTTCCAGTCTATGGGGAAGAACTACTGTACGTTCAGTTACTGCATAAGTGCAAATGTAACAGCACTCAAAGATATTGCAAATAATGAAATAGTAGTTTTAGCAGCTATGGGTAAATTGAAGTGACACTTATCATTGAAACTTCATTTACAGAAGTACGTTGTAGTTGCTGCTGTCGAAAAAATTATCGTACAGTAGCGTTAAAAATAGCATACAGTAGTAACTGTAGCGATTTTAGCAGCAGTAATAGTTGTACAACAATCCCAATATGTATATAGTACTTGTTGAAATGTTAAGTGAGATAGTAAGTTTGAAGGTTCTGTGGTTCATAGATGGCTGGCACACACTTTCATAGTGATACTTTTGTGTAGGAGTAGTTGATGTTACATTTGTAAATATTAGTACAGTAGTTTTGTGCGTGGTGGTAACGTCACAAAAGGAAGTGGAACTAATAGTAGTTGTGAGACAGAGTGGTGCTAGGGCACTTGAGTTCTGGTGCAGGTGTCAGAAAGAGTAGTACTTTAGCATTATGTGTTGACTTAACAGTAGTAGATGTAGGGCAGGTGTCGAAGTACAAATGGATGTAGTCGAGGCAGAGGTGGTCAAACAAGAGGAGCAGTAGAAAAATGCAGCAGTACCAGTGGGAAAGGTGAAAAGAAGAGACGAACACACTGTAGTAGCTGCTCTTCTGTTGATATTGTTACGGCTGCTCGACAGTTGCGTGTACACACTGGTCTGAGCCAAATGCCTTCCAGGATCGTCTGAACTTCTTTTTGTCTGACTGTGTTTATGCTACAGAAATCTTAGCACGACTTTAATTACTTTCAGTCTGACTGGCAGTTTGTTGGAAGCATTTTGACATAACAGACCGAGTCCATTAAAACTGAATTGTGCTTTTCAGCGGGACAACACAGGACCACCAAGGGGATCAGTTGTACGTGTGTTGCTGTCACTCTGTCTCCTCCACAGTGTTTCTCCAGGTGCTTGAAGTGGCTGATACACAGCCGACTTTTTATCAAGTTCACAGGGGCACTGCCGTCCTGCGATAGCAAAACTCTTTATGCACTTTTACTATCTCCAGAATCTATAAATCTGTTATGATACTCAAGTCTGTGAGACTCATTTCCCTGGCAGCCGAGAGATTTAGTTTGGAGAGGAGCAAGGCGATGAGCGCGCAGATAACGGCAAAAAAATGGGATGTTGAGAGATGAAGAGTGTGGGAGAGTACTCACAGGCGATACGGACGTGCGCCTTTCGGCTTTTGGTGGTCCCCGCAGAGCTCCAGGCCACACACTGACACCAGAAGTCCTCGGGTCCAAAAAGCTCCTCCACCTGCTGTCGAGTGATCTCTATACTGGCTTCTCTCACCACCAGGCCTGTGTGGAGGAGGGAGACAGAAATGAGCTCACGTTCAACAACAATACCAACAGAGGAAATTTAACTGAGCGAAATAAATCTCTTGATCGGGACCAAAACACGATCCACGCTCTGACCTCATCCCATAAATCAGGAGCTTACATCATCCCATTTTCTTTTTGGTGTGGGTTTCTGGCCGTGATACCGGAGCAGCTGGATCCCGGCCCTGAGGGGGAGGATTCTCCGCGTCATGGTTGAGACAATCCTATTCTCTAACTCCTCTGATTACAGCTCATCTGGGTGCCAGGACCAGAAACAAACAGAAATAGTCTGCACCGATGCTTCCATCCACAGCAGCAGAATATGACTTTGCCAGTGTTTCACAGATTTGCATTTTTTTGATGTGTCAAAAAACAAAACAAAACATGTTATCCACAACTGAATAATGCTTCATACATCAGTCAAGATCAGGTGGTTATTTCACCAGTGGTTATTGTAATGTTCCTCAAAAATAAAGAAAGAAAGAAAAAAATAAAATCACATCTATCCAATACTACAAAAGTAAAGCAAAACATTGTTTCCAAATGAGATAAATAATTCTTCATTTGAGTGCGTGAGTGAGAGGTGACCTATTTAAAGAAAGTTAATGAATGAATAAATGCCAAAAGTATTATAAGTATGTATTAAGTATGTTGTAACTGATGCTGACAGAGTGAGTTATGAGCAAGAATGAAGATGATGGAAATGAATAAATGATTTAAATAGTTTGGGATCCACCATTCAGACAGAGAATATGAGGTGAAGGGGGGAGTGCAGGCAGGGTGCAATGATGAGAGATGACCAACAGGGGTGGTATGGGGTGGAGTGAAATGAAAGCTTTGTACGTGAGTAGTGGGACCCGCCATGATGAATGGTTCAGAGACAGAGAGACAAGAAGCAGAGTTAAAGATCCTCAGGTTTTCAAAGGGCGAGAGTCATATTTTCAAATAGAAAACAAAGTTAGGGACGCCAGACGGCTGGACACATGATATTTGATAAACGTCTGAAATGAATATGCCTTGGTTTTGAATGCAGTTGACCATTTCGTTGTTAGCATTTATTTATAGCTTTGACTCCTTTTGAGGTTTAAGATTAGAAATGAGTAGTCACAACATTATTTTTCGCACTCAAAGTTTGCTATCTTTTCCGTATGAGTCACAGACTGCTGTGTATGCAGACTGAGGCGAAGTAAGTGTGAATGCAAATAAGGTGTCACAGAGCCAAAACGGTTCATGTGCAGTAGCAGCTTGGTCAGTGATGATCGTATTCACTCGTATCACTTGGGACTCAAGCCTCAGTTGGGACTCGCCTCATCCTTTCCCAGAGGACTTTGTATACTAGACAGGACTGAATTTTCAACTTTTATCAGGGAGCAGCTCTCCACCAAAAATAAATGTAAAAATCTGTTGACGTGTCTGGATTTTGTCCAAGAAGAAACCCAATTCGCAGAAAGGGCTGTGTATCTGATGAGGAGCTAACTGGTTGACAATGATTGTATTTAGACAGTCAGTAAAAGGAGAGAGAGTTCATGGCTGCACAACACATGAGGTTAAATCCGTAGATGACATTTCATTCCAACGATTCTGCAGCAGATTTGCAAATTCTCCATAGGCACTATATATATATAAATCCCCTCTGCCACTGGGTTTCCACAGTGCTGCTCTATTAACTCAAGACGTTCAGCCCGCTGGTGAAAAGTCAGGTTGATACAATTGTTCCCGGAACAGTCATGCTCACCTACTCAGCTGTAATGTTCGAGTGAATTTTGACATTTAATTTATGCCCAGATCCTTCAAAGGACCCTTTTGTGCCACACGGAAAATATTTCCACGGTAGGAGTCCCGCCTAGCGCCGAACAACGGGAGGAAAAGTCTGATGTTGCTGTTTGTCATTGGTATGACATTTCCCAGTTATCTTTGTCATCTAGTTTAGTGATGACCTGCTGTGTTGTCATGGCTCTTATCTGAGCACCGAGGTCGTTTGTCTCCGTTCATCGGATCCACTTTAACACGTGTTGAGCCATGTATTTATATTGCTATAGTCTTAAGTGAAGAAAATATATTTAAATGTCCATTTACTTTTTGTGCAATGGTCAGTTTTTTTATTGCTACGTGTTTTTATTCCTCATATTGCTTGGAAGCTTTCAGCATTAAGTGTCAAGAATAATAAAAGACAATGAACATTTGGACATTAATTCAACGTCAGACCAATGCATTTGAAATTGATTTCAAATGGTGAATGCAGCACAAATAATAGTGTTCTTCTGTAACTCTATTATTTCTATCTGTGGTTACTAGAGAATGACTTTCATAAGGTACTTAAAAGTCACCGAAGCCATCTAAATTCTATTTTTTTAAACGTTGGGCTTCCAGCTAGTTTATCAAAAAGAAAATGTTATCGTAGGAAAAAAAAAACTTCTTTAGAGCATTTTATCATTGCAAATGATACACAGTGGGAAACATGGTCTTTGAGCTCATGCCAAATTATGTAGTCGACGAATAAATCATGCGGCCACAGCATCAAAGCTGGATCAGAGTAAATTTAGTTTCAGAGCAGCAGGGTATCATTTAATGAATTTCATACATGTCCAACTCAGTACATTAGAAATTGTTTCCCTGGCCAGCTGAGTTTGGCTGCCGTCCCTAAAACGCTAAAGCACGGGAAAGAATGGATGATAGCGACACCATTTGCACCGAAAGAAGCAAAGTGCACAACGCTGAGCTTTTATTTTGCAATATTTAGAGCTCCTCACTCTTTCGTGACGACAGCATGATGTGTTTTTTGGGGCTTGAGTCACATATAAATGACTCACCAACATCACACGACTCAATCAATCGGAAACCTAATCTGATCTTGAAGCCCCATTTTTCATTACACGTGGTGAGTCACTCCCCGCTCAACCGCAACATCACAGTCGCTCAGTGAACAGAAGCTTGTACACTAAAGTAACAGGAAACAGATGAATTCTTTGAATTATTCTGCCAAATCCTTTCATTTCATTTGATCCATAAATGTGTGTGAACATGGTGAAACAATTACACCGCAGCTCATCACTCAACACCAAACAAACTTGCCAGATTGAACCAGAAATCTCATGAATAATTGCGATTATTGACACGGCACTTTTCTTTCTTCTGACTGAGGATGAGCTACGTGCACTACAGTTCAAACAGACTGTAAGCAGGAGGTGTCTGAATAAGTGAGTGAGCGAAAGATAAGAAAGAGAAACGAACATGCCATTTTATTTCGGGTTCAGTGATTTCACACAGCCCCCCTGTTCTGGCACACACACACACACACACATTAAGCATGGGAGCATCCCACACGCCAGCTTAGCTCTCATGTAAAATTTACGCTGTGCGTCAAGCGGTGCAGCGACGTCTATGCTGAGTGCTCGTGAGTCTGCACACAGAGTGTGTGAGCATTAATTGTTTAAGGTTTTCCACGCGCGTCCGGAACATGAGTGATGGGCAATTCCATTGGTTCATTGCCAGTTTAGCAGTTTTAACTCTTATTTCTTCTTTGTCTTTATTGCTGAATAGCGTCTGCTTCTTAAAAGTTTGCAAGGTGAAGTCACAGGCTTCACTCAGCGTTTTTGTGAGGGATTATCGGATAGTGTTACAGGGTGTGTCTAGGTTTTAAACGCGGGTTTTTTAAACAGGTGACTGACTCGCTGCATTGGACCTGCATGAACATGACGAGACCATGACGGCGCACCACACTCTCCAGCTCTGCAGCGTTTGTCAGCGGACGCCGGCGTGTGACAGCTGTGGAGAGTGTGGTGGACTTTGGTTCACCATCGTAGTTTTAATCTTCTTTTTAATCCAGGGAACCTTTGATAATGACACTGTCGACTCGGAGTCTCTGGATCCCTGTTTCTTTTATTAGATGGAGTGGTCCTCATAGGTTCTCTGATGCGGTCGTCTGCCTTGGTTCACATCAACACATGCAGGTTTCCCGCTGCACTGGCGCCTCCGTGAAACACCATGGTGAAAATAGTTGGATATTGGACAGAGCTCCTCTTCCACGTCCCCATTAAGGTTCACTGATCGTGGACACACTCTCACAGGCAGCGCTAATGCTATGACTTGGCATCAGTTAGGGACCATCAACAAATTCTAAAGCGGTCAAAGTATTACTGAAATCTTCAATAAGGCGATGGAAAGCAACCATTTTCGGAGAGAGAATTGTGAAAAGCTTTTTCATCACACAAGACAAAGGAATGACAGTTTGTATAATGATTTGGAGAATAGAATATGACTAAATGATCATTTATTCACATGATTTCTAATATTTCTTCAATAGCATCTAGGAAATGTGTCCAGACTGGTCCATAGTTCAGGTCAACTGTTCAGAGACATGAGATACAGCAGACAGACGGCTCAATTTAACCCCTAAATAAAGCTGGCAGAGCAGTCTGTCAGACACCAGCAGCTTCTACCAGAGACGTGAAACACTGAGTTTCTCATCTCTACACTTGGTTAACTATTATATTTGAAAATAAACAAATAATGATGTTGCAGACAAACTCCACTAAAAAGTTTCATCATAAAACAGTTTCAAGAGAGACTGTAGTGTTTCCAGCACATAGATTACAATGAAAATGTGTGTGTGTGTGTGTGTGTTCCTCCTCTCACTGTGCTCCGCTGTCTCCTACAGGTCAACAGGGCTGGTGGAGTCATTATTATTAATCATTACTAATGCTCTCTGGTGAGGATAATCATACGTGATTGAGATTAGCTCCAGCAGGCAGCCATTGTTTCATATGCCTTTCTTCTTCCACTCAGCTCTGTGTGCCAGCACCTGGGTTGCCAGGTGGCAAATGCTCAAAGTCAAAATCAGCATAGGAATTTATCGTTTACCAGCCCTAAACAATATATCAAGCCTATTGATGTGCAATAAACAAGAAAGAAATCTGCACCAACTTCCTGGAGGCACCACTACACAACGGTGGACGGAGGCTACTGACCATTCAGCCATTCAGCTGCTAGTCAAATGTCTCCATGGCACTCACACCTCCAGCCCAGCAAAGCACGATGGGCCGAAGACGTCACATGGAAAAAACATACAGATGGATTAAATAGTACCTACGGGCTGGAAACAGATTATTGATGGCAAAATTGTGGTGCAAGTGGAACAGACTCAAGGGGCTTTTCCTCAGGGAACTGAGTGATTTCTGGACTGACAGGTTATTTTAACTTTATTGAACTTGTCTGCAGTTTCTTAAACTAATAACTAAACATCACCAACATCAAATCACAAAAAAGTAGATATTTGAATGCATAATCTGCACAACCAAATACTACAAACGTGTCTTCTTCTTTTCTTCTCTGTGCTTCTGTCGACTTCTGTGACAAGTTAAAAGGCAGCAACTGTCAGCCTTGTGTTGTCCAACTCAGCTTCTTTCCGATTCGTACGTGGAGTCATTCATGACTTCATGGTTAATACCAGTGCCGGATTAAACACTTCCTGACGCAGTGTACTTCAAACACAAGAGGCGGCTCATTGTAGTGGAAGAGTGGCGTTCCACTAAGGCCAATGACCTCATCCAGTGACTTCACGTGTTGCTCAGCTCGGCCCCTGGAACTCTGTATAGCATTTCAACATGTCAGGATTTGGTCCAGGGTCTGTCACCCTGTCAATTTAGCACAGAAATGAGAAGCCGGACACCTCATTGAAGAAGATCCATTATTAATGTGGTAACTAATGTGAGCTAGCCTCGCGGCCGTGACGTACAGCAGCAGCGGCTAACACTATTGATCAGGCCAGTCCTGCAGATGAGGAGGTCAGTGAAGGAGAGCAGGACATAAGTGCTATAAGTGGTGAGGAGAAGAGCACTCTGATTTTTAACTGATATTCTGGAGAGATAAGCGATCCCATGGGTATGTTACTCCGCCGTCCCTGACTTACAATTAATTTGCTGCTCATTTGAACAGATCAATGCTCCTTCGACTCATGAGAGACAGTGACCTGCCCTCGACTCTGGAAATGTCACAGTTCTGGAGTGCGAGGCGAAGTCTCGAAAGGTAAATCAGAGCAGACAAGAGTTCATTTGTCAGCAGTTGTTCTCGGTAACTGATCTATCTAAGAATCAACAGTGCATTTTTGATGTAGTGTTAAATAATGTCTTCTCAAATTGTTCATTTCCCCTCACATTTTTGAAATTATGTTACTCAGTTTTACTTTTTGTATCAGAACGTTGTAACAGATTAGATTTTTTTTCCGCCATAATTGGGCATTTCTGAAAGTTTACTACTCCAGGGAGGGTGTGTCTCTGTATTATGTGTTTCATCACACCTTCCCTTCAGCAGAAGTACAAGGCATTATGTGGCGCCACGCGTTAAGTTAACCATTGTTAATATTGAAACTTGAAGTTAAGTAGCAGGCGAAACCATGACTAGCTAATTCAGTGTTTTCTGACCCCTATTTTATTGTGTTCTTTGGCTGCTGTTCAACAAATAATCACATGCTATAAAACTTTGGGTTCTTTTGCTACATGCAGGTGCCTGTCTGACCAAAATTGTAAATGTCAAATTGTAACTTTATATGGCAATCACTTTTTACTCCATGCAGTTTTGTGGTTTATTCAAGCTCCTACATTCCACATGACTCAGAGGAACAATTTGGAGGATCATGGTCACATGGGGGGTGGGAGGGGGACATAGGACACAAACACTTATGTGCCGACATTCTACGCGATAGTCTGCAACGGATGTGAAAGTCAACTTGAAAACATAGTTGCCATTTGATGCCTCGGGGGTGAGAATCTGTAGGCACGATTGGTGAGTTGTTTACTTGGGTAAATCAAACACATTCATGCCGATTACAATCAGCCTGATGATGGCAGCCCATCAAAACTGCATTATTGATGCAATCACTGGTGGTAACACTTGATTCATGGTTCAGAGCAGACGAGTGCAGAAATGTATACACCTCAGTAGATGGAAGTCAACTGCAAGGAGAAAACCATTGAAAGCCTTGGTCCACTTCCAGGGACCAGCAGTCCTTCTCTACTTCCATAATCCAAACGCCTCCATACATCTAATCATACGTGCTGAAAATAAACCAGTCAGAGTGGGCGACGAGAGCAGTTGTTCTAACCTTTTGGAGCAAAAAAAATTTCTATAAAAAAATGAAAATTTGAATGGGCAGAATTAGCCAGACTGTTGAAAATGCACAAAACCTAAAATGTACTCTTTTGATGACATTTACAACAAAGAAATAAAAAGAAATTATAAAACACATTTCGATACCACCACAGACAATGACGTTTGCTGAAGACATGGTGATCTGTAGTGGGAGCACAGATGAGTTGTGGAAGATGCAGGGGACTTGGAGGTTGAGGGAAGAGGAATGAAGTGCAGGAAATGCAAGACAGAATACATGCGTGTAACTGAGTGAGAGGCAGGAGGACCAGTGAAATTGCAGGGAATGGAGATGAAAAAAGTATTTGGCATGAGTCATATGGAGTGATGGACAGAGATTAAAATAGTCGAAGGGCAGCATGCAGCCATGATGGAACAGGTAAAGGTGACAGTCAGGTAGGATCTGTGAAAGGGAAGTGGCAGCTAGAGTGAAAGGGAAGCTCTAAAGGATAGTGGTGAAACCTGCCATGATGTCGGGTTTGTGCTCTGTTCCAGTAGCTCTGATATAAAGAGAAGAAGCAGAGTAGAGTGTGAAGTGTCGGAGATGAAAATGCCAAGGATTTATTTGGGAGTGTTTAGGAAGAGCACGATTACAACCAAGCATATCAGAGTAGAAAAGTCTGGAGGCAAAGGCAGGGAGGTCAGACAGGTGGTTTGGACACAAAGAGAGGTGAGACTGGCAACGAATGGTAGAAATGAAAGTGGCAATTAATTCTTATCCTTGCAGTGTACTAATATATAGGAGGTGGATTTTTTTTTCCTGCATTGTTGCAATGTATCCGATTCCTCTTCTTGACAATGACATGTCAGACAGCAGTGAACAGCCGTATGCTGTCTTCACTAGTGCAGGGTACAGTGGGGCAGCCGACAGGAAGCTGGGTTGAAGGATGATGTCTTGGTCCCCCTTCGCATGACAAGTGCCGTGCAATCATTATAGATGTGCTGAAACACGGAGAAATTCAAGTGCGCAGACAATTTGTGAAGGACTGGGCGAGTACGTTTGTTAGCCAAGACTAGTCACATGGTCATTGATGAGGTCATCGATCACGCCGCTCAACATCTCAAGACAGCCGAAGAATTTGGTGAAAACTAGCTATTTCTTTTTTTTTTTCATAGGAAAAAACAATGACAATACAAACAAATATTACATCATTTTGCTCGATATTATCGGACATCTCTTGGTATATGCATCATTACACATATCTGACTTATCCAGCATTTGCTTATGTATTGAATCCCTTTCTTGGTCTCAACACGGAATGAGACATACTTGGTAACAAATCAAATAATTCGTTCATAATAATGTGTTGATCCTTGACGTAATGAAAAGAGAAGGCATGACGGATTCCAATTGTCAGAAAAAGAGGAAAGAAGAATAGAGAGAAGAGAAAGATCCCATTTCTTTAGGCTACATTATCGACCAGGAATCGACCAGGTCTGCGAGTTTACAGTTTTCTGTCAATCTCAGGGAAATCAGAGCACCGAGGTGTGGGACTGCCCCGCATAGCTCCTCGCCTGGAGCATGTATAAAGACGTGTGGGGCGTGCAGGCATGAATGGGTGAAAATCCAGTGCAGTAGAAAGCCTGTGGACATTGAGTGGGTGCCTGCTTGATGTGTGGGTTGTTTGCCGCGTTGATGCTTTCAGCACCAAACCTTTTGGCAGGAGGGCTAAAGTCTCTCTTTAAAACCTCGTCTCTTCACTCACAATAGCCATGAAGACATTAGAATTCACTTCAAAGGTACATCAGGCCAAAATGAAATGGGTCGTTGCAAAATCGTGTCAAAAACAAAAAGATCCAGCCCCAAGTGCAAAACTGTTTTTTGCTTTGTTTTGATTGTGATAATGTCAAACGTGTGAGGCAACACAGCCCTTCTCTGCCCTTCCAGTTACTCTGTTGTTTTCTCCTTATTGTCTCTACAAGGAAGTCTAATAACAGGTAAAAACAGCAAAGCAGATGCAGCAGCTCACTGCTCTATGTAGAAATATTAATAACCAAAAGCACATTTTCTCTTTTTTACAACAACAGTACACCGACAATAGCTGGCAGTTTGGACCGTCAAACAATGAGCTTGGCCTTAATCTGACCACTTTGTTTCCACAATGTCATGGATCACCTGACATCTTGGTGCCAGTGCTGCTAAGGGAAGTTGAAGTTTCAGAAAAATGCACATGTCCAAGCCTCAACAATCTGCTTGCTTCCTGACTAACAAGGTTTGAAAGCGCCCAACATCGACAATAGAACCAGGTTCCCTAATTTAGGAGGAGCATTTCACCATGCCACTCCTGGGACACTTCAGTGATGCAGCTCAGCACACCTGGTAGGAACACTGTCATTTACTAGCTGAAGTGATCGGCTGTGGACAAGCCGTGAAGCAGACACTTCCAGTGGAAACAAGGTGAACGGGAGAGTGATGACACAAATCATCAATGCCTAATTGTTCACCTGGAGATCAGTGGGAATGTCCAGACATTATTGATGGGCTATTGATGATTCAAGAAATGAAATGTATAGGGCTACTTTCTCAAACAGATTAATAGATCAATTGTAATCTGCAGAACAGCAAGTTATAAACCTGTCGACCTGCCTTTGTGACAGACGGAACATTTTCAAGTGCCATTTCATTGTGTTGACAAGATACGGCAAAAAGTTGCTGATAAGTGCTTACTGACCCGAGTTCTCGTCCACGCGCTCCTCCACCGTGTGCTCCTTCTGGTGGACCCACTCGCTGTTGCACTTGAAGTAGATCTGCGTAGCCGGCGTGGCTTTGCAGTACAAGTTCACTGGTTTGTTCTTCACGATGTAGGCCTCCTCCGGCTCCATGAGAAACACGGGCAGCGGCTCCGGCGGATCTGAAGGAAAAGTTTCCGGCAATTCTCCGAGTCCAATGAAGTCATCGTCAACTGCAAAAAGAAAGGGGTGATTAAAGACAGGGAAATTTGGATTTGAAGGATGGGAAAACGAAAGAGACAGCTTGCTATGACCGCAGTCTTTGAATGGGATTATCCACTCAAACAGTAAACAGAGATCCCTGTCCCAAATCCCTGTCATTAAATATTTTGGAATGTTTACACAAGTGTTTTTTGCAGCACAGGAAATGATGGGATTCCTCTCAGGCAGTAAAGGCTGCGTGGATTTACAAGAAAGCAACAGGACTCCCTCCGTCTGACCACAACCGACTTCTGCCGAGTCCGAAGCAATAATGAGAAGCAGAGTGCAGAGGTTGACTTGACAAAAAAAAGATCTCTTTCTGTCTTCCATTTTCTCTTTGTTTTTGTGTCCCTCACACAAACACACACACCATCGCATGACCTCAGGCTTTTGGCCCAGTTTGTGCCATTCCTCCGATACTTCTGCAACAGACAGATACGCTTCCCTGTAATTACAGTCCCTTTCATCTCCCCGTCCTAAATCACACAACAGCAGGCCTGCTGACACTCACACACACACACACTCTAGCATCAAAATGTACATAATGATCCTAAACATTTCAAACGCACAACTCTGCAGTCCCCCACAAGGAAGCGCAACTTTGTGACTCTTTGAAGAACGGAGGATGAAGCCTATTCGCCACTCCATTTGTCACCTCCAGTACTGTGCTATTCTTACCGCTGAACCGGTAGACATCAATTATTCATAAGTGGGGAAAAAGAGCGAAGGGTAATAGAGACTCAGCGGGAGAGACAAAGTAAGCGAAGGAGCTAGAACAAGATGGTGGAAGGGACCCCGCCCCTGGAAACTGTTGACTCTAGCCCATTAAAACGGCAATGTCCCAGATCAGTCCAGCTGCCAGTATCTAGATGCTACTATACTGGTATCGTCCTCATAAAATGTTCACTTGTTAATTTGCCTTTGACAAATGTTCTCAACTGATTTACAGGATGCATTGTTGACTATTGCCATACAATCATAGAAGCTCATTCACCGTCCTAAAGACGGGGGAAGAGAAGCAGCAACGAAGGAGACAAGCGTTTATCATTCCATCAGTAATTCTTCCATGTCCTTCTATCCTGTGCGGACACGCCGGAGCCTTGTTGTCTGACAGGTCTCCTCCTGGATGCACTGAATAATGCCTCGGCTGGGCAGTTATCTCATCTGTGATGTCTTCCCAGCTATATTGCTACGTTCGTACCTACCAAAGATTGAAGACAAATTGAAAGTAAAGCGGAAGCCAATCAGTAAATGACCCATGAAGGAGGCCATTACCCGTCTGTCTTTCGACTGGCTGCCTTGCTTTGTCGCCAATAATGCCTTTGCACAGAGTACAAGTAAAAATAAAGTGGCCTACAAAAAGTCTTTAGTATATTGAAATCTGACAAGAGTGACTTAGTTTGGCAGCTGAGTTCTTCAAGCATACCAACACCAGTTTGATGCAGTTGTCGCAGGTATTCAATCCTGTCTTCCATTTGAATAAGACAGATACATTGCAAGGCCATTGAAACCTGTGGCACATCTTTTCCTCCCCCTTTAGACTACTACGTTAAACCTGGGGGCCTTCCAACTAAGAGGGGGCTGATGAGCTCCAAACACCTTACCAGGTAGATGTGAAGGGGGCATCCGTATATGATGACTGAGCTTCCTCCACCCACATCTACTGATACTCTTCACAACCCAATGAGAAAACACATTTCAGCCAACTGAACACATGATGTTCTTCCAACCAGTAACCAAAGACCATGACCAAATACCAGGACTGGAAAGTCAATCCAACAGTATGTTAAGATCTTTGCCTTTTGCTTTCGGGCACTACGTCCTTCAATCTCTTGAAAAAGATCCTCGAATATTTGAGCTCCTCACCCAGGGAAGGAATTCCACATTACATTTAGGAACCATATGCTCACCCCAGTCACTTTACACTCGGTTGAAAAGATTTTAAAGACAATTTGAAGATGTGAGCTAGGTGAAAACCTCATCCAGAGCTGTGGATAGACAGAGTCGAATAAACATCCTTTTTTCACATATTTGACGGCAGGTGATATAATGTAATGTGAAAAAAAAAAACTCCCTCCCAGACCAACAAGCCAACTAGTAGACCCTGACCCAGAAAAAGGCGACGACAGAGAAGGGAGAACCAACTCATTAAAATCGTGCAAGCCATCTCTCACCCACCATCCCTATTATCCATCTATCAGTCTCTCCATTCTGGCTCCCTCACAACGTCAAACTGTGAGGCAGCAAGATCTGAAACCAGCATGAAAGTGTGGCTTCCAAGACATGTGCACACACATACACATGCACAGCACAAACTTGCAAATTTATCAACTTAGTCTACGCAAGAAATAATAAATTAAAGTGAATGAAAGTTGCCCCGTGGTGAAAAGCCAGCCAAAAGATGATAAAAATAACAGCAGTGACAGGACAAATTGAAAGAACTGCGCTCATACCAGTTGTGAATTTCTCCTCAGAATTCAGCGCCCCAATTCCCCCTCAGAGCAAAGTGCAAGAACCTAGTAATGATTACTAGGATTACTCCCTAGTAATCATTTCCTTTGGATTACCAGGGAGTTTTTATGCAACTCAATTCATGAGATACACAAAATCATATAGACACGTCAAGAAATGTGTCACTCTTAGGTTTACACAATCCCTTAGTAAACTGGGCATTTGTGATGGACAAAATGTCAGTCTTACACATTGTGACTTCCATTTCTCAAGAGCAAGAAACAGTAAATAAGTAAGGTCTGTAGCTAAAAGGTAAATAATAAATAAAACCTTTTATGTGGCTGTGTCTTTCAAAAGTAGAAGTCCTAAATTGGAATACTGTGCAGTTTTAGGAATCCAGTCATTCTGCTTGTATCTATCGGTCTATCTGTCTGTCTGTCTATCTGTCGGTCGGTCGGTCGGTCGGTCGGTCTGTCGGTCTGTCTGTCTGTCTGTCTGTCTGTCTGTCGGTCGGTCTGTCTGTCTGTCTGTCTGTCTGTCTGTCTGTCTGTCTGTCTGTCTGTCTGTCTGTCTGTCTGTCTGTCTGTCTGTCTGTCTGTCTGTCTGTCATTGGACGTCCTAGTCGGGTGCAGTATTGTTTGAATTCTCTCATGGACATTTGTGTAAGGCTAGAATGTTAGAAATAGTTATATTAATTATCTTTAGACTTCACTGGCAAACAGTCTTGACAACAACTGAAAGGGCGATTGTAGCCATGGGAGCTTTTTCACTGTTTTAAATGTGAAATAGCTAATTAAAGTCAGTACTTTTATTCTTAATGAGGACGAGAAACCAAATTACATTTGGCCCTTTTCTTCTTCACATTACTGTCAATTAATTAGTCTGGTTTTACTTTCTTTTTTATTGACTGTTAGTTAGCAAAGTCAGGGTTTCAGCCAAGATTTTTTGAAACCGAAACGGAACCCACCCAATCAAGACACGATCTGACAAACAAAGGTAAAAGCAGAGGGGGAAGTGACACATTCATGGAATTGGTGACAATAAAAACCCTATTTTTTAATTATGGGAGGTAAAACTCTCTACACTCTGCAGCCGTCCTGTCTCTTCATACGTTCAACCATATGCACAACTTGAGTTCGATTTAAAATGTCGGAAGCCACGATAATTCAGGTGAGACTTCATCGTTGACACGTAGTGGAAACCCTGAAAGTGATGCTAAAATTACATACTATAGGAAACATGACTTTATAAAAGACAACACACGATGAAATGAAACCATGCAGCTAAGGTGCCAGTTTTAGGGTTGTTAAAGAAGGGAAGTAAAGAAAGATTAACTTAGAAACATCAAGATAGAAGGCTGTGTCCCACACTTCATGACGTCACGCGTAAAGACGCCGTGTCATTGGCTGCCGTGCTGTGTTTTGTTTCCTGCATATCCAGTGTTGGAGACGTTTTGGAAATGCCAGCTCCAACGTTGTTGCAACCTCTTGCATCGGCGCTGATCATCTCACTTGGTTTGGTGAACCAACAGAGAAGAAGTGGGCGGAGCTGAAGCCGGCTTCACTGCTATGTTGCGGTGATAGATCTGTTAGAGGTGTGAGGATGTTAACATTTTGAAAAGCCCACTGTTGTTTGTTAAGACGAAATAAAAACATACTGTTGTACATACATGTTGTATTGTTCTTGTTGTTGGGCACAGTCGACCATTTGGGTCACTAACGTGTGATACCAGAGAAAGTCAAGAAACGGAAGAGTAGTCCTGGCTACTAAAATGTCCCTGATGTCATATCCAACATTGTTTATAAGTATAGTACTTTGGTATCCTGGAAATCTATCCACACTTCATATTCCCATGTGGTTTCAAGTCAGCTCCGGAGCTCCCTCGGTTTGAAGGGATCATTTCAAGTGGTGAACGGCGAGTGCCCTCGCTCTGAGGAGTATTGAGACACACTACACGTGAACGTGAACGCGGAAGACCCAATGTTAGGGTCAAAAACTAGTGTTAGGGTGAGAAATGGGACACAGCCAAAGTCCTGCACTGTCAGGGGAGCTTTTCAAGTTTTCCACTTTGCCCTTGTACTGTTTGTACACATCATTCCCATCAGATCTGGATCCAAACATGAAAGGTCTTACCCCTCCGTTCCCGCGAAAGCATCGCGTTACGGCAGTGCCACATAGAAGGGCATCTCTAAAGCAGCTGGATTATGCAGTCACTGTAAGTGAGGTTTCAGGCCACCTGACTTCACTCCACTGTACTCCAAGCCAGTGACAAAAATGGCATATTTCAAGAGAAGTGCAGCATTATGCCGCTTCTGCGCCGCAGAGCACCTGGAGGAAACACTCACATTGAATCAAGCACAATCAGCTGCGGGACACTTTGGATGGAACAGAAGAGCTGCTGCTGTGCTGGGCTGCTCTTTGGTGTATTTGATCATGAGTTTTCAAACATGACGATATTGTGTTTTGTTGTCCACTCATTCTTCGGTAAAGTGTCCAGATGTGTAAAGAGTGACACCCTCAGAACACAGAGAGACAGACGACAGCGTATACTTGACAGCAACATCCAATACACAAGAGCATTCATCTCTCCTTCATATTTGGCCAGATCCAATAAGCAAATTCGCTTTTTAATTCCGTGACTTGACTTTTTAATCACCATCTCCCCAAATTGCCTCTATATTGAGTGTTAAAGTTTAATGAAACTTGGCCTCGCAGCACTTTTACTCTAATTGTATTTTGCTTTGTAATTACAGGGAGTTTTGCTAATTCATATTGTAAGTGGGAGCCTGCGTTAGAGAATATTTTCAGAAGCAAATTGAATTCTAGATCAGTTCCTTATAACAATAAAGCCCTCATGCATTTTAATGCCTGCTGAGGTTAAGTAATAGTTGCGTTTACATTGCTGACAGTTGAGTTAGTGAAGCTGGAAGAAATGGCAACTTGCCTGACGCACAATCAAAGTGAGCTGCGTTTCACAACACTAACATCGCTTAATATTTAAACAGTCAGATCAAAAAGTCCGACGACAAGCAAAAGTTTTTAGCAGACAAGAACACAGAGACTTGAAAAGAAAATCCTTGGTGCAGAAACGCAGCGATGAAATCAAAACATATCCACTTTTTCACATTTGTTCCATAGACAGGTGCAGTGAAATGAGACAAGTTGTTTGACTCGGTGGTCTAAGTACACATAGATAATGGGACTTTTGCTGAGGAAAAGGCATCATGGAACATGTGAAGCTGTTAGAAAAAACAGCTCAATTAAGTTGAGAATGAAGTCACAGTCACATGAGTCATAATGTTATGTAACGGCTGTCAGCATCAACACCTATTCAAACCTCACCAAGGGAGCAACAACCTCCAAGATGAAATCAACAACTCATTTCTTTCAGTTGCCTCTGACTGCAGGCACGAGGCAGACAAAACCCATCTGCGAGTGAAGACGTCTCACGCCCTTTTTTTTCCTAGAATTTGTGCACAGAAGATACACCATCCAATAGGACTTTACCCGTATAAAAAATAAGCAGCTTGTGAATTTCTTGAGTCGAATGGATATTTAAAACTGACTGAACAATCCAAGCTGGAGAACAAGTCACACAGACGCTGCAGTCTTCATTTCCGAATCTGGTGGGTGGAACCCGACGAACTGCGATGTCATTCCTCGATCAAACATGTGAGGTAAATGGAATGTTTCCATTGCGTGTATGTTTGCCAACTTGATGCTTAGAGAAACAACAGACAGTCATACTTGGTCATCTTTCACCATTGATTGTTTTGTTTAACTTAATTTCTGTCTTTGATTTGATAGATACGTGGATTTATAAAGGTTGGGTGACTGAAGGAATGAAACGTTGCTTGAAATCATATGAGTTTGGATTTTCTTGTAAAACCTGACACTGACTGGTTCAGTTAGCAGTTAAACAAAAACCTGACTACAAATTGAATGAGTGTTGTTCGGTTTATACCAGTGCTTGCAATGAAAGGGTCTGGCAACCAAAAACATATTACAAAGATTGGGTTCAGACCAATATCAATAGGTACAGCACGTCTTTATGTGAATGCTAATACAGACAATTTTAGTGGATCGCAATACAACGGACATGGCAAAGTGCGGCCTGGGGGCCAATCGTGGCCCTTTGACTGTCTTTATGTGGCCCTTCTGGAGTCAGAGTAAAACTGACATTGCTGCTGTCGCTGACATTTTTGTCTTGTGCATTGTTTTTTGTTCATTATGATGCAACTGAAACATAACATTCTTGTTTGATTACTTTTCTCAATTGTTTATCTTTTCCGTTTTTAGGAGTATTTCTAGTCCCTTACAATACATCAGAATTGAAAGTTTATTTTGAAATGAGACACATCGGGAATCTTTAAATGGAATGTGGTTTAAATTAAAACACATTCTGTGCATTTTTAAAGTGTACTTTTATAATCACGTGTGATGTCATTACATTTTTTATTTTTATTTTCAAGTTTCTCTTACCCTTCTCACTTTGGGTTTGACGGCCCCTCTCAACGGTCACAATATATAACTTGGCCCCTGAAGAAATTTATTTTCCCACCTCTGCACTACAACAATGCCAATCAAGCGGTTGAAACACGAACGAATAAAGATAAGTACAAGAATTTGAATTAAAGGTTCATGAAGAATCGACCACATACATATATGATGTCACACATACGGTGTGACATATTGACAGTGATCAAGTGGACTTTTTCGTCCGGTAGTCAGCCTTTCGCGTTTCATGTTGACGCAAGAATTGTTTCTGTTGAATCAAGGCCAAAGCAAAGTCATGTTAACTGAAGCTCGGTGTGCAACTGAAACTCTATTCTATTGTGGGGTTCTGTTTGACTCCTCTGGTTTTCAGAGATTAGAACTACAGCAGAGACAAGAGTTACACCACAATTCTTAGAAAACACTTTACAAAAGCTGAGATCAGTGCAGGGTCTGAGGCAATCTTCAAATGAAATCAGGTTCCAACTCTCCCTGAGACCAAACAGGTATGTCAGTCCCGCTGACACGTTAATGACATCTATTGTGCAAAAGACAGACAGGCTGTGGACATCAGAAGCACTTAAGACATCCAGCTAGCTTGGACTGCAGTCATGGAAATCATGTTCGCATCAGCACACGAGCATATGAATTTGCAAGCCTTGGACAAACATAGTTTATTGTGATGAAAGAAGTTGGAGAGAGAGAAACATTGGACGAGGAATCTTTAAGTAGATCCCGCTCCAGTGTGTAAAAATAGCATTCAAGCAAAGCTCAGACAAGATTATTATGTTTTTACACTGATGTTGAGTTGTTCCAGGGGAGATAGAGTCCCCTATGCAAATCATGAGGGGAAAATTATTGAAATTTATGCAAATAAAAATGCTGCATCTGATTTGAAGCCAAACATTGGTGGGTTTGTTTACAACTCGGTCTTTAGAGGTTTGAGGCAGCACAATATCTACATTGTTGAGTGATAAAAACTGCCTCAAAGGGACATTTATTGTTGTGCCAGAACCAGAAATCTGATGTTAAGATGCACATAAAAAAAGAATTTCAGGAAATATATTCGAGCGGCCAAGTGCTCAGAGTGTAAAGAGGATCCATCACTGCCTCTCACAAACTCTTTGTGCTTATGTCAGATAGTTGTGGGAATGTTTTGCTCACGCCGTATATTGCCTGTGATGCCGGGCGATAACAGCTTTTGAATGTCGGGCTCAGACAACACCCTGCGAAGATAAGCTCTGTATTCTTTCTGTACTTAAGCAGATTTATTGTCCCAAGAAGGGCCCTATATCAACGGCGTCCGTCAGGGGAACGTCAGGCAACGATGAACGCCAACCTAAATCTTTCTTTTTTTCCCTCTCCAATGGCCTGTCCCAACCTTTTCTTTTACAACACATTTTGTAAAATCCTGTCATCATATAGGAAGAGAATATATCCAAGTGCACTCTGACAACAACAGGGGGCTTAACTAAGCCATGTTTTGATGAGCTGGCGAAGGACGCGAGGTGCTTTGCACCTGAGAGGTCAGAGAGAATGATAAAGCCCTCAGCTGTCATGTCACTTGAAGCAGGAAAAATGGACTGTCAATCAGATCTACCAATAAATGCTTTGCGCACACCTACCCATTATATTGAGTGGGGATAAATCAATTGTAACAACCCTCACAGGTCAATACTTGTTACTATTGGATTAAGTAAGGACCCAGTGGCTTGAGTCAATACGGATGGCCATTGTTTTAAAAGTGAAATCCCAACATGACAGCAGGAAACAGACGCAAATCAGAGCAGCCAAGAGGTTTAATGCATCTTTCCACTCCGTTGCTTGAAGTCCACAAACGCGCTGAGAGCAGGGATGCGTCTGACGCTCGGCTGCAGCAGGTACCTATTGATTACTGTGACAGGCCGATGACCTCCTCTTCCCCTGCCTCCCACACACACACACCCATACCGTCCAGGACCCTCGGCTCAGAACACTCATATTTCCTCTCCAGGGAATCCTGCCATCACACACAAGAGAAGTAAGCCGACATTCTGTGAAGTGGAAAGTGATGCACCGCCTGCATTAACCTTTCAGTCAGTTCACAGCATTTAGACGAGGTGATAGTAGGTCAGAATCACGATCGTAACCTGAATGAATTATTCAGTACAAACATGTCCACTGAAGGTGACTCATCTAGTCGGCTATGGATTCTGATGATTTTAAATTCTTGATTTATGTTGAATTTTACCAGCTATTGTCGCATTATTGCAGTGAGAAATGACGCTCTGCTGACCAACACTATGGTAGGTTCTTGCAGTGAACACTGTCTGTTTTACTTCCAACTCATTCCTAATCATTGCAGTTCCACATGACTTTCACTTTCATCCTCTCGCATGTCCTTCGCTCATTATCATGAACCTCCTTCGACCGTGACACTGTTCTTATTGACTGTGTCCTGGCATGTGGTGGCCGTCGGTTGCCAGGGTCATGCTAGGCTTTGGCTGCTGTCTGTCCAGCAGACAAGGTCAAAGAGTCAAGACAAACATGGTTAGTTGGCTTAAATGGAATTTGCAGCAAACAGCAGCAATTTTTTTGCATGTGCAAAACTTGACATATTTACAAGGATAATTGTCACATGAATTTATTCCACAGCGAGGGTGAAACCATAAGTGTTGTATGGGACTGGCAGAATGAGTGATGGGGCTGCTTTTCACCAGCAGAACATCGATAATGGCATTACACAATTACGCATGAATTTTTGAAATCCATAGTCCAGCTCTTCAGTTCACCACACTCGTGTTAATCTAAGGTTTGATGTCAACAATGTATGAATGTCAACATTCTCCCTGTAATTTATGGCTACATTTATACATGTAGTGAAAGACGTTACCATTCGACATTCCAGAATTTTTTCAGAACCAAAATTACATTCCAAGTCCAATCTTACCTTCTGCACGAAATGTGAGAACTTCCAAAGTGGAAATGTTGATAAGGAAACTGAAATTCCCAGTCCGTGACTGACAGAGACTAAGTAGGATAAGTCCACAGAGAGATGGCAGACTGAGTGACGGCAAAATTGTTCTGCATTTAGGGGAAGACACTTTTAAATCATGGCTTTGAGTGGAAGAAATGGAAGAGCAGCGAAGACACTCAAGGGAAGCGAATCCTCAGTTTAAAGTGAAACAGTATTGTTACTTTGTTAGACATCATCTCTTCTGGTATATTTCATTGTGAGGATTCATTTCACACTTAGTAGGTTGTTTGCAACGCATTTTTGAATTACTTGTTTTGTATAACAAGTAGAAGGGTGCAACAGAACATGGATTGATACATTTAATTATTTGTATTATACTATATCCAATGGGTGTATATGGAATGTAGCTCAACAATGCACTTTATTATGCATCAACAATTAAAATACAAGTGGCACAGGGCGGAGGAGAACACATATAGCACATACTAAAGTAGAGGGAAGTACGAGTCAGCTCTGAGAGTAATGCCTCAAGAACACAAAGCAGGGCCACAGAAGTTTTATGAAAAATGCAATCATATTGTACTTTTATTTGAAGCATACAAAGGTCGTGCTATTTGATGTCTTGTGTCACTAAGTAATTAATGCGGGCGAATATAGCGCATTTAGGATTTTCTAATGCTTCAATTTCCTCTTTTATCTTAAGGCTTTTATCGTCCACATATATTTGAATATGATTACAACACTAGGTTGCAGTTTTATCATAAGAAGTTTGTTCATTGTTTCCCTTACACTTACTTTTTCTATCCCGTTTCTGAGTTATACTACTCCTGCATTAAAATCCATTTGGTGTTTGATCGGAGAATGATGCTGCTACTTAGAGAGTCACTCCATCAGCGGCAAGGGAGGAGAAGCCAATGCGAGGAGAGGAGGAAAAAGCTCAGGAGGAGTAGTGGCTCCCTGGGGCGCTGTAGTTGTGATGGGTGAGCTGTCAAATGCCCCATTGTCCAAATTACCCAGCAAGCACCATGTCACCATCGGGGACTAATTTACGGGAGCGGCGGTGGTTCTGTGCAGACATCACTCTGGGAGCACAGGACTGAAAAAGTAGGTGCAAAGGAAGATTAGGGAATCCAACCGAACACCTTGCTGAGAGGTCCGACCGGGCTTGTCAGTTCACAAGAGGTGCTGATTAACTTTGAGAAAGAGTTTCTTCTTTGGCACCTTTTCTGCTTCAGCCGCTCCAAGACGTGTGTCAATAAAAATCTGTGGCACGCTTGTCTTCCTTCATGCCCCCCGCTGGCTGTGAGATACCCATGATCACTGATGCACAAACACTTTGCAGTCGCAGAGACACCTCTTGGTATAGGGGCTTTTTGCTTGAGTTCACATAATGACCCATCCTTTTAGAACAAACTGGCACACCCATTTACTTGTCACACGTCACCCCCCTGAGCGCCCAGAGCCTGGCCAGGCCATCACGCCACCTCACACCAACCAGCAGGCCAGAGGGACCAGCGGCTCGTGTCAGCAGTAACATGCTCCTGATCCCTCACTGTGCCCACTAGGTGGATGCGGCCCTAATTGGCCCACAGCAGCGGGCGTTCCCCGGTCAAGCATCGGTGAGAGCCCAAACAAAGAGCATGAAAACAGCGCCGACTACTTTCATCAACACTTTAAGGCACGTGCCAATCTTATCCTTGGTTTCACTCTCATAATGCCACAAAAGTTACTTTCCCATGAATGTCAAAGGAAGTGTATATCACAAATTGACTTGGCATCTATGAAGCACAATGCTTTCTTCTTCAGTTTTCACAGCTACATGACGATACAAAACCTTTAAATTGGCGGACCAGATGGCGCAGACGAAGGCTGGCCTGGGTTATTGTGTTTTTTTTTTTTGCTTATTTTTGTATTTTGATGGAGCAGCCACGCCTTCTAACACACGGGATGAGTTGATGAATATCAGGGCTGTGACTCCGTCTGACTTAGTTCCAGTACTTTTGGTAAACATGCCGGTGTGCTCGTTCGCCTTCGTCGAAGAGGATTGCGTACGCCGCTTCCCGAGATAATCCTCTCCAACGTCCGCTCGCTCAGCAATAAGATGGATGAACTGGCGCTAATGTTGAGAAGGAACAGGGACTTTTCCTCCTCTTGTGTTTTGTGTTTCACAGACACGTGGTTGAGCGATCTCACCTTGGACACTGGGCTTCATCTAGAGGGTCCAGCTTCACCGCATGGACAGGGTTCCGGAGCTCACCGGCAAAATCAAAGATGGAGGAGTGTGTTTCTACATCAACGATGGCAGGTGTACGGACGTGACGGTGATTTTTCAGCACTGCGCTACCTCTCTGGAATGTCTTATAGTGAACTGTAAGGCATTTCACTCCCCACGTGAGTTTGCTTCATTCATTCTAGCTGCCGTTTATGTTACACCAAGCGCAGATGTTCACGAGGCTCAGCGTGTGCTCGTGGACCAGGTCCTGCATGTGAACTTTCCCAGACTCCCCTGTTATAGTGCTCAGTGACTCCTGGTTCTGATGAAAGAGCTTGAATCCAACAGTACACCATGGTCTAGTCAGATAAAGGTAACAACGCTTTTCTGAGGTTCAAACTTAAACATGACCCAGAAAGAAAATCAAAGAACAAAATTCACAAAGAAGGAAGAAAAAAACCAGCCAGTCCTGCAGCCATTTCTTCTCTTAGTTGAAGTAGTTAGACCTCAGGTCACTTAAATTCTTCCTAAGTCAGTATTTGTATTTAAAATGGAAGACTTTTATGAGAACACAAAACCTTAGCCAGTAATTCATTAATGGAATGAGGGAGTTTCCACAAATTACAAGGTTCAATTAACTAAATCCAAATTCTCTTCTGTTGAATGATGAAGTAAAGATAGACATAGGGGTGTAGGAAAGCACTCATGCTACTATTATGCATCTATATCTGAGTGCACAATATTGACCCCAAAAAAAAATGCACGGACATTTTGTTTTTGAGAAGTATGAACTAACTTGACAGGAACCTCACTGTTTAGCTAAGATGACCATTACAATGGTCAGTAACTGAAGGTCCTACTGAGTTCATAACAATGATAGCTTTAATGTACATAATATTATATTATTATTATATCGCCATGTTAAATTTGTATGTTACAGTTATAATATACCCATGGTGACAACAGATACATGGAGCTAAATCAAAGTTGAACCACTTAAACCTCCGGGAGGCAAAGAAAGACGGTGGGGTTGACTGGTGACTGGAAGTATCATATATCTATATAAGGAAAGGGCAGTCATCATTTGGCTCCTGCAGCCACACAGTTGCACACACCTAAACAGAGGGACTCAGATGTCTGACCCCCCTTTGTTTCCAATCCTCAGGCAGCATTATCTGAAGGGCACTCCACCCTGGAAGTGTGTCAGAATGCGTGAGAAAAACTGCCGGGAGAACCGAGTCTATTCTCTCCTGTCTGTCACTGAAGCTGGCTGCTAACTCCCTGGAGACAAACACACTCAGCACACACACACACACACACACACACACACACGTTGACATCAAGCCATCGGATTTAATTCTCACTATTCCTCCACCGTTCTAGAGGCACACAGTGTCGTAAGAAGTTCTCAAAAACATCACTGCGTCATGGACCCTGCAGTTGGAGCTGGTATCATCAGCTGTTCTCCAAAGACCTAATATTTGAAGGGAAACATGATTTAGTGAGTGTCGTAACGCTGTGGAGGAAGACGTGTGTGAAGACAGTTGTGTGAATGTGTGTGTGCCAGTGTCAGTGTGATAGCTGAATTAATGTGACAAGACAGATGTAATGTAGATTCATAAATCTTAGCCCTGGGACCAGGAGCTGGAGAGCAGGAGGTGACACACACACACACACACACACAGTCATCATGACGCTGATAATAAAACACAAGACCCTGCTAGCCTCAGCCGGCTAATAGACATGACTCTATAGCTGGCCCTGAGGGTTTTTCCCACAAACACATACACACATACGGATATGTCAAACTCATGGGTCACAGACACACACAACTTTATCTACTTTTCCAGCAATTTATTATGCTGCTTTGAGCGCCCTCCCAGTTAAATGTAATACTGTTAGAATCTTAGCGACTGCAGCCCGCTCTTTGGAGGAGAGAGCTTGTTGCAAAGTCATTAAAAAATAAAGAAAAATGCACCTCCAAAGAGAAAAAAAAGCACAGAGGAACAAAAAAGTTGTTCAACAGGACTCGGGGGAGAAATGCACACAGCTGCAACGCTCTTTTCACTGCTCATCTGGAGAGATTTCCAGAAAATCTGTTTACTTCAGGAAACACCTTACTAGTTAAAAGATATTAAAGCATTACAACTCAATGGAAAAAAAGGAAGAGAAACAGGTCAATTTGTATCAATAAACCTGGCTCATTTTAGATTATAGCATTTTCATTTATGATTCAACTAAACCAGTTTGTAACCATTGTCAGGTTTTTAAAAAGTTAAATCGGGTTCTATACCATAATAAAGAAAACACATTTCTTCACACTTGTTGAACAATCTACTCTGTTGCACATATTACAAGGAAACCTGCAAAACTGTCCTTTGGAGAGCAACAAACTCTGCGTGGATATACAGTAGCATCAATAAAAAAGGCATGCGTCGTGATTGGCTCAATAGCACGCAGCAGAACTCAAAGCTCCAGGTCTTTACTGATTTATTGGTGAAGAGTTAGAAACATCAATGTACATGTATGTACCTCAATATATCTGATCATGACATCTAACATGATCCGTAAATAGTGTTAGAACTGTGCTAACTGACATGTTAGCGTTCAGCACGGGAGTGCCCAGCGTGATTGATCAAACACGGAACACTTTTTCATCATTAAACCATGATGTTGACGGGTTTAGGTCATCATAAGGACGCATCATCCTCACAAACAAAACAAAGCCATACTTTTGTACGCTTTATGATCCATCACCGCTCGGACTCCTCCGTGACTGTGATGAGCTGCAGGCACAGGCCTTGACGCGGCGCTGGGAGCGCGCAGTTACAGCAGGGAATGAGGAACCAACATTAACATATCAAAGAATTGGACAGAGTCTAACCAGTTTTAAATAGTTTAAGTAGGTTCTTGATGCCATTGACATGAGTCTCTCAAAACCACGCAGCAGGTGTCAGCATGTGGCTGTTCAGCCCTACCACACCAGCTAAAAAAATACTTCACCTCAACCATCATCTAATCAGAGGGACACTGCAAACTAGACAGACACCATTTTGCTAAACAGACAACATGTAATGAGCTAGATTGCATCTCTGATTTGGTATATTGGAAAACAAATTCAGTCTTCAGTTGCACACATGACAAAGTATCTTGTTGAGATCAGCTTTTTATAGCGTAAACTACACCAGATCCAGCAGATCGATGGATCCACGTGAGTCTCAGGAGGTGCCGCCTGCTGATGTCGCACCCTCAGCCCTCAGCGTCTTCACAGAGGAGTGTATCTCAGAGGCAGATGGACCCGGTGCGGCTTCCGCCAATCATATGAGCAGATGAAGTCATCTCTTTGTGCAGCAACACACAGGCATGATTTCACCCTCCCCAATCGGAGCATCAGATATATCCGGACTGGATCTGTATCTGACTGAGATAGATTGCTGATCACCTGAGGAAGCAGAGGCCATCGCTAATAAATCTTTAGACACCGTTCCTGATGTGATTCAGATGCCCTGTTCACCCATTTCTACTACAATAGGTGTTGAATGGTTGAAAGAAATCAGAGCATCCTTTTCTATTTGTAGCGCAACGCTTGCAGCCCCAGTTCTGAGGAGCTCATATTTGAAAGGTGGGTCATTCAAGGAAAATCATCTACAAAAAAATACTAAGTTATTCATTAAAAATGACTTCTCGTAACCACTGTGTTACAATACTGGGGGGCAAACTTCACCTCAGAATGACTGAGGCTCGGACTGTTACAGTAACTGTCAACAGGCAGAGCTAGCAAGTGTAGCATTAAAAAAAAGACAGAAAAAAAATTGGATGGTAAAGATTTCCCCATCTATTATGTGTTTGCAGCAACAAAGGTTTACCCAGCTCCGATGAAGAGGAAATAAATAATCCCAGATTTAGTGGAAACTGGCTTGCTTGAGATTGTGGTTGGATTTAGGCAAATAGGTGAGTAACACTGGTCCATAATTGTGACTGTGTGTCCTTCAAGGTTCTCCATTGAGGACGGGGGGCATCACAGAGGACCTAGCTAAGTGCCAAAATTCGGCTTTGAAATTTCTCATCTGGTTCCAAAAGAGCTCGACCTTCTGCACCCAAGTGATTGGTTTTACCAAATGAGCTACTCAGTCTAGCATCCTGATACAAGCCTGTGAATTTCCTCACATGTGTGAATGGAGATAACACACAGCCGGAGAAATGTTGTGTTTATGTGCCTGCTGTGCGTGTAGGGGCGTGACCGCTTTAGGGACACACACACACACCCAGCTCCCACTTGCCGATGGGCTCCTGTCAGCCTGTGATTTTGCCTGTGCTCCTCCCTGCTCTCTCGCTGCTGCTGAAATAGGTCAACCACAGATAATGGGGGGGCAATGAGGAGCAAGTGCGCCCCACCCCAGCAGTTCCACCATTTCCCTCCTACACCTTTGCCTGCCAGTGACGGCCCCCTGTGGACCTTCAGAGGTTGGCTGCGGAGAGACAAGCCAAGCCAGCCACAACATTCCGACCTCCCAGCCACAACAGCCATTTACAAAGCCACGCTTGAACAGAACCGATCCCAACATTTCGTATGGAATGTGCACACTCACAAGACAAATTCCCATCCAATGGCTTAAAATTCTCATCCCAGCAAAATGAAATGAGACAAGGCAAATTGGAAAAATTCAATAATGGATATTGTGTGTACAGAGTGGAACTGTTTACGATGCCAAACTGGTTTATCACTGTCACCCTCACAGGAACCATGTGATGGAGGCAGCTTAAATCTGTGACTCACGTGGTATCCAGCAAATCTATTAAACTCTCAGCTAAATTTAGAGGAATAACTGTTGCATAGGAGATTTTGCAGTCAGATAATCTAGTCAGTATCTGCCACAGATTGGACTTGTATAAAAAAAGAGAATCACCAAAGGCGCCGGAGGGAGACACATGACGCATTTTTAGATCAAAGACAAGAATGTGCTTCACTTAGTTCTGCTCAAAACTATCTATGGTATCAAGACCAAAAGTGGCATTGTAGATTCAAAACCCAGGGTGTTCCGCTGCAAGTTAAGCCAAAACATAAAGCTTATTTCTAATAAAATTAAAAAATGGTCTATGGATGTCCATCAATTCACCTTAATGCACAGATAAGAACAGCACAGGGAGCACACTTCTGAGCATGCTTGAGCTTTTTATCTGAAACTCTATATGCCACAGCAAGTCAGCAGGATCCACCCTAACCTATCCTCCATAGACACACCTATTCTCTTCATGACCTGTTTTACAGTATCACATCAAATGACTCCACTAGCTCCTTCTCTGATATGTCCATGTTCCTTTGCATTTTCCTGGATTACAAATCAGAATACATTCACTTCCTGTCTTCACCTCTCTCATGCCCTTCATGTCATCCAACAACATTGAGTGTATCATGAATATGATTCATAAAATATTTCTTGAGATAGCCTTTTCACATGAAACATTTTTTTTACAATATTAGAACATATTGAACGTGTTATTTTTGCAGTTCAACTGCTGAAGGCTTACATACTGTATATTCTGCATTGTCATGCCAGAGATGTATCAACAAATACTGGTATATTCCTGTTTCTCTATATTGCAATCTGACATCCTCCCGGTCTCTCAACTTCCTCTAGCATCTCCACTTGTGATGACCTTTTCTCCAGTGGAACAGGATCCGACCCGTCTCCATCTCCCTCATGCATTAATGATCTGTGGTAAGCTGAGGGCATCTGTCTGACTCCCTGGCTGTCCACGACAGCTCAGCCTCTTCCAAGGACGGATCTCGACCAGCGCCAAGCCCAGCCGCATTCCACCGCCCGCTGGGAGATGCAGATAAACACTCGCAGATAGCAAAAGCTTCTGCGTCTGAAAAGTGCAGGCGGCGTTTTTCTCATCTCGACAACATACATAGCTATGACATTCCCCAGTGGCGTATGTCTAAAATACTGGCGCCGAAAGATGACAGCAGGCAACAGATATGAAGACACTCAACCTACTTACACGGTGCTGTAGATGCAGCTAAAATCAGCTTCATCGGCAGACACTGTTTAAAAACCTCCAGACACAAACTTATGTGCACAATATATGACAGAGGTACTGTCACTCCATTGTTCTGAATCAGGGTGGTCTAGTGTGTGTTATGCTAGGTTATAATGCTTCTAGAATGTTGAGAGGTTTAAGTTAAACAATGCAAGTCAATTTCAACAACTGGGTCTGGAATTCACTGTAACACACCGTACTGCCTCCAAAACAGCAACATACCTTGAGAAAGCGCTCCTGCGTGTCTATGCCAAACTCTCTCACTTGCTAGGACTGGGTCTCCAAAAACCCCGAGATTTTTCTGACAGCTGTAGAAATCCTCATCAAGAGAGGGACGGATGAAAAGATTGCTTCTGTACACCTCCCACCCGCTCCATCCCTAAATATTTGACTTTCCCTCTGATCCACAGCCCTGCAAGGCTTTTGTCAGGCTTTTCCACACGACTGATCTCTGTTTCAAAGCAGGTGTTTCAAACACGGCTAACAAAGATAGCACTCTGCTAAACTGAGAGGAGAGGAAAAATACCTATGGGAAAAACAGAAAACAGAAAGACTTTTTATTATACAAATGTATGTGAAATTTCTACTTGGTGCAGTTCCAGTTGACTTTTGAGTGTAATTTCCTCAATAAGCTATGAAGTAGATCCGATACCCAAGACCACATATAAACGTTGGAAACAGATGAACTGTGTGGAGTAAAGCAAATACATCAAACACAAGGCCCAGGCACAGACTTTCAGCTGGGATTTTGAAACACTGCATCTAAAATCCCGTCCCCAACCCATAACCCCGCCCTATAACCCCACCCCGTCCCGACACACCATGTCAACAACTGACAACTAACAACTTGCTTTGTAAAAATATCAGCTGTAAACCTTTAATTGTACCAAAATAACTTGATAAACCACAAATAAACAACATCTGAGTCAAATAACAAACATTAACAGTAAGTGTTGCAGTAACACTTTGAGATGCAGGAGTCCCCTAGGCAATTGTTTTACTTGGCTGACCCTGAATAATTAAAAATAATAACAATGACAATAATAAAACATTTTTTATGATGATTCCTTCCCTTACTACAAGCCATCGTGTGTACAGGAGGAGCACCAAATATTCCTATATAATAATATTGGTCCTAAAATTAGCCTCCTGCTGTCCAAGTAGAGCCGTTTTTTGTCCAGCCCATCACTTAAAATGTGAATTTTCAGCTCCTTGCATGACTTAAAACTGATGTGCCTGAGGTAAAGTATCACAATGTCTGTTGCTTAATGTCCAGCTCACAATTTATTAGTCAGTATGGGCTCCACCACCATTCACCTCTGCTCGCTTTCAGAGGAAGGTTTTGCACAAAATGTTGTATTGTTGGGCTCACAGGAACACATTTGTCAGACCATGTTTGGCCCAGATCAGCTTACATAAGGACTGTGCGCAATGAATCTGTAAAATCTGCCGCAGAATAAAAATAAACTACTCTACTTGGACTTAAACGCAGACACACGTTTATTTTTCTGTGCTTGTGGGGATGTTGTGAGGTTTCTCATTGCCATACCCTTTCCCCAGCCTCTCACCCTAAAGCTACTGTAACCATCCAAAACAAATAGCTGACCTTAAGCAGGACTCTGAACCTGACACAGAACATGCAGTAGATGGTTGTCATTTGGGCTGGTAGCAGTTTGCCGTTCCTCAAGGAAAGCTTGAAGACAAGTCAACAACGTTAGTGTACTCTAATAGGTAATGGCTGTCAAACAAGAGTTCAGAAACAATTCCATGAAAGCAGAAAGTTCATTCATTGTGCTGGTCATTTTTGTAGGCTGTTTCCATAAATAGGTCAAAGCCTGAGGGCTGAAGAAGACACTTTCATCAGATAGCTGAGTGTCTGGCTGCCACACTGATGCAATACCCCAGGGTTGCTGAGCATGGCGAGTCCTTGATGCCACTGCTCACTCTCCCACTCACACGCCGCCTTCAGCCACAAAGTGCAACTCACCCAAACACGTACGGAGCAGCGGACTGCTTTCAATGGTTCCGATCATGCAGGAAGACGCTTCACAGGCAAATCAAGCTGACAGATCAAAGAGTGTCCACAAGCAGCGAGCAACCTTAAATCAACCAAATAATGTTTTCTTAAAAATCAGTTATCCCCCGGGCTGTGAGCCGAGAAAAATGGCACATTCCACATCAGAGTAAGACAAATCAGCGAGGTAGTTTTTCCGGCTACATGCAGAGCGCTTGATATTCTGCACACCTAAGAGATGAAAAACATATGAAATGTATTTCAATATTTTTTAGCACTAGAACATGAGCGCCGGCCGCTGAGGTCCCAAAGACGTCACAAACAAACTCGGGGAACTTGCGCGCCCTCATAAGAGATTTAAAAGAGGAGTTGCACATCAAGAAATCTGTGGGTTTCAGTTCACCTCGAGGCGTCTCTCTTACATTGACCCACCTCTCTAAACATGTTAAAATGTCTCCCAAGTGCTGACTGGAAAAGAGATGTTCTGCGCCTGAAATTCCCCATCATGTCAAATCTCGACCCTTTAGTCCTCAAGTAAAGTGTCTACTGTGCACTTCTGACCCAGAACCCATTAACCTTTGCCCTCTCTTTCACCGTTGCATCATGTGATTGTTATAGATTTATCAAAAATAAATCAAATAGTATCTCCTTTCTGTCACAAGCAAATTAAAAATCATTCAGTGCTTAGAAAAAAAAAGAACCCTGAATACATGAACCCAAATAGGAGGGAAAGGAGATCACACTTCCAAAATTCAATATATTCCTTCTGCTTGTAACATGAGGAGTGTCAGTCGGGCTCGGGAGACGCACACCAGGGGGGACACACACATCACCCTAATATGATGAGAACATGGAGGGCAAAAAAAAGAAAAAAGAGAGAGATGGTGTGATACCGGGGGGAGAAGACAAGGTGGGGGGCATTATTCCACAGTCGAGCGGTTTCACTCACATCACCTTGCCAAACTGTCACTGCCCCCTGTGTCGACCCCCCCCCCTCACAGCGCCTCCCTTCCCCTTCATTGGTGCCGGCTACCATTTTTTGACAGAATGATTAATGTAGAAACCTGGTCACGCAGGCAGCACACTGTCCTCTACTGCTCCCATTATTATAACTTTGTTCGCCATGATCACTTCAATTGTCCCTTGCAATCCCACTGCGTGGAAAATCATCGTGTTAGATCTGGTTCTCCGATATTAAAAATAAATTTGCCTGTCGTTTTTACTGACATGGACATTGCTGGTCTTCCAGTCGAATGTGTTCAGGCTTTGATCAGGACCGAGTGAGAACTTTTCAGTTCAGTCATGTCTAATTCAAGAGCAGGCAGCTGAAATGGGAGGGACTGCCATGTCAGTGAGAGAAACAGATTTGGCGAAATATTATTTGTGAGAAAAGACACAATAAAGGAAAGAACTGAAAAAGTTAGTTAAAGGAAAGCAGCGCAGGTGCACTCGCACAGTGATTTTTTTTTTTTTTACCTGATAATATTAAACACTTATTTTTAATCACTATTTTCTTTTTAATGACAAATTTTAAAATGCAGCCATTTAAGTCTTTTATTCACCAACATGCTCTTTAATACCATACGCATAAGAGTTCACCTTTAAAAAGATATAATTTTTTTGATGGCTCTAATTTAAGTTGTGGCAGTGAGTCACGCTAGTTCATATTTGGCATATTTAGCTATTGTATCAGCCAAAACGTAACTGGATTCAAGAGCAACACATTGAGCTTAAGGGTCATCCTGTCATCCTGTTCTGCATGGTGATTTTGCATCTAGCCAATTGGACTGTCTGCAATGTCGTGTGCTAGATCACCCAGCATTTGTTCTACATCTTAAGATTTAGGTCCGTCCGAGCACAAACCATACAATATCAGCAACATCTCGTATTATCTTGACAGGACTTTCTAAGAGCATTATAACACCAAAACAATATCACTGTCAAGCGGTTCGCCGCTCCGCTGGCAGCTTCACTCATCGACAGATATTATCCATGTAATGTCTTTTTAATACAGTCAAGTCATATTCCTGCTGTTTCCCCAAACATTTCAGCCCATTATGCGCGTTGCAGTGTGTCAACAGCGCCATATTAAAGGCAATATACCATGAGAGAGGACCTCAAGTTTCATATGAGCTCTCTATCCCCACTGGATCCATTACTGTTTATAGTGCTGTACATTAGCCTCCGTCTGCCGCTATTATCTGCGGCGTGTTGGCGAGCGCACACCCCCAACTGAAGGAGAAATCTGACATACCAACAGAGCACATCAGGAAAATCTACACAGATAATCTTGTGTGGAAATGACAGCCTCAAAATAGATGGCAGCATGATGTAGAGAGGTTATAATTGAATTATAAGGTTATTATGAGGCTGTTATTATATTATATTTATTTAAGAATAAAAAAAAAAACTGTATAGAAAAAAAAAAACACTTACAAAATAACAAGTATACTAAACAACACCGTATAGAAAACACTGCAACAACTAATTAATAAACCATAAAAAGGTAAAGTGTTCAATATGTAGTAAATATGTTTTATTCCCTCTTTTTAATGAACAATGAACTGATCAAACCCACCAAGTACAGTTCACTCATCACTTGTTAAATACCAGAATGTTGCTCCTCAGACCACTCCTCTTTTCATCCACTACATGTCCACTACATGTGTATTGGGGGTCCGGTCTTCAACAACTGAACTTGGCTGCTTGCACAAAACAATAAACTTCATCAGCATTGGTTTTGCCTGTGGTTTGCGCCAGTTAGCATTCATTTGTTAGCCTCATGGTAGCGCTCGAATGTGGCGTAGTCTTTTGAGGCCAAGTATCTTGCTTCACTGCTACGTCTCACACCGTGCGTGCATATGTTGTGTTGTAATTTTCCTGGATGAAGAAGTATGGTCAAATGACCGCCATTATGGCTGGTGGGTCCAGGTCTACTCTGCAGGTTTGGGCTGCAACATCACACCAAGGTGTTTGACTTTCCGGAGAAATGTTTTGTCATTGCAGTAATAACTTAATGAGTACAATTAGAGAAATAACACTTCTCATCATGTATAAATATGAATAGCATCTTATTAAAATAAACAAATAAATAAAGCATAATAAAATCACCTTATTTATGGAATTTGAGCGGCTGATCATGATGAAATGCCCATGTCGGCGCTGATAAATCAGATTGATCGGTGCAGCCCAAGGCTTGTGACACAGCAGAAGAAACATTAAAGGAGAAATGACTTAAAAAAATAATATAATATTGTATTAAAATTTCGATTGTGGTTTATCACCCAGAAAATAATGGATGCATAGATCCTCAATTATAACGTTGCATCACACTGTCAAAAACATCTCTTCTTCGAAGAGAAGATGTGCACATGTAGTTTATGTGGTTCAAAAATCATGAACCAATTCATCTTCCTTTTGGATCATTCTCACTTTGGACAATCCACATATCTACAGAGCTGCTTCGACAATGTGCAGGGCTGCAAGGTGGAACGTGAAGGAACTGTATCTTCTGTTTATAACACTGTAAACTTCCCATCCGTGATGAGGAAATGCAGGCTAATGAGGAGCAGACAGCCCAATCAACGGTTCTTGTCGCGCTGCGACTGGTAATTAAGTGGAAGCAGCGGCTACCTGTGGTTCTGGTGCTCATCAGCACCAAGTGTGAATAACTGCAATACAGCGCAGGAGATGATTCCTCTAACCATGCACTTCCTCTGGCGATTAACAATGAGCTCTGATGAGAAAAAATACACTTAGGGCGCTTTCACACTACGGACTCTGTCTCCAGACAAAGTGCGTTCGGCTCAGTAGTCCTTGATGTGAACACAAGCGAGTCGGGTTTCGTCCGCGGACTTGATCCCGGCTGCTATTTCCTTGTAAAATAAACATGACAAGACTCTTTCATGTTTAGTTTTGGCTGTGAAACGCCACATTCTGTTACAGCCGTGGCTCAGCTCCGTCATCAGTTCATATCTGAGGTGAGGACGACTCGTAGTAGTAAGAATTGGCATAGAAATAAGGAGGTCAAGCCGACGGTCGTAACTTGGTTGTTGCGCGGCTGATGACAACTTCCTTGAGACGTGCCTCATCGTGGGTCACAAACCAGCTATTTTGCGCAGAGCACCATCAACTGAGGGGGGGAAAAGGGACGGCGCCTGAGACGCAGAGGTGCGAGGCTGCACAGCAGGGGGCGCATCGGACTCAGGCCACCTGAGACAGAACCTGCAGTGGGAAACTGCCCTTGAGGTGGACACAGTTTTAGTAACAAGAGACGGTCAATGTGGAAATCAGGAGGATGAATAAACAATGTGCTTTTACATGCTTATGTTTAATGATGTATTTGTTGAAAAAAAAAAAGAGTTCTATTTGAATGGCGCTTGTTTTTCTTAGCTTAGAAAACAGAGAGAATGGGCCACAAAGCAAAAGTGACATCTTCCTTGTCTTTCCTTCAGGTTAAAAAAAGGTTAATGATGAACCGCAGAGTGCCGCGGAGACAGAGCAGAGAAACAAGTTCCTGTGTGTTATCAGCAGTGAAGCCTGAAGTATCTTCCACCCTGAGGTCAGAGGTCAGATAGTTGCACAGAAGTCCTGAGGCTTCACCACACACCAGGGCCACATCAGGTCAGTGATCATTTCACCATCATTCTCCACCTATCCTTCACACACATCAGCGGTCACTCCTGACGCTCCCCGCGTTGCAGTGTGAGACAACGCTCCAGTCTAAAAAAAGCCAAAGATGCAGAGGCGGCAGATTAAAAACAAACAAAACAAGAGCTTTATTTCCTTCCGCGCCTCATGCAAATGATGTTCTGCGCGGCTTCTAATAGCCCGGCTGATTAGGCTGGTTCCAGCACATATCTCCGCCACTTCACAAAGCTCATCAGGCACATCTGTTTCCAACAGCCCCAAACAAGCGGCACATTAACAAACAAATCCAAAACAATTAGTCACATTCAGAGTCCCCTGTTCCGTGAAAGAAAGAAACTGGGATCTTGAGGCTGGCAAGCTGGGTCACCTGCTTCCCACTAAAGCGTAGGTGAAGGGGAAGCAATAAAAGCAAAATGGCTGAATTGTTCATTTCAGCTCAGTCTGAGGATCAACTTTTTAAATAAAAGACAGCCGTCTGCGGCAGACGGAGACAGAAGAATGTGAGTCGCTGTAGAGATGTCAGTCATGGCGCATTAAGTGACTGCTCAGATCACAGCCAGGGTCAGAGGTTAAAGCCATTACGAGCTGGGTGGCTCCACTTTCTGACCTTTGACCTTCACTCCACTAAACTTTGTCTTTACTCTCCTGAACTTTAAACTGGCGCAGTGCAGCAGCAGGTGTTATACACAGGACAAAAGCCAACCTGCAGGCAGTTTTCACCAATAAATTTATTATTTATTTATTATTGAGTAACTTTTCATTTTAATATTTAATTCAGGTCCAAACACAGGCATTTTTTCCCAATTTGGTATTACATATATGTGTTTATTAAGAATGCAATATGAAGGCAATAATTAACCAAAAAATATTAAAATCAAAAATAATTTGTAGACAATAATATGACAATGTTGGGTTTTATAGTATTTTTCATTTCATTCTGATGACTTTCAAATTATTTTCTAATAACTAGTTAATCAATGAGTAAAAACACATTTACGATCAGTTTCCTTTGAGAAAGAACTAAACTAAAATAACAAAAAAATGAATCACTGTGAATATTTTTGCTGTGTTTTCTAGCCAATGTTCAGAACATATTTTTTTATTGTTTTTAATGACAGTAGTTGTTGTACACAATCATTGGTTTTACTGGTATTCAAGAATATTTTTTTCATTTTTACACACAAACACACACACACACCATGTTCATTGACACAACCCTTTCCCCAGCCTCTCACCCTAAACCTAACCATCCAAAAGAAATGGATAACCTGAAACAGGACCTAAACCTAAAACTTAACTTCAATTTTAATGACCCAGTTATTTTATAATTAATCATCAAATTGTGGATTAAAATTGTGAGAACAAGCCAAAGGTTCTTACAAATGCACTAGGTCTAGGTGTATTTCCAAGAACCTACAAGTATAGCTAAGCAGGGACACGTTCCGTCTATGCATATAATTATGACGTTAAATATGAAAATCTTTTGAATCGCCATATTGATCAGATTCACCTTACTTTGAAATCCCTGTTAAACTTCCTAAATTCTACAACAATAAATGAAGAGAAATATTATGAAGTTTCATTCTTATAGGATACAGTAACTCCACAGATTCAGAGGTCAAACATTGCTTTAACCATTCACAAGGCAAAGATGAGTGATTTTGCGAGAGGCAAGCTGAGGCTGAAACTAGAGCCGATGTCCTATCAAAGTCGACTGGGTTCTGACCCAAATAAAGGAGATGCCAAGGACTTAACGCTCAAGTTAGTGCAGTAGCCATAGACGCAGACGTACTTTGATGTGCAGCAATAGCTGACTAGTATTTCTCAGCAGTTTGATAGATAAATAAACCACAATTTTACTATTTCCTGAGTCACACTTTGTGTTGTTATCCATACTTCCCGCCACATATTGTAAAAATCAGTGCACGTGTCTCTTCCTTTTTCGACTTTACAGTTGCGGTCCTTTCATTTTTGATGAGAAAGGGGAACAAGAGTTCTACCGCAGTGCACTCTCAGCCTGGTCCTTTAATATTTAATGGCACTGTGCAGTAATACCAGCCGCGCACGTCCGCACACACACACGCTGCTACAGTATGTTTCTGGTGAGAGCAGGTGTCACTAGCGAATGCTAATTGAACTAGTCTACGGGTCAGTGAGTCTTCCTGTTTTTCTCTCTGCAGCGTCGTAGGGAAATATTCATGCAGAGCAGAAGTCGTCATCGCTGGAGGGGAATTCTGTCTCCTGCTGTACGACAACCTCTGCTCTCAGACCTCCCACTGAACTGCACCTCCACTAGCTGTGGGTGGGATGTATAGGTACCCATGGCATAGGTGTTGCTTCGTGGGAGCACCTACGTCAAAGTCCTTTACACATGAAATGCCATCAGCCTATCTGTGTGGGCTCAGCAGCTGCACAACTGTGGACAGGCCAGGTAGGAAGAAACCCAGTCCCTTGACAGGCCCTTGTTGAATGTCAGCCAAGTTGTTGGCACACTGTGGTGTGAAGGGACAAAACACAGGGACTTATCTACCTTATCATAACTGTCCTTAATCTGGTAAAATCTTACTTGGAGAACACAAGTGAAAATGAGTACTTGGAAATAACATAACATTGTAATAACAGCGTCATAACGGACACATTATACAAGGAAAATGTAAGTAATGAAAATACATAATTGCTATTTATTGTATAATTTTCTTTGCATAACTTTATATAATGAACCTAAATATGTTTTCATCCTGCACCGCCAACTCAAGAAACCCTCATAGACATATATCCATGTTCCCCTTTTATGGCTCTAAGCTTGGCCATGTTGTCAACTAGCATTGCAGTCGTTTCTTTTATTACAAAGCTGAACACAGGACCAAAAGCCAAACCAGCTGGATTTTCAGTCTCCACGCATGTGTCAGCAAGTACAAATACTACAGATAATAATACAGGTATAGAGAGCTGATGATACCAAGTGATTTTTGATGAATCAAATCAAACAGCAGCCTAGAGTGAGGTAAAAAAAAACAACTTTTGAACTTGAATCCACCCATTGAGGCTTTGGATGGATGCTGCACCCATTTCCAGGTTTTGTGCCAGAATTTATTGAAATTGGGGCAGAGCACCCTCCAAAAAAAAGGTCATTATCACGTCTTTTTCAACATTATTCCCATAAAAACACTCAAGTCCAAGCTCTCATGTCCACCTGCATTTTGCACTTATGTTTCCACTTGTTTTTACTATGTTTGACCACATAAGATTTCATCTTTAAAAAGAGACCGTAATTCCCCTTTACGCCATGGCAGTCGCGGAGGACATGGAGCGGAAACCCTGCATTTCACACGTGCAGCTGTCCCATTTCCTCAGCGAAGCATCACAGATGACAAAACTGTTCCTGAAGCAGATACCTACATATGATTAACCAGCGTTAATCATATGCAGAGTGACGCAGCTTGTGCTGCAGCTAGTTCACCTCCACTGATTCTCTCTGTGGAAACAAGTCAACGCAGGAGCAGATTTATGAACTTCAAATGGTCTTACCTTGATTGGTGAGAGCCATCAGGGGGACATCATGAAAAACAGAGAGAGACAGAGAGAAGGACATTAGTGGCATTTCAATGAACAGTGAACCTGCAGAATACACAAATATTTTCAGGTATCAGGTTTTTGGAATGCATAGTTTTGGAAACAGACTTGAAGCAAATGAACCGGAAGACAAAAAGGGGCCGACACGTTGGTCCACTTTGCCCTGAAATGCAACACATGGATTTGTTTCGGAGAAGCTGGACTCAAGGAGGAACACATGTTTCCGGGAGCAGCGTGGAGAACATAGAGGCGTTTACAGAACTGACCAAGCGGTTTTAATTAGAGTTAAGCAGACCTGGATCTATTTGTTTTCATTTGCGTGATTTATCCCCTTTCATTTGGCAGCCCGCTAACATGTCCCAGACCATCGAACCAATTCCGCCTGAGGTAAAAGGATATGACCTGGCCTTTGAAACCCAGAGCGGGCTGGTGGAATTTATTGGGGCACAGTTGAGGCCACCTGTCGTGTAGATCTCCTCGCAGAATACCGAGGAATCGCAAAGGAAGCGGTTCAGCTGCGATATTGCGTGTGACCCGGCGTATTATCCGTTAGGTAAACACATTTCCTTTCATTCACGGCCCCTGAGGAGAGTGAGATATGAGAAGGACGACGGTGGGATGTAGCCTTAAGACCAACGATGGGTTATTAGATATTTGGACAAGCACCTCAGACTACGGAAGGCTGGATGTGCCTCCTGGGGATCTGCTGATGGTTTTAAGGCTTAGGTTTGTCTCCCCATTAGAAAACGCGGAGGAGTAAACATCTGCGAGATGGCGGTGATGGTTGTGTGGCGGTGGGAGAATCAGCCCAAGACTTTCATCTTCTGCAGTGATGAATGGATTATTAAAGCACTCCTGTCGACCGTACAAGCCATAAACTCCAAAATGGAGGCAAAATGATCCATTACCAATGTCAGAGTCCGACCACACACCCATTCCCCATCTGTTTGTTTTCACAGTTGCCTACATTCTATTGCAGGAGATACTGTGGGATACATTCTAGATTTGGGCCCACTAACTTCAAAACAACTCACGAGCAACTAATGGATTTCAAAACTCTTAGCATTCCCATCCATTTGAACATATAGCAACACAATGATGAAGCTTCATGGATATTTTTAGAGTCTGACGCAGCAAACAATTCTTTATCAGACTGCAATTATTTCATTTTCCCTAATGAGCGTGAGTTCTGACCCCCGTATTCCTTATCTCCTAATGACGTCTGTTAAAATAGTAATTTGTTACGTTGCAGTAATTAACTTTTAAATGAAATGAATTTACACACAATTTAATGAGGTAGTGCGAAAGGCAAAAGTTCATTATTCAATTTGTGCCTTTGAGGAAGCTGCTTTATGAACATAAACATTGTGCAAAAATAACACTATAATAATATCAAATCAAAGGGGAGATGGGCTTGTTCCAGATGCACTGAGAAGTCCATAAACCTTCGTGAGTGCATTAAAGAGCCAGAACCACTACATTAATATTGCTAAACATAAATTAGTCAATGGCACAAAAAGCTGCGGTGATGAAGGCTCAACTGAACTGTGATCAGGGTGAGGGACTTGCTGACTGGATGTGGTTATATTTCATTTTTTATATTACTATTATTAATATTACATGTATGTATTTATTTTTTGTGAGGTGGGGTGGGTGTGGTGTGCTGGGTTGCAGGGCGGCACTAACAATAACCATTACCTATATAGCTCTACCTGAACCCAGGTGATTCATCAGCTTAAGTATCGAAAGTCGTTTTTTCGCGTTACACTTCTGGGCCGTAAGATGCTCAGTTTTAATACACTTGCCACATATGGTGGCAGTAGTGTGTCATTGAATTGACTTGACAGCTGCAAATGTATTTGCTAGTTACGATGATATGATGATATGATGATTTAGAAAGTGATGGAAAAGCCTTTGGAGCAGTTGTTAAAATGAATTAGAACATTATATGGTGATACTTTCATTAACAGTTAACTTATCTTCTTTCGAGTTTATTTTTGAAAAAGAAAATATTTTATGATATTTAGATGCTTTATTATATTTATTTATTTTTCTTTAGTAAATTTGATGAACATGATGTGCACCTGGTTCTGCTGCTGGTTGGGCTTTTATCTTTGTGCTGATCACATGGTTTCATGTCATTTCACAAGGTTTTGCTTTGCTTTGTTTGTGAAAAGGTGGGCCCCCAGATCAAAAAGGTTCAGAACCCCTGGTCTGCAAAGCGCCGCCAAGCCTGTAGGATCTGGATGGTAATTGGGGACACCACCTAAATGGAGTCATTCGTTCCTACAGTAACGCCGTTCCCAACATTTCCGGAAAATTACATCAAAATTTGGTCCCAACTTTTCTCGCTATTTTGCAAGCAGCCAGGAGGAAAAAAAAAAGTCCTTTGCAAAGGTTGAACAACCTTAAATTGAGGCCACAGGAATTAAGGCATCTTTTCAAAACAACAAATTCCTCTGTGAAAGGCAATGCAGCGAAGGAGCTAAACGTGGACTGTACGTGACTAAACCCAAACATGTACCCTGGTCTACCATTAGCAGACACCAGAAGGCCTCGCGTGTGCCTGGAGAAAAAAACATCTCCAATGTTTGACAAATGGCTGCAGTTATTCTCTTCCTAATGACCACGTCTGTCTTCACTCAAAGATTTTGTGAGCAGCTGATCAGACTCAGGTAGTAGATTTACAGTCCGACCAGCCTGCAGGCAGCAAAGGGGTCTCGGAACATCAATAAAGGGTTAACCAGCACCGTTAGGATTTAAAGGGCCAGTAAGTGGCTCCATTAGCCGAGCTGACTGGAGCAGCCGAAGGGCGAGAGGAGGTGGAGGAAGGGTGGATGGAGGAATGAGAGACAGCAGAGGAGGTGCCCCTGAGACATCAGTCAAGTGTATGGTGGCAAGAGAGCTGCAGGGCAAAGTTAAAGACTGTTGCTCAGGCATCGAATCAAAGCGACTGCCTCACTCTGCAGCTCCAGAGACTGAGGCGCTCGCTCTGAGACGAGCAGGAAACACAACAGGAAATGAGAAGAAGAAAGACAGAGAAACAGGCGTCGGGGTCTGCACATCTGAGTCTGATCAAAAAACGGTGTAGCTGCTATTCAAAGGCTGGAAAATGACCTTTCACATCGATCTGGTCATTAATCAGGAGCGTTTCCTGCCCGACCAGTTGGTTGGCCATGTGCTTTCATCAGAGCTCATATGGAACAGAACGGCGGCGAGACATGGAGGTGCAGTCGTAGAGTAAACAGTGATGGAAAAAGGGACTCTTGGGTCTGAACAGAAATCATCGTCACACAGATAAAATCCCATTTATTTTCTTTGTTTTAAATCGGTGTTAATGCGGTCAAGCAAACAGGACTAACTTTGTCAAATTTTGTGAATCTGGATTCTAAGAATTTGAAATGTTGCAGTGCATTTTGGGAAATATGAGTGGTGAGACAGCTTTGCCAATTTGAGACTGTGTCTTGGGTTGTTTACATTTACACGTCACCTTACATGTGTCAACTCTGACGTGCCTGGTTTGAAGTGAGATACTTACGCTACTCAATATCTTAGTCAGAACTTATTGTCTTTCATGTTTTCGTCAGCTCCATCTGGCAAAACAATGCTAACAACCTGTAAAAAACACGCTTTGTTTTGAGGGAAATTAGGATTGCTGCTTATTGTGGTTGAAAGACATTTTTTCAACACCAAAAACACTACTGACTGTTGTCTCAAAAATGCAGGTTTTTAAGAGGGATTTTAATTATTATTTTCATAACAACTTTTTTTATTTACAAGCATTTGAACATATTTTAAGTTAACAACATCAAGACATTTATAAAAAAAAAATCAGACAGCTGGCGGTTTATTTAAAAAGCTTTGTCTCACCTGCTGGATATAAATGTTAATTTCATATGACAGTGAAATACATAAATACATAAATATGTGATTAATTCCTGTGATGATAGCGCCACTTCCAGTCTCCAGCCTTTTCATTCAGTAATCTGGAGCTTTTATTTCAATTGGCTTTTAAACACAGCGACACAGCTTCACCCAGCAATAAGTGGAAGTCTCAACCCGCCACTTTAATGAATGTGTTAATTCCGAGCTCACCGGGGAGAGACGGTGCCAGCGTGGGAGATAGATTCCCAGCGCTCATTTCCTCTGTCTGTCTCATGGCCAGAGCAGAGCGGGATTTGGACCCTGGGGTGCGGAATGAAGACCATACATCACCGAGACAACCCAGCGATTCAAGCAAGGGCTTTGTCTCCGCTCTGTGTCTGCGCATCTGTTTAGGCATGTGTGCAGTCATAATAACACACAGACTTTTATGGCACAGAACTGAATAAGAGGCAGGTACTTGTGATATAAAGAGACTGCCCAAAGGTCTCATATCCACATTACCAAAATGGAATTTTAATCTTGAGTAGCACTGCAATAGAACCAGTTTAGACCCAATAATAACTACTTTTTATTCATATGAATATTAATTTGAATAGGGTTTTTTTCCATTCTCTTATTTTTTCAACATTCTTCACCATACACCATGATGCACCGCAACTGCTAAAGCTGTCATTGTCACAATGGCATCTATAAACACAGTAAACTTCAGTAGGACTAGTACATAATTAGCAACATAATCAAAACTGAAAATACTTTTCGCCTGTCAGAACGTGAAGCTGAAACTTCTCTGTCTACTTCTTCACTATAGTGTTTTTCTTTTTTTTTTATATTGCTCAATGAAGACAGGCGCCAATGAAGCTTCTACTCAACCTGAACGTTTCTACAATTGCGAAGGCTCTGCGTCACAAAATCCGAGTGGCTGCTGGTCTGTGAGCGGGAAACATCCTCACCGGATAATAGCCCTTATTCTAATGAAAATCACAAACACACAGGCCCGAGGAGGCGAGCAGGGGTGGAGACGTGTATCCACAACGCAACTTTTCAAATGTTTCTTGGCAACCTGATGAATGGATAATCTGCCATCTGTCCATGGCTCAGCGGTCATGGTAAATTTACTGCACTTTCTTGAATTCTTTCTCTATTGTTTCTTTTACTTCAGTGCATATATTTCAACTCCTGGTGAAGTTACATTGCTTCAAGATCAACAGAAGTACATTTTAGATGTGAAAAAAAAAAAAAATTACAATATGTTTCATCTCTTAATACTGCATTTTTTTATTTATATTTTAGCAGAGTTCAATGTTGTTTAATATTCTGTGACTTTTATTTAGGCAAAAGTGTAGAACTCCACAATATACCACAATTATTACAGGGTCCAAAATCATGTAGATAATTTGGCACTTGATCCCCACATTGAAATTTTTTTTGTATGAGCAGCAGAAGGTCAGCCATCCATTGAGAAGCTTTTGGAACCATGTTGTAAATCAATGTCTCGGGAACATCTAGGGTCCAGAACAAGTGAGTTAAATTTGCATCTCTCACAGGTAGCATCCACAACCCTGGGACTTTTAAGAACCAAAAGACTGGACCCACGGTCCTGTTCTAAGATTAACTTTTTGTGTCCCAAAGTCTTTAATGTTTGTACACTGCCATACCAACCAAAATCTCCCCACTGTGGGAAAAATAAAGAAAGTCTGGTCTGAAAGCCGCACACTTAGATATTCTGAAATTCTAGCATAAGATACCCTCGGATGTTGCTCAGATTGAAGACACAAATACCTGCCATCTGCTTGTGTAAAGTAGTCACTACATTAGGCACCGTATTTTCAGATAAATGCTGCAATGTTGCCAGTTGCAGTTATGCAACTTTGGTGCCCAAAGGGTAAGTTTTCATAAATTCAACGTTTTTTTTTTGTTTTTTTTGTTTTTTTTCTGCAGTGTAGTTACTACATTTGTAGCTGCAGGCTCTCAACTTACCAATTATTTCAAAACAAAAAAAAAAACCAACAGAATTCACAGTGCACAGTGAATGAAGTCCAAACACTATCAACTTTTCCTCCTTCAGTTTGGAGGGGCAGAAGAACCAAGCGGCTTATGTGTCCACTCATTAACTATATTTCTGGCAAGGCAAACAGATGGACAAGAAAGGATTTGCCTCATACATTGCATCTCCATCACTACAACACATCATTTATATTAATGAATACACTAAGTCAAAAGAAGAAGGAGCTAGGGTGGACGGAGGTTTTAGGATGTGGGCAAGCTGAAATACAAGACAGCTGTTTGGTGAAACAATGAGGCAATCGGTGATCGGAACAGGAATCAACTGGGGCCCCGATGACATCAGCAGACAAGACTTTAAATGCCAAAATAATGCTGAGATTTAATTTTCTCAAATGAAAAACAGGGCACAGCTGTTGTCAAGAAAACTGCGGCGGTTTATATAAAATGTATTAATGTTGAATTGTCATGCGATATTCAGTTCCATTTGCCAAGACCAAGTGCAGACCCTTCCCTCTGTTCCTCTGGGTAATCACTGCTTCTTGTCTTTCAGGACTTTCCGTGTTTGCCATCTGATTGGGCTCGGTACATAGGGGTCAAAGGTCAAGTCTGGGATTCTTCAGAGGTCTCCTCATTCCTGGCTGACCTGGACTGTAAACACACCGCCCCCTAATCTTCTCCCCCACATAAACACACACGCGTAGACAAAAGGCTCTGGTTCCAGGCCAGCGATAAAAGGACCGGCCGCCCATCCTGTGTCACCACGTTGCTTTCCTAGTTTCCTTTTAGTGGCTCGTTGAAGGAGACTGAAAGCTTTTCTCTCCAGAGTTGTTTAAACAAGTTAATTAGTGTGGCCGATCTGAGAGGATCTGGTGCCGTGGAGGTCTTCACTGGCTCGTTCCTGCCTCTTACTGGGACAAAAAGACTAATCCTGTCTCAACTAATGGAGACTGACAGCAGAATATTTAGCTGAATAATGCAGATCAACAGAGAGATAACGGAGACTCAACTCCTGAGATGAAGAGCAAAACTTTTCCAAGGTTGTTGAGATATGATTTACGATCAGTATTGACATTGTCATTTCAAATCCCTTAAAATTTTTATGGCTGACATCAGCCATTAGCATGCAAGGAACCGCTAGTCCCAATCAATAATCCCCCAGAGGCAACACTTTCTGCTTGTTGAAAGCACCAATTATTGATCGGGGGAAAATAAAAATGATTGATTTTGTCGTAGGGGAGGCGTGGGGGTAAGTGCGTCAGCTCCACGGCAAGAAGGTCCAGTTTCAGTCTGGATGGGGTTCGAGTAAACCGAGTGCACCCGAGTTTCCCTCAGACCCCAGAGTTGCAACCCAAGGCTTTCACAACACTTAGTGAAGCAATAAAAAGAAGATCACCAATAAAGGTATACAAACATTAAATATGTCTGTTCGTTTTTATATGTGTCCTTAAACACAATTAGAACGTGGGACAGATGGCTATAGTTGGTGGGGTTCTGAAGTCTGGAGTCTTGAGAAGGATTCATTACAACTTGCAGCAAGAGCTGTAGAGCAAGCTTCACTCATTCCTCTGAGAGTGAACAAGTTTCTGAACTCTTTTAGTTAGAGGGAAAGCATGAGAAATCGGACGCCCTGCTTTATCAGCGTAGATGCATACATCGTCTGTTAACCAGCACTTGGTCCTGTTCGGGGTTGCGGGGAGTGCCAGAGCCTATCCCAGGGGTCACTGGGCGAGAGGCAGGAATACACCCTGTGCAGGTCGCCAGTCCATCGCAGGCACACACACACCATTCACACAGAGAGTCCAGTTCACCTAGCGAGCATGTCTTTGAGCTGTGGGAGGCAACCAGAGTTCCTGGAGAAAACTCACACGCACACAGGGAGAACATGGAAATTCCATGCAGAAAGGACACCCAGGAATCAAACCCGCAACCTCCTTGCTGCAAGACGAGAGAGCTAACCACTTATTTTATCAGCAGTTTGCTATACATTTCCAATGATCAGTATCAGTATAATGCCCTGATGGTCCTTGTGGACCCGCAGCTATGCGATGGTGGGCACCACGTGCATCACATTAGGTTGCTGTGGAAAAGTGTTTGACACTGGTGATGTGAAGAAAACGCAGGCGTGTCATCCCCAGTCCCCTAAAAACATATTCAAAAAAAAAATCAAAACCTCGATGGCCCACTCTGTAGCCCCCTTGAGCCAAGTGAAAATTAAAATGAAGTTTTAAATTTTATGAACTTGTGCTTAAGCGGGTGCAGTGAGACAGGAGCGCAGCGGAGTCGACCTATCGGACGCTTCCGTGATTAAACTCAAGTACATAAAATTATGATTGTACGATAGACCCTGCAGAAATAGTTGCCTAGAACCGCCGAAAATGTAAAATGTAAAAATGAATGCTAGTTTAATTTGTAATTAGCAGTCACACTGCACATTTCTAAAAAATAGTGTTGCCCACAGGCAACATTTAAATGGGTACAAATACTTCCTCCTGTTTTAATGAAGACACTTAGTTTTATTCCTTTATGATGTTTTGGGAAAGGACCAACTTGGGTATTTATCTATTTATGCATCTTTGCTGACTCTAAAAACATATTTATTCAAGTGTTACGCCACATAACATTCACGGAGCTCTCACGGGAAATGAATTTTCCCACCCTGCTCTGGAGGTATCAAAGATTATTTCTTGAGCCGCTCTACATCTCACCCACCTAGTCTCATGTATTTCAGCACTCATCAAGCCTTCCTCCGGCTGAGGAAAGGGATGAGGACCATCGTGTGATTTCCCTTTTTATTGAGTTGATAGAAAGGAGACATGACCCTATTGAGATTTCATAGGAACAAGAGCAGTGATGAGATCGAGCATCGGTGCAGAAGAAAATAAATGTAGGTAGAGGGGTCGTATCTCCATGGCGATGACTGAGATCGGCTTCATATAAAGTAGGGGACAGAGTCATCTTCAAAGTGTGATGCTGAGGGTGAAATTATTATAGAGGAGCTGGGGCTTATTGATTAAGAGAGAGTGAGAGGAGAGGAGGGTGAGAAGGTGGGAATGAAGAGGATGACTAAAAGTGTTGAGAGGAAGAGCAACAAGGGGAGTTGAAAGCAGGTTCAGACTCCATCAGAGGCAGGACAGGAAAGAGAAAGGTGGGGATGAGAAGAAGATACAATTATAACAGCACATCTCAAAGTAAGCCCCTGGCGACCGGTGACTGGATGAAAGTGTAGTCGCAGAGAAGTGGAGGGTAGGATAGTCAGCCGGCTCTCCGCGGCACCCCTGCTGTCCCTGCCAGTCAGCAGGCGTCTCTTCCTAATGAGTTGTTTACATCCACAGCGGCAGATCAAACCCTCACCTCCGAGTCATGGCTGGCAGCTTCCCGATACATTAGGAATCTCCTCCATTTGAAAATGAGATTATCTCACTTAGACGCACTTCTCTGTCTCGGGTTCATCAGTAATTCCTGCGACTCGTGTGCCGGGGGATTTTGCATCAGTCTTCTTTAATGACCAAGATTAATGTTAAGAAGCATTATGCTAATGGAGGTAGCAGGGCGATCCCACTGTATTAAACAAAGCTGCTTGGAAATGAATATGATTATGGATGGTGTTGTTGTTAAATGGAGCGTGGCAGAGAACAGTGTTGATCTTTCTTCGTATTGCTGTTTTGATATGATGATAAGAGTGGATTCAGTCGGGTTTATGTGCGCGCACACGCAGAAACATCGAGTAAAGTGTAATCTGGCATCACAGCAGGGGATCTCGAGGAGCAGGCGGCAGAACTTCTCACACTCCTGATCACATCTCGACCTCATCCGTTAGTGTACAGCGTTATCTAGTAGAGAGGACACTTCGGTAGTAGTCTATATGATTCTTAACCATAGGGCCGGGTACCTTGGTTGGGCCGCGGGCACCTCCTAGAGGGCCACTAGAAGCTTTTCGTTTCGAGATGCTCAGCTTTAATACATGAGCCAACATATGGTGACAGTAGTGAGTCACTGAATTGACTTGACAGCTACAAATCTGTGATAGTTACCAACTATGGAGAAGTTCCTGGAAAAAAAAATGATAAAGTAAGTGAAAACTGTAAAAACTGTTCATGAAAGCAACTGCTGAAGCAGTTTTAAAATTAATTTGAACATTTTATGGCGATATTCTCATTAATACTTCACTTATATCTTCTATGGACTTTAAATAAATGTTATTTTTGTGCTATGATATTTAGACAAGGTTTTATTATATTTATTTTATTCAGAATTTTATTATTATTATTTTTAAGTTTGCATCAAGTGTATTTTTTTCTTTAATAAATTTGATGAAATGACTTGCACCTGGTTCTCAGCAGCTTGATAAGAGTTTTCGCTGACAAATATCTTCACAACGATCACATGGTTTCATGTCATTTCACCAGGTTTTGGTTTGTTTACGTGTTAGTAGATTAAATATGGTTATTGATCACAAATGAAATCAAGAGTCATGAATCAGTTCTACTTCTTGAATGGGACCGGGCCCATTTGTTCTGGCAAAGGTGGGCCCCGAGATCAAAACTTAACAAGCAGGTACCTTGCATGCACGTACTTTCCTCCATGAAGCAGCCAAATATGATAGAGAAGTATAGGTATAGGAGGCACTTGCTTGAATATTTGTGACTTTTTAATTTACCATCGGCCAATACAACTATGCACAGATGGAACCACAGAGTGGGATGATAAAGATGCAGGATGGGAGGACTGAACTATCTTCAGTCAGTCATCCTCTGTGTGACTCTTTGGTGTGCGGCACACATGCTGGGAAACTGCACAGTCAGCTGATTTCAACTGATATGAATTGTGTTCGAGCAGTAGTTGCTAAACTGTTATGATGAAGTTTGAAGGTGAACTTGTCAGGAATGAAGTGTGAGCCTTAACAAATTAATGCCAAGCACCACCTCATTGAACTGTCACTGCCACTGTGCTACGCCATCGGCAGCATTGGATGGTTGTTGTTTTTTTGAGTCAACAGCATCACTTAATGATCAGACTTTCAGGATTCGTCAGAGACTGGCAAACGTATTCGTGATATTGAAAATGCGTGAGTGTCACTCATCCAACGAACTGAGCTGTCATGCAAGTGGCACACATTTCTATCACAGCAGGCAGCTCTGTTTTTACCGTGAGACAAGGCAATTCTTGAATCATGGAAGTTGTCTGGCAGCACCATTCCAGAGTTTCCACAGTGTTTTCAGTTATGATAGTAAACATATTTCCACAAGGTCTGACAGATAACTCTCACCACATTTCTTCTAAGCAGCTGATGTAATGGCTGAGAATCAATTCAGGCTTCAAGGAGTAAGATTTAATGTATAAATAAAAACCCAATGTCTTGTATTTGATTGACATTATGGTTATCTCCGGAAAACTCAACAGGGCTCCCAGAATAACTGGATTTGGCAGTTACATTTTCAGTTTTTGCCCTTGTCACATAAAAATGATCAACATTTCTTTTGGCTAGAACTGGTTCCTTAAACTGTTTCTTAAAGGTGAGATTCAATTTATTCCCAAAAATGGAGACATAAAACTCTCTCATCACTGATCTCTAATAGAGAATTAACATTTTGATAGACTCAACACTGCACCACATATTCAGCTTTTCAATGGATCAATTCACATTTATGAAGACTCATTCAAACCCCCCTCGCACCACCAGAGAGAGCACATCACAGTTTGAGATAGGAGCTCATGGGCCATGTATGAGTCAGTGTACGCCCAAGCGAACCCACTGCACATTTATTTTCACAAAAGAATCACACAATGCTGAAAAAGCGCCCTGCTAGACTCTGCCCAGAAGTCAAAACCAAAGCTGTTTGAATCCTGAAAAAAAAAACTTGGATGCTCTAGCCAGAATATTATGAGGGAATACTCCCTTCAGAGTGAAGTGAGGATCTGAAAAGATAGAAACGCGAGGCTTCTGTTTGAATGCAAGCAAACTCATAATCCTCACCCAGACATTAAGGTCTTCCCTCGCGGGATGTTATTTCACTTGTCCTCAGAATCTTGTTCTCCCACCCTCAACAATGGCCCCTCCCTCTTTCTTCTTTCCCCTCCGAGTCCCCCGAGTCACAGACACCAGAGCACTTAACCTCAACAGGCCTCCGCTCCACTCACACAGACACAGCAGCACATCAACTTAGCACAGAATATAAAAGATTAATGGCAGCAGAGGAGGGAGGGGGTCTGCATTTGGGCCTCCAAAAGGATTCTCTTTTCTCCCGTAGTCAAAGGCACAATCCTCGTGGAACTGTACAGAATCTGTCGTTAGCTGAAGTGATGAAATCAAGAAGGCATCATGCCGAGTTTTCCACCCTGGTGTCACTTTCAGTTTACCTTCCCCTGCTGAGAAGCCTTCACCAATTATTTGGGCTATGGCGCGCACTGTTTCAAGCTCCTCCACCAAAAACAAAAAAAAAAAAAAAACAATGACATGAGAAGCTGAGTCTCGCGGGACATTTGAAAGCCATTTTTTTTGACAATGTTCAATGCTAGAGGCAACAAAAGCTGAAGAATAATGGTGAACAAATCTCGCAAGATAAGACATTTCATAAAGTTTCATAAAACTAACGTTAGACTAATGGTTGACGAACAGGAATTAAATTAAACAATATTGTAATACTTCAAATGTTTACAGTCCATGTTGATAAGATTCATTCCTAAAAAATTGCAGTTGGTTGCAATTGCATTCGACTTGGTGCTAATGTTTCAAAAAGTTTCAATTAAAGGCCTCCAAAGGCTCGAACATTTGATGACTTCTTGTCGTGTTTTGTTCCAGACTGTATCTCAGTTTTTGCATTATTTAACGTTACCATTTCAATCCCACGAGGAAATCACGACGTTGCAATTGCAACTATTAAGGCAATTCCGCAGTGCCGCAATTTTGTCCAATCACTTTGGGCTCCTTTGGCCCACACTAAGCAGCATGTGCATTATAGTCACAACCACCCAGTTATATGAAGTAATGTGCAATACAAAACGGTGGCATTTGGGCACAAATATTGCCGACAAGGATCGCGATTCAGACATTAATATAAATTAATATATGTCCAAAGTCCAATTAGCGTAATTTCCTGACTCTAGAGGGCACCGGAACATTAGCCGCACCCAATAAATTTAAGAAGGAAAAAAGATCCTGTTCCTATATAAGCCACAGCGGTCTATAAGCCATAGGTTCAGTGGTGCTGCCTGCGCTGTGGACAGGTCAGTGGTGCACCAGCTTAAAAACACTTTTCAGCTTTGAAAACGGGATCAAGCTTCCAGAGTGAGGACATTTTTGAGCCGAAGGCACTTTGTCTCGAGCTTGTCATTAAAGCCCTCGAAATACGTTGTTTTTGTCCGCGTGCCCAAAGTTCCGACACCACTGCTGGTCTCAGTGGCTGCTTCTCGACTCCAGACCTCCAGGAGATCCACTCTGTTGACGGAATTGCGGACACGCGAACGTAAACAATTTCATCGCCTTTGATTTAATCTGATTTCAGCCTGCAAAAATCCATATATTAGCCGCGCTATTGTATAAGCCGCAGGGCTCAGACCACAAGAAAAAAGTAGCGGCTTATAGTCCGGAAATTACGGTACTTAAATGCGTAATAGACAAACCTCAAGAACAGAACTCAGTAGTGCATTGTGTCGTCACCAAAATGCTCCATGGGGTGGACGTAAAGGAGCACAGCTGACCGTGAGATCCATCTCTCTCAATGCTACTTCCTGTGTAACATCGCCAGTTACTGTTTTGATTTACTGTATTAACAAATTAACTCTGCACATCCAAATGTCCGTCAAGCTGAGTAACATAACAGAACATCATCATAAAAAAGATGTACTTATTTTATCATCTTTTTTATTTACAATGTACATTTATTTATTATTGATTCATTTTGTGTGTGTATCTCTCTTCAAATACTCACTTTGTTTTGCAAATAATGCACATTTGGTTAAAATCTTTGCAGAGCTAAAAACTGACACAAGCTATTTACAAAGGTCCTTTTTTGTTGGCATGACGCTCAAGAAACTGAAATCTGGCATTTTTTGCCTAAAATTTTTTTTTTTAAAATAGGTCGGTGAAATACTGGAGGGACTGTACTTCACATATCCTATACATATCAGGAACCTCGCAGCCAACTGCTGACTGCAACAATTGAATGTGGAGAGATTTTGTCGATAAACATTTGATAGGCTGATGCTTCTTTGAGAAGAGCTAAAGAAGTAAGGTTACACCAGGAAATTGGATGAAACGATAAATCAATGCTGTAAGTAGATTACACAGCACCGACTATTTCTTAAAGCAAGTCCCTGTACGTTCTCTGACCTGCTCCGACGCATCAACACCGGGCAGAAATGCTGAACTGCTCTCTGCACATTAAATATTGAAGAAATACACTTAACCTCGTCTCTGTCTCTGCGTCACAATCGCAAGCTTGTGTCATCACAAGTTTCATTATATTTTGAGGAAACATAAATATGAATAGATGCGTGGAGCAGTTATATTCAAACACGAGGTCAACCACGGGGCATCACTAGGCAGACAAAGGCAGATCACATATGATTGCCGTCACTAAAGTCATCTCTCCGCTACTGAGGTGGTGTCATTTTGTACTGTATTGCAGCGTGCCAGAGTGAAGCTGACCGGCGACATTTCATGATGGAACGACACTGAATTTTTGACATTAACTAACAACATCAAATGTTGTCCGATGATTGTACTCTCTAGCAGGAGCTGTTTTTGATGGACTGCATCTTGAGATTAATATTCCAAACAAAAACACCAACTGATGAATACATTACATACATTCATGTGTTAAACTTGCCTCGTTCAATAATTTGGGCAAAGCACAAAAACACATCTTAACACATCGGATATTTTTTCCTGCCATTTTCAAAGAAGTGCAAAAAGAGTCACAACCGTTTCACTAATCTTCTGGAAAACAATGTTGCAGTAAATATGTTGGGCCAGTGTGTGGTGTGACACTCACAAAAAAAGAGAAAAAGAGAAGCCTAAAAGCCAATACAACATGCCACAAAAAGCTCAACAGTACATTTCTAATAAGCTCATCTATGCTGTGGATACCCATGTGGTATAACCTAGGAAAAATGTTGCGCTCGCCTCGGCATCACTGTCACAATCTGTATCTTCTCCCTAACTATTAGGTTGGTCACAAAAATGTGAAACTGGCATTTTGAAATCAGTGCAATCTGGGGCAAAAGAAAGCTTTCAGCACTTAGATGACACAGAACTTTCACGGATAGGACCAACACCTCTTGATGTGGATGGGACCGCAAATCATAATTCATTCAAACACATGATCAAGCTATTTCCATACATCAAGATGCTTTTAGTTGCAGCCTCTTTCAAATACCATGAAATGTTCTTTTCATGACACTATCAAGTGAGATCTTGGAGTGTTTATAAGAACAATTACTTCAACTTCAACAATCACCACAAAAGCATCCAAAATTGGGGGAAAAACAGGCTTTTAATGAAAGATGGGAAAGGCTATATATATATATATATATATATATATATATATATATATATATGCTCTAAGAAATAAAAGAGTGTGTCCTTGTTGAGTGACCTTGATATTGGTGTTTGTTACATTTAACCTTCCAGATGAACAACACATTGTTCACAAATTTAAAGGCTGATTGACGTTGTACTGTCCTACACTTCTTGCTGAGATGCCAGACTTCAAAAGGATTCAGTCGAAATTAGTTTTGTTCCGCCTGCAACTTGGCCTGTGTTTCAAATGTCGGGCTCCAGTATGAGCCACTTTGACAGCCATCCACTATCTAATTCATGAAAGTGTGTTGAGGTTAAATTAATAACGACGCAGGTCCCACAGCGGCTCTCAGGTCAAACGCCGGTCATGGCTCATGATGCCTTCTCTAAGAGTTTGGGGCAATAAGAGCTTTTGGGTAGTTGGTGGTTTGGTGGGAACCTGACATGACCTCATCAACACAGCAGTGTGACCAGCACCGATGACCGCGCCCTTCCAAAAGCCTGGCGACACTTTTCCTTCACACCCAAACGTGTGACAAGTTCAAGTCGGTTACTCACTCAATATAGCACTTTTCTATTTGTCACGTATCAATAAAACAGCTAAGCTAAACGCCTACTAAAAGCCAGTATGGCGTGAAAGGGACAGAAAATGGTCCCTTAGGTTCAAAGTGACTGAAGTGCAAGCATGAAAAAATAAAGTCCTGCTATTCCTGCTGCAGCCATGGTTAAAGTTACAGAGCAGAGTTGACTTTAAAAAGCTCTTCTCTTTTCTCTAGTCTGGCACTTTACTCTAACCACCAGCATGACTTTAGCCATTGGACCCCTGAGACGCCTCCAACAAGCTTTTTCCACAGAATAAAGGAGAATATAAAACTGCCCGGAGCACAAGTTGTTACTTTGCTGGGTGAATTGTAGTCGGAGAACACAGAAAACTCATCCGGTGGGCAGTTTGCTGGCCACTTCGTCTGTCTTCACAAGCAATCTGGGACTCTCCAGGCAGCATGAGGTAAAGGTTGTGGCAGAAATACCCGAGTAGGCTGGGAAAGGCAGAGGAAGTGGGTTTGCGCCATGAAAATGTGCGAAGAAGTCATGAATTTTTTAAGTGCATGTTTGGACAATGGTTCAGGTTTGGTTTATGTTAGAAATACACTGCACTTTAGGTGACTGCATTTACCCACTGTTTAGGGTGTATTGGGCGATTCGGCAGATTCCACTGGTTCTTTTCTTTGCAAAACAAAGCATACTTTCTAATATATTAACAGCCTCATATTGTGCTCACATCAGGGGCTTTTAAACGGAAATTAGATCCCAGTGGTGCCCTTATGTATTTATACTCTACATTTTGTGCAGCAAGACTGTTTTCACTGCATCTCAGTTCAGGCTGGATGACTGGTCAACATCGACATTTGATGTTTATAATTACATTAACAAATGCCACAACAAGACATGACATCATATACATATATATATATATATATATATATATATATATACATATATATATATATATACATACAAGGGATTACAGACTGCCCCAGTACCTTCAGAGTTTTATCTTTCCCATGAATGATTTGACACCAAAGTAACAAAACATCAACCCAAATGTAAGTCAAGTTTGCATGACATAAAAACTCATTTTTATAGGCTTGCATTTACGTAATGTCATCCGCTATTTCACCGAGACATTAGCCAACCTCATTCATGTCTTTGAGTATGTTTGAGTATGTGTAAATGTAGGCACTTGGCATTTCATTTTATTGTCTAATTATACAGTTATGACGATTATTATTTGTGGTGTTGTAGTTGTTATCAATAATAATAATAATAATAATAATAATAATAATGCTATTATTATTATTTTAAGAGCCTTAAGTCAGGGAGGTAATATCATTTTGGGCACCAGATTGTGTCAGTTTCACGATCACAGAACCCATGCTAGTGTAAAATAAACGCAGCTCACCGAGTCAGACTGAAATCAAAGTAAGACACACTCTATAACCCGGCTCCCGATACGCCTCTGAGCGATGGCTCACCAATCTCTGGACACAGCTCCTCATTCATTATTCAAGCAACACGGGGCTAAATCGATTTCCTGCCCTCACCCCTCACCTCTCACCTGCCTCCCTTTCCTCTCAGATCAACATTCCTCCCACATGGGTGAGGACTCATGTTGAATTCTGGCAAAATACTCACCATTAGAACTAGATTATGGTTTCATTCCAGCACACCTTGATCCCTTCATCTCCTGTCGGCCTGATCGGGTTCAAACCTACAAGCTAAACAGATCACATATAGTGGACTTCTTACATCCGTACATCAGAGAAATGAGTCTATCTGAATGTAAATATCTGACAGACAACTATGTGCATGTAGATGGGCCAGTGGTCTGCATGTGTGTGTTCGTAACCCTACGCACGCAAGCAGCTCCCCTCGCTGCAGGGATCCAGCAGACACATTTTCACCTCATCTGCGTTTAAGAGCATTAATATTGCACCAGCCACAGTGACAGGGTTAAATGGATGACTGGAGGGAGAGAGGGGGGCTGAATGTCAAATGCAATCCAGCCACTCCTTCTTCCTTTTGCCTTCCTCCTTTCTCTGACAGCAATGGACAAGAGCCGTCCAGCTGGAGCTCCGCTGAGAACCAGGGGCCACGGTGGCAGCATGTGTTCTGTGTTTGGAGATGTATACAATCCTTTTCATCTATACACACAAGCAGCCCCTACTGTTCCCCCTCCATCTTTCACTGTCACCCTCCATCTATCTTTGGAATTAAAAGAAGGCCAGTTTTAGGAAGTGAATAACAAAAGCCAGGCCATGCATTCAACAACTCTCCACATCAGACAATAAATGGAGCATTCATTACACTATTTCTGACAAAACCAGTGCCTTTTCAGGCAGATATTTATGTGATAATATTAATACATATTTGTTACATAAACGACACACACACTACACAGAATATGCCTACAGGGCATAATACAGACGTATTTATTTTCAACAGATACACAGAACAATCTGTTGTTTTTATTTGATTTTTTTACTTGAAGACAACACTTAAATAAGAAGTCAGTAAATTCTGATCTGTACTGGGGACATGTGAGGAACTGATAGCAGTTTTTTCCAAAACGAGTAGTGTATGAGTACTTGCATTTCAGTACTCTCTGATACAAATCTCTAAAATATATATATATCTTTATTTGAACAGCATTCCTCAGTATGCTTTTCTCGTATATGGGTGATGGAGGTTTCACTGCAGTAAAAACACATATTTAACAAAAATGGCCTGAAGTGACATTCAAAAACTGCGCACTGCCGTATAGTGGTATTGGTGGCCATTCTATGGGTTCGAGTACACAAGCCAAGTAGCCAACTGTTATCGGTGCATCAATAATATTGTAGTGTTGCTTATGCAATACAGTAAGGGTCTTCCGGTTTTGAATCATTACATTCAAGCAATATCACTGTGCTGCGATGGTGACGCCAACAAAGTGCTTTCTAGTGTAATTCATACATTATAGTCCCTTTTGTCCGCTTATGAACTTGCCAGGTTTTCTTTAGAGGAACCATACTTCAGTCATATAACTACTCATGTAACCTTATTGAAATACGGAAAGCATGCAAGTGCTTGGTCACTCCCAACCTAGGTGTCTTTGGTTTCCTATTGAAACCACCCAAAGTTACTTCAGAAGGACCCGAAGTGCAATAATCGGGGATTTAATCCACATAAAAAGTGGTTTGATTCTGCAGAGCTGCATCAGAAGCTAGTCATGTTTTAAATATATAAATGCATGTTGTTTTGCTTTTTTGTGTTACTGAAATAATATGGAATGATGATTCAATAGTGTCATTTTTAAATGTCACTGTACAATGTGAGTATTGCACAGATGCATGACTTAAAAATGGTGAATCACATTGAAAAAATACAACACATTGTGATGAGGCATTCTAGACAATAACTTTTGAGATCAAACTCTTTTAAGTGGTCTAGCACTACTGTAGGTTCAGGTAGAGTTAATCCTTTTTGAAGATTGTGAAAATATCATTAATGTACAAACAAAGCTGTTATTTAGACCGAAAGGTCACCCGGGAATGAAGGGTAAAAATAAAGAGCCCTTTAAGTAGCTACAATAATCACAGCCCTGCCGGCGGATCACCTATCACGGAACTAATCAAAGAGACATTTTGTGGGCCGTTTGAGAGAAAAGGGCAGGGTTGGGCGCCCTGAGGAGGCCAACATCTGCGAGGTCACCCCGAGGTTAAGTTAACAGCCATACAAGCTACTGAAAAATTAAAAGCCTTAGCTCACGAAGGAGCGCAAGTGGCAAGACCTGCAGGATCGTGAGGCCAGTACATGCTCTGGAACACACATCGCAACACACACACGCACACAGCCGTGGTGTTAATGCCCCTTTAGTTTCCACTTGGCTTCCCTAGCTACACACAATCCCCATTCTCTCACTCGAATTTCACACGAAAATCTCAACAGCAGTTGAGCACAACACACAACCATAAGAACCCAAAACCATTCATTTCATATCTTTCCCACTTTTGTCATTTTTCCCTGCACAACTTCAATTTACACATTCACACCACAGTGTTTGTTGTTATCGAGCTTTAAGGGTTGCTATGTCACAGGCTAAGGTGTTGCCAGCTCATTTCTGAAGTGCAAGAACACCAATTACCGAGTGGAAGCGTTGAGCGCTGGACGATAGAGATTTAAATTGACAAAGGTGGCGCAAAAGAGATCTCTACTGATGAAGCCTTCTTCAACAAAACACAGTCTTCCAGTTATACTAATGGTCTCAGTGAGTAGTTTTATCTGCAGGAACACTTGCCAAAATCATATCAAACTTTTACCCATGGCACAAAGGAACCAGACTCCCGCTGGGGTTGAACTTGGGTCCTCTCCCTGTTCTTGTCTGGGCTTTCTCTGAGCACTCCTTCTTTCTCTTACAGCCCAAAAACATGGGGCAAGTCATTTGGTGACTCACAGTTGTCTATAATTGTGAATGTGAGCAATTGTGTGCCTCTGCGGCCCGCGACTGACTGGCGAATGAATGACGGTGATTGATTCTGAACAGTCAGATCACTTTCTAAGGAATATTTGAGGTGGCGCTCTTCCAGACGGTAATGAAAATGACCAAAGGAAGGGCAGTCATTTTAAAGAACTAGGGTTTGTTCGGGAAAGTTTGGACACCCTTGATCATGTTTTGAAGTCAGAAACATGACTTGCTCCAGGATATTTTGGGGACCGACAAAATTACGGAATATGAGGATGTTGGAGTGGAGATCTGGGCTATGTTTTTTATGAATGCAAGGGACGTCGACAGGGACCACAGTGGATTATTTAGTTATGCTATTTGGTTAAAAACGTGATTGAAATTTGATTTTAAACATTGACTCATCACTGATGGAGCTTAACGTTAAGTTGCAGGCTTTGCCAGATAAATATTGTGATGTTCAGCAGTAAACAGATGTTCAGCCTCAGCCATTTATCGGGTCACGACTCCATCAAACCTTGTTTGACTAAAAAGCTGCAGAAACAAATTAGTCACTCATTCAATACTAGGTTATACAGTGAAAATGAAAGGGTCAATATGTCCACTTTAACAAAACAAATATGCAGCATGATGAAAAGAAATGGGGTCCTTGTAAAACAGAGAAAAAAAGAATCAACATGCCGAAGCCATTACATTTTTTCATCTCGCGACATTGCATTCACAATTTCATCTGGTTGGTTGCTCTTGCAAAAGCTGTTTTTCTTCTCAACAAATCCAGTTTGGACATCATCCATTTTAATGCATAAAAATGGCAAACATTCATCTCATCTAGATGCATGTCAAAAGATCTAACAATGTTTGTAAGTGATGTTTGGAAGTCTCTAGAGTGAACATGCAGATTTGAAGGAGTCCAGCAAACACTGCGGTTTGATCACATGGCGACTCCCTCCCCAGATGTTATGAAGACCAGATGTGACACTGATTGCTGGAAACAGAGTTCAGTAAATGAGGGTGAAAAGTCCATACTAACACGGCTTGTGTGGGGAACAGAATGATACAAGTCTTTGCATATTCATCATTGTGAAGGTGAGAAGATTTTGTGCATTTTGGATGGGAATTATTACTGGCCAGTCTTTTGACTTACTTATTAAATGTATGTGTATTCATTTAAGTGAGTTTTTCTTGTTTATCCATTCATTCATACAAATGTGTCTTATTCATCATACCAAATATGGACTTTGACTAATTGCTATTTTCTTTATTCGTAATTTAATAAATATCCATGGAAGAGGAAGTGCAATCAAAACTGGCTAATAATTCAAACAAATCCCCAAAAGCTTGACAACTTGTTCTCTTTTGGCAGACATGTTCAGAAGTGGCACATCTTGAATTATTAACAACGCAGACAAATACATATTAAATAGGATGCCACAGCAACCAAAAATGGAATTTACTTGATGGAACTATTGAGACATCCAACGCAGATTTGAAAAGAATTTCTACAATTTAAAACATTTTGAGAAGAAACAATGATAAGAAAACAGAGTTGAGAGATAAGGAAAATCAGTTAAAGAGATCATATTGACAAATAATCATATCATCAAATAATCAAAACTGGCAAAATGTGTATTTCCAAAATAATAAATAAATAAAATAGAGAACATACTGCTCATTTTAAGGTTTGCATATAACTTTAAGAGTGACGTTTTCCTTCCTAAAAAGTTTTTGTGTACAAAATACACAACAATACAGGATTGTCTCATTTCATTTTAGATCCTTTATAAATATAAATGTTTCTAGTTTCACTGCTTCTTTCGTAGTGGAAAGCTGCACCAATGAAGTAAAGAGGTGATTGCTGGTCAAAATGTTACCTCAACCCTTAAAATGTATATAATATTTGTTAAACATACAGTTAAACACGTAATTGTGGAGGAAATAATTTATATGTAAATTCACATATTACTGAACAATTGAAGTCCAGTGCAAAGCAGAGAAAATGAGCTGTCGACATGTTGGAGACTGAACACGTGTTTACAGTTTGAAGCGCAATTTATGAGGCCAGCAGCAGATCAAATCAAAAGTAAATTATATTCATTATTTAGTTATTCAATCAAATAAATAGCAACTTGAATTGTGTGACTCTGGTGTATAATACTGTTAAGTAGTATTTTCCATGTTTTGTAATGCATTTTTCAGCGATTAAACTGTGTCTTAAAACCCGCCGCGAAAAAATCTCAAAGCACAGATCTCCTTGTTTTGAGATGGTGCCCTTTCTTGGAGAATGTCAACCTCATAAAATTGATACAAACAGTGTCTTGTTTGTTTTGGAGCAGCAATACTAAGGATGCATCGAAAAGTCCAATTACATTCTGCAAATTGCCATAATGAGATCATCAATGCCATTTCAGCTTGTTGCTGTCTTTTTTCCTGCTTGTTCACGTTTATCAATTTGCGACTCTAAGTAAAAATACGTATCTCATGTCGATAAATGTGTCATTATAAAAGCATTGAATTTATGGATTTATATTTTGATGACACGCAGACAAAATGAATTTATCTGGAAGGAAGTTGCTGTTTTCAACATGCAATATAATAGTTAGTCAATATGAAATTGATTCATATTAAACCAGCTACAAAGCATTAACATTGAAACACGAGTCAACGATGAAGAGTTGTAGAGAATATGGTTAGGCGGTGGCACGCTCTGCTCAACACTGTCACTGAGAAGAAGCTTTTTTGCCCACGGTTATTTCCCCCGTTCACCCCTCTTTGCTTCACTCTTCCAGCCTCGTAAACCAGCTGTGAATCAGGTTAGGGTCAAGGGAATCTCTCGCTCTCTCTCTCTCACACACACATGCACACACACACACACACACACACACACACAAGGATGTGCTACTGTTAGGCTTGAATGCAGTCAAGGGTGTGGTGTTGAAGGGCCGGACTTTCCCATGCCGGTTGTTAACTGCAGGCTGTGTTGGAAACTGCGGTAGAAGACCTCTAGTGGCCTCTGGATGCCTCCCCTGGCCCTTGGCCCTTGACCAAAGGGGCTGCGTCTTCTACCCTGCTGGGGCACTCAATGGACTCTGTGTGAGTGTGTGATTGTGTGTGTGGGCATTTGTGTAAATGGCCAATCTCAGGAGGGGTTCCGTCATTCAGTCATCACTCTTTCAACCGGCAGCCTCAACAACGGGCCGGCTCCTGGCCCAAGGCGGGACATCTGTCTTCAAAAGACAACAAACTAGCTGCCCCTGCACCTTTCAACTCCAGCATACTTTTCTCGTGCTTCATTTCAACTCAGATTCATTTCCCCAAAGTTAGACGCAGTTAAATTTAGCTCTTCCACTGTTCCCACCCTCAGCTATTGGTCACCTTCACGCTTTAAGTCTGAGTGCTACGACACAGAGATTGTTTCACTAGAATAGTGCAGACTGCCGCTCCGGAGTCAAGCTGACAATATCCACATTTAAGGACAGGTTTTCTTTTACTTCCTCACTGGGAATACAGTGCGGCAGACGCTGGCACAGCCGACTTTTTCTGTCCTTTAGAATGTACACTCCCGTTTCAATTTAATCAAGTAGCACAATTGCTTTTAAACATTTTTAAGTTGGGCTGCCAACACACAACAGCAATCTCCTGTCTCCTGGGGGCCTTTTCTTCATAACATCACAACAATAAAATGACAAAAAGCCCACAATACAACTGACATCACACTGTGCACCCCCAACTCTTGGCTTCAAATCTTATAAATGGTGCCATCAGGCTCGCCAGCTGCCCCGGAGGTGAGCAGGCTAATCCTGCCGGGCAGTCAGGCCACAAAGCCAGAGGGGAGGAAGTGGAGTCGAGAGCGAATGAAGGAACAAGACGGCCATGCCAGAACTCACACAAGGCGAAGCTTGGTTGGAAAGCAACGGTGGAAATATGGAGAAACGCGGGGTGGGCCATGAGAGCGAAGGGGTACAGGATGCAGAGGAAAACAAGGTGGCAACCTCTGCGCCAGCAACAGCGGAAACTAACACATACACCCACATTATTTTTTGGTCCTCACTCTTTCGCTCACCACATTCCACTGTGTTTTAAATGAAGCAGAATTTCTTTATGGACAAACCACAGCGTAGAACATAGAAACAATGTTTACTGCCCATTCGCTGTCACAGTTAAAAACGTTTTCCAGGTATATTCCAAACAGGCAGAATTGGCATCCATAGATTCAAAGTTGCGAGGGAGCATCATGAATCCATAATCAACAAACATACACAAGGTCTGCCTGGCAAACGCTGATACCACATTCCTGAATTAAGGCTGATAATTGCAGGCATGGTCACGGAGTACAAACATATTAGCGTCAACAGCTGGCTGTTTAATATAAACCCAGAACGAGTCGCAAAATATGATGAGTGAAGATTATTGGCTGGGAAAAGCAGTTTCCACACTTGGTGTTATAATTTCGGACTCTGTCCAAGTTGCCAGCATATGTGAACCCCTCCCGCCGACTCCTGCCAAATAGCCTTCTATGCCCTCTTTTCATTACGTGGTAGTCAATCTGCGGCTTTCACGTCGCCTCTGCCAGCATGTTAGAGCACCAGGCGGTGGTAAATTTGCTTCAGAAATATTGCAGCAAAGTCAGAAATGAGCCCAAGCTGACAGTTTCACCATCACACATGGATGCTGGGGCGAAAGACATTAGAACTCAGGCTGTATGATTCAATTGGGAATCTGCTTTAAGATATATAGCTGGGGCAAAACAAAGGACCATAAATGACATTGGTTTCCACATTTCTCTCGATGGAACCTCCCAGGGACAGTCTGGGTGGATTTACTCATGGACAGTTGGCCCGCCAGAGTCTTCACACAAGCACTAGCTTTGATTTGCTGAGGAGTTTTTCTTCTGGATTCCCCAGTCACTGGCAGGGAAGATGATTTCCTACCTGTTAAAAATCTTTCATCCCCATCCAGCACACTTTCTCTTTCCATGTTCCCAGTCAGAATCAGCAGGGGGAACATTTATTTTGTGTCCAAGTAAACATACACACATCTTTTTATAGAAGTAAAGAGTCTATGTGAAGACACTTCAGAGGTAAGAACTGCCCCATACCTGTGTCTGCTGCCAGTCCCTGCAGACCCAGACTGAATATTCCCCTTCACCACCCGGTTCATTTGAAGGTGATCTGAGTCCAGTCAACCCTCAGGACATGGAGTAGTAAACAGACCGGACTATCAAAGGACACACTGACAGACTAAAATATGAGCTTCCGACTGCTTGAGCTGCGGAGGCAGGCACCCAGCAGCTGGAAACAGAGATTCTCAGTTACCAGCAGACTGACCACAGCGCCGCACGTCACGTTTTTATGTATGTATTTAACACTGAATCAAGCACTCGGATTATTTGTTCACAAAAACATCCTTTCTCTTTTGTTTTCTGTTTCTTCATTCGTGAACTTGCTTGTATTATTAGAGGAAAAAAAAAGTCTCATGCGGACATGACTTCCGTTGTGTATCTGCCACTGACAGAAATAGTGTGGGAAGAGTGGCGACTTCACTGGTAACACTGGTGTTGCTCAGCATTTCTCGTGACGTTTAAATGAGCAGACCACTAGGGCTTTTTAGGAAAAACCCTGTGCTCCATGCATTTTAGACTCAATAATAGGGATGCACCGATCACAATCCTCGTATTTGGTATGGTCCCGCTCTAGCCTCTGTAAAAAAGGGCTGATCCAGGTGGCCGATCCTGGCATGTAAAATCATAGATGCCACACGCGGCACCGGTCAGAACGATAACATGGCAGCAGATAGTGAACTGTGTGGAAACTCCTTACAGCGATAACTGCAACAGTGACATGCAAAATGCTGGCATTTGGTAAACACTCGGTTTAAATAAATACCAAGTTTGTAATTACATATGAAGTCATTTTTGCTTTTCACTCAAAGCAAGACCAGTGTCATCCCACAGTTTCAAAGCTAAAACACTGCTTTCGATTGGTAAAAGTCGGATCGGTGTATTCCTAGTAACAATTAAATTAATCTCAATCTTAGCTCAGTGTGAGAATCAGTCATGTGAGTGGTCACCATATTTGTGGGATGTAACTCCAGTTCTATGAGTGGGATCGTGGTTTGGTTTTGGAGTGAAGCGGGACTAGACATTGAGTTTACATTATTGGACATTAAAGAAATTTGAACTTCAAAATCATATTTGGTATGTGCATGCATGTGCACAGTAACATTTCTCATGATTTATTTTAGAGACATTTTATATTAAGACAGACAACAACGCCATCATTTTTGGGGAAGTGTGCCCTGGTGAATAAAGAGCTAAGCTAATAGGCCAAACTTTACTGGTCTTGAGATAGCTGGATGGGGCTCAGAGAAGGACTGGGGCACAGCAGCAATGTTCCAGAGAAGTCATTAGAGTGGGGGCTGTTACTTGGGAGATATAACATCAGTGAACGTTTCTACGAAGTGGAATGTCACAGCCTCCTGATGTAGGCTGTAGCTATTCTGATCTGACCTTTAGTAAGCAGAAGACAATCGATGGTTGTCATCACGGTGCAGGAACATGAGACTATATCAAGAGAATATCCTTAAATCAGGAACAGAACGTGCAGAAATCTCAACTCAATATGAGGATGAGTGGAAACTAATGGACACTCGAAGGAAGAGTATAAGTACCAGGCACCGTCATGAATTAAAATGCTTGGCATTTATCTACTTCTTATTAAGAAGCGTCATCGTTTAGTCACCGCAGTGAAATAAAAGGGGACCAAACAGCAGGTCAGTGTTATCATTGCGCTCTCATATTATCTCATTATTACAAGCAGAAGGCCACAGCCCTGGGGACGGCTCCTCACCCTGTCACGTCATGTCAGCCTCCATAAATGTCTCTGCCCACAGCAGCATAATGCGGTCGCCCTCATTGGCCGGCAAATGCTAATCACCACTAACAGGTCTATCACAGCCCAGCCAACGTAAATACAGATTAAGCCCGCCACGTTTATGTTCCACTCGGTCCACACATCTGGAAATATCAGGTGTTGGGCGCGAGAGCAGTCGAACCTTTTAACACGCTGTGTTAAAGACATACATTTGATGCAATCGTCTGGGTTCGGCGAGGCGTTGAAAAAGATGGGGTTGAGGAAAAACACGGAAACTGTGACTTCATGTATTCCTTACATGCACAGCTGGTTGTGTTTTGCCAAGTGTGTCACCAGGAATGAGCCTTGAGTCCAGTGATTAATGTCCCTCAGCGAGCAGACCCTCCAGCTCTGGAGTCTTGAAACTGGAAATATTTAGAATGGACTTTTACAGACTCACTGCTTAACAACCGTCACTCACACCCAGGCGGCATTAGAGGAACCTCTCAGGTGAAGGATTGTGGAATGATGGGGATAGATTTACCATGGTCGCACATGAATTGAACACACTGAAAGGTGAAATCCCATTTTTACGACGCGGTATCCAACTCATTACTCCTGACTATTTGCTACGTTTACTGGTTATTACCTACAGAGCAGAACCTTTAAGGAAAATCTGTTGACTACCCACAGTATATCTAATAAGAGAACAGCAATTTAGGCATAATCCAGACATTTTCAAGTAAAAGTGAGTTGGTCCATGAAGTATCACAATCACAAAAGTATATTGCAGTTTCATCATTTCGAGAGAATGACATGAGTCACATCCCGACCAGCAGATGGATCCTAAAACTCCTCAGTTGGCCAATAAAGACTATGAAAAAGAAAGTAGAAGTGAACAGAACACTTGCAATATAATTGGAATAATGTGAACCTTAAAACAGAAACCAAGTCAAAGATAGCTCTTAATCGTTTTACAGTACTTGGGTCACGTGGTTAATACCGTGATTGAGCAGACTTGTAACAGTTTCACTTGACTATGACCAGACTGGGTGATCTGCGCTTGCGTGAGCTCCAGTAGAACCATGGGAGTGAAAACTGAACTGTCAAGTCCACAGGAAGAAGACGGTGTAAGTTTAACTAATTCAACATGTTATTAGTTATTAGTGCTGTGAATAGCTCTGTACTTTGTGCTGTGGCAACCTTTTAAATTACTTATATTGAAAGTGATTTTTCAGTTTGATATTGAATTAAAGCTGTATTTATTCTTTTTTATTTAGTGTTCTAATAGCTTTTATTAAGTAAACGTTTCAAAAGTAAAAACATATATGTATTCATAACCATATTCATCAACTCTTCTCAGCAATATTAAAAGTATCTGTGAAGAAACCTCCGTACAATCATGCTAATAAGTAATTTTTGCACATTTTTTCCCACATAATTGTATTGATTTTATCTTAATATGTGTTGTTTTTGTTTGGCTCCTCCGTCTGATCATTCAAACACATTGGACACTAAGAGCTCGGCACAACAGTTCCCTTAGGAAATCTATTCACACAATCCTGATCTAAAGGATCCATACATATATCGTCAGTTAAGTACCGCTTAGCTCTGTTCAGGGTAGCCTATCCCTCCCACAGGTCATTGGGCATTGTTTTTCATAAGAAGCTGCTTTTTTCCCTCATGAATTGCTCTGAATATTAAACTACAGAGCCTCTAAACAAGTGGCGACTGGTGGATCAAACCAGAAAAGGAAGTAAATAAACAGCACATTTTGGCACTGGGGGAAGTTAAATGATTCTCTCTCAAGTGTCTCACTGGTACTGACCCGATCCACTCATCAGCAATCTCAGCTCAGTATCCTTTAATTTCTCTGGCGATTACAGAATCAGTGAAAACTTAACAAGACATTCAAGTATCTGGCTCTGATGGGAAAATGCTGATGAATATCACAAAACCGTTTTCTTTCCATCTTATTTCCCTCCGGTTAGAGGAGCCTATGAATGGGCTCCAATAACAACAAAACATAAACAGCAAAGAGGAAAGGAAGTGGTGGACACAGAGGGACAGTATGCGTGCCAGGCTTCACTCTTCAGAGGTGAGTGAGGGCTGTGAAAGGCCACATTGTTGATGTCAGGGCCATTCATCCTCAAAAGGCGGGTACAGATTCGAGAGTGGACTTTCCCTCGCTCTCTCCCAACACACACTGACGCAGTGTTCCGCTACGCTTCCTGAAGACCCCCAATACGGTCACGGTTTACCGTTTCTACTCACCGCCAAAGAACAATATTTGGAATTGAAGAGTAAACGCCAGCGAGGTCAAGGGGTGCACATTAACATGCTTTACGAAGGGTGTGGGTGTAAAACCTCCCAAAAATATCATCCACATGATGAATGATGGGCTGTTTTCACTTGTGCTGGGACTGAAATTACCATTTGAACATGATACGTGGATGTGATTGCTTTCGCATTGCTACCACACAGATACATGACAAGGATCGAATTATAAACTAGCAGGGATTTTGACAAACAGTGGAAGGCTTTGGAGCTATAATAGAGTCTAGCATGGAGTTTCAGGACAATGCAAATCAACCTAAACAACAAGAGTTTAACAACTTCACAAGTCATTCAGTTGGAAGAAAAGTACTTCATGGCAAATGGGCAAATCCCATTGGTGCAGCCATTTATTAAGACAACATGGCTATGAATCAAACCATGGTCATATATACACGGTTATACATGCTTTTATATATATATATATATATATATATATATATATATATATATATATATATATATATATATATATATATATATATATATATATATAAATATATATATAAATATATATATATATATTCCACTTACACCAAGGCGTTTGTAAAAACTGCGGGGCTTATTGAGCGCTTCAATTACACCCACCAAAGCACATTATACTGGTGACTTCTGAGCACAAGTGTGCGTGTGAGTTAGTGTGTGGATGTGTGGGTATTAGAGAATGAATTAGTAAAGTTAGGCGGCAAGAGCTTCAGCGCTCTGTCAGGACGGGATTTAACAAGCTTTAATAACAAGATTTAATGAGCTTAATTAGGAATCTATGCGATCCCCATGGAAACGCCTGAACCTCACGGAACCAAGAGCCGGGTTTGAGAAGCTCCCAATTGGATTAGTGTGGCTAATGTCACTGATACACAACAGCGAAAACAAACAGAGGGCTAGTGGAAGCAGCGAGTGATGAGGGGATGAGTTCGGGATGACTTTGAAGGGGGCTCGATTTGAGAGCGAGGCTTTCGCCAAAAAAGGAATACCTGCAGAGACGAGGGGAGAAGGAGGAGTTGCTGGCAGAGCCAACAGGATTAGTGCCGTGAGGAGATTTGGCTCGCGCAGAAGAAGCACAGGCCCGACTTCTACACCTTTCCCACCACAATAATAATATCACTTGTGAACCTAACTGAACACCTACATGACTGTTTCTACAAGCAAAACCATTTCATTTTTTAAATTCGACATTATTGAGATAGGAACTTCCCAACAGCAATTAACAATTTAAACTTTTCACTACCATTACGTGTTGCAACGCAAAAGTTTACTCCAGGTAGAGCATTGTTTGCTGCAGTATAATATGCATTTACTATAAGAGATTTGTCAACATGCTCCAAAAAACAGAATCAGCAGGGAACATGAAATCAAAAGTTACAACCCATACAAGCCATTTCAATCTTGGTTGCATTGTGTTTATTGCGCCAATATTTAAAATGAAACAGGATATACAGTATATATTATTCTGATACATTCTAATCTAAGCTCAGATGCTATGCTTGTTCCACATGACCCTTCAGGAGTAGCTAGTAATCTAAAAAGAGAATGAGGTTTGAAAATTAGTAGCCAAAATCTTTTTGATATCACCGATTCATTTCTCGTTGTGTGTGCTGTGTGGAGTTAAAATGAGATGTGTCTCCTGTCCATGGAGCCTCATGAGGTACGTTTCGACGGTAGATGTGTATTGACGTGATTATGAATGATCTTATCTGTAGAAACACAACAAAACTCATTAGTTGTGGATATTTGTTGAGAGCAAGACGCTGCTGTGATGCTGAGCAAATGCATTCATGGATCATTACTGTTTTATCAGACAGACTAATGCATCACAAAGCTCCCCTCCACGCTCTCACTGCCATCACATGAAGGCTCTGTAAAGTGCAACGCAGTCTGGCATTGATGAATTGACCTTTAAGATAAGTATGACGGAGCCGCCCGACATAGCTGTGCACTGTGATGGACGTGTTGTTGTGTGGGAATTGGGGGTCTCTATATGTGTATACACAGTAAACAGGCACATGGAGGCGCAGCCACACTCGCTATCTGATGACCTCGGCTGTGACAAGTTCTGCCTTTGGCATTTTGAATCATTCACACACACAGATGAGTGTAGCTCTCAGGCAGGGAAGCATGAGATCAAGGAGTGTCATCTGGCAGGTAGGATATCAGGGCGGTCAGGATGGAAGTCAGGAATACGAGCGGGTAAACTTAGTGGTCACAGGGAGGTCATAAAGGTCCATTGGCCAACAGAGTGCATCTATACATCTTCAGCCTTGAGCTGGGCGAAACGGGGAGGTCATCTTTCATCATCTATCTCCTGGATTCTCTCCTTCCTCCAGCCAGTCCCTTCGTGGGCTATATTTAGTTCATCCGCCCCCCAGGTTCTTTGTGCTGTCCTGTTGGGGCGGTAAGACTCTGCAGCTCATCATTATAAATCAGCCTGTTAGAAGGAATAAAATTTTAAAGAGCTTCTCGCTGGATTCAAACCCAAGTCTCCATTAGTGAGGCCACGGCGCATGGTTGCTTGCATGGCAACACACAGCAAATCAACAAAACAACCCTTTTAATCACCCACTCCCTTCGTCTCATTGTCCTCCGCCCGATCTCACCTCCGCCGCAGGGTTAACCATGGTAAAGAACAAGGAAATCCAGCTGAGTCTTTAAAAGAGTCTGGTGACACTTCAAAAATGTATCTGCACTTCAATGCCTTTGAATGGGAAACAACCCCCTGAGATATTATTTTAACATTGCACAAGACGGAGGGCTTATTTTTTTTTTTTTGTTAAAATATAAAGCGTCATGACTACAGGAGTTATGACTTCAACATTTCATTTCTGGTCTGAACTGACTGTCTTCAGGCCACGACCTCAGAGATTGAGTCTTGAATGGGCTTCCAGTCGAGGATCATGGTTGTTAGTTAGAAGTGGTGGAAAATGTTTGGTGTTGGCTAGGCCTTCCAGGATTCCATTCTCTTTCAGGTTTTTCCCTGCCCCTCTTTGTGCTCCTCACTCCGCGTTTTGGTGTTGATGCCCTTGGTTTCCTCGTTCCTGTTTGTCTTTTGACTTTATATTATAAATTGTATAAACTACTGTGAACCTGCATCAATTTATTATTCCTGTTTGTAGAAATCCGAGATGTTTTTGTCTAGCTTCAGTTGAAGCACTGTTCTTACGTTTAACAGACACGTTTCAGACAACATCACAACAGCTGTACAACAGCAATCGCTCATGCGTTCATGATGTAGTCTGAAATTAGTTGCATTTTTCCATACTGGATTTTATCGTAGCAGAAATCAAATGTTTGGACAATATCACCATATCGGACATCCCTAATCAGTACACATTGTATACCCCTTTAATGGTATACCGTAAAACCGTACCAGACTCCTGCTCGTCTCAATGGATGTTGACAAAACGGCAAACGCAGGGAAAACACCAGCATAGGAGGGAGAAATCCAGGCGTATGGGCCCCACATGCTGAAATGTAACACAATCCATGCAAAAGGTGCATCTTGACACTGAAGGTATCTCAATGATCTAAACGCCTTTGGTGTGACGCATGATTGACGTTGACCCTTCTCACGAGGGTCTCCGCCCATGTCAACTCCCCTCAGGCAGGAGCCTTATCAGGGCCAAAACATCCCACTTCAGTAAAGTTCCTCGGCCACTGTCATCTGCATCCGCAACACAAACCTTGGCACGGCCATGGCGAGCGCTTGCTCAATCCACTCATGTTTCAATTTGTAGATTTGTGCCGGGGAACCTTTTCTGCACAGCCTCAGTGTCACGTCTTAATAAGCCAACCGAGACAAATTGTAAGAGCAGAACTGTAAGCAAATCTAATCTTGTTGTTGACGAGCACCAGGGCTGCTCACAGCAGGTGCTGTGAATGCGCAAAGACAAAAACAGAAACAGGCCACACAGCTGGAGATGACAGAAAAGACTGCGATTTGAAGGCAAGAAGAAGCTACAAAGAATCTACCAGCGCAACTTTAAACACAAAAGAAGACAGAATGAAATATCACAATTGCGTCGCACACACACTTATGATTTCATTTCATGTCGGCCTTGAGGGAGGACTGAACTCCTCTCCTCATCATCCTCCCTCCATCGCTCTGTTCTTGGCCCGCCGCACGCCTCCGGGGCCAGCGAAGGCAGCGATTAACGACAACAGTGAGAGTGTGTAGAAGTGTGTGAGTGTGTGTAAGGCTTGATCGTTAGAGCGGCCAACTTGTGTAATACAATTACTGAGGCTGCAGAGAAACTGCTAATGTGCGCACGGGCAGCGCCGTCAGATGGATCAGGTATTGAGTTTTCTATGCTTAATTCACTTTCCAGCACACACATGGGTGCATTAGTTAGATTAGAGAGGCGGGAGGGGAAGGCAGTCGGGCTGGGTCCACCGCTGAGACGGGCAGATTTGTTTAGTGATGGCTGTCAATTACAACCATGACCCTTGCACTAAGTGGCAAGGCATCTACGGGAAACAGGGGAAACTAGACAAAAGCTGGACGGGATTGGTTAAGACGTGACCACTTGCTGCTGGAGATAACAAGTGGGGTGTTGTGGAGTAAACAATACTGAAAACACTGCCTGCACCGTTGAACCAATAAAAGAGAGTGCTCGGACCCGAGCGACCGACGTGACCGTCAGAGAGATTAGAGAGGCAATGCTGTCACTAAAACACTGAGATAATGGGGCGACACGGGGCCCACGGTTAGTGCAGGGGGACTGAAATATATCAAATGGAAAATAAACTGTTCCCAGACAGTATACACTGTTTCGTTAAGCTCATATAAGCTGTAGTAATTTGCATTTAAGGTCATGGTTTTAGACATAGTTTCTTCTTCAATTCAAACTCCTAAAATATATGCTACTAGAAATACCACTAATACTACTAATAATACTAATAATACTAAGAATACAACATCATTTCTTAACAAACAAGGTTTAAACCTGAAGAAGAAAATTTCCATTTAACATAGAGGCAAGTAAGAAATATTAGCAAGCAGGATGATAAATATTATGGTAAAAGAATCAATAGAAAACACATCATACAACATGTTAATACATGTATATTTAATGGAATTGTTTGATTAAACTGGCAAACTATACACAAAACGAGACATAACGTTTGTTTTTCATACCTTCAAAATCAATCAAAATTAAAATGTGATTCTTATAATAAAATATCATAAATACATGAAAATGTATGATGACGTGAAAAATCTCAAGGTGTTGAGAAACATTATTTTGCAAAATAAATATTTTCTCAATGAGGCACAATTCTGCTTATTAAGCATGAAAAAGCTATATATTTCACTTTATATCTGATATTCATCATAAAACATGTCCACCTTACACAGTGTTTACAAACAGTCTACAATGCATTGTATTTTAAAACTCAAATGAAAGTTATTTTCACTTCAAATAAAGATTAAAAATATTATCTGACTGAAAAGAAAAAAAAAAAAACATGTAAGTAAAACAAGTAAAAACAGGAATATCATTTCTAGATTTGATCTTAGTTCCTTGGAGAGTAAAGGGGTTCGGACAGGGAAAAACACAAAAAGAGCTGCCGTTTTTTTTGTTTTTTTTTCCCCAAATCTGCTTCACCATTCCTGCATGACAGTCACCACAATTTCAAGACCTTATTCACAGAGGATGCTCAAGTCCAGAGTTTTGAATTTGGACCACAGCAAGCTGCATATTGAATAGAAGTGTTGCACACATTCATGCACATGTTCTCATGTCCATGACGAACTGTCTTTTTTTTTCTTTTTTACATAATACGATGCCGCTCATCTCAAGGGAACAGGAATCAGAAAAATAGGACACGCTGGAAGGAAAAAAAGATTCTCCCTTGCAGATTTAATTTCAGTTGTGAACAAAACAGAAGGAGACCGGGGGAGTTGGGGGATAGTTTCCACAGTAAACACCTCTATCCCGTGTAAACACATGTAATCACAACAGGCTGGGCACTGCAGCGCAGCGCTTAATTGTATCACTGCAGTGAGTTTTTAGGAGGGGCCGCACATTATTGCTGTTTGCAGCTGACTTAATTAAAATGTCCACTTGACTCCCTGGAGACCACCCCGATACAAAGGACATAGATTGGCTCCATCTAACTGAGGCCATGTAGCAACAAATAATCGGCCTGGCTTTTAGTGAAAAGAAAAAAAAAACTCTTTGTTGAAGGATCTGACGCAGCTTTTTTTGGGCTGTTGAACAGAGAAATGAGTCAGAGGAGCCGAAAGTCGGGCAAGACGAAGTGTGCTGGGGGAGCGCTAATAGATGTTAGACAGCTACATCCCTTCGAAGTGACACATCCATCAAACCACTGGTCACTTTTGTCCTCCCACTCGTCCAGCTTTTGTTATTCGTCCTCTGTGTGCCAGAATGGCTTTGGCCACTCACTTTCTATTACCATGAGTGAAAGAACAAGGGACAGTCCGGTGATTGAGTCCTCATGTTCCTGCTGTAACTTCACCCTCAGATTGTATTATCATTTGCTAACAGAAAGTATAATTTCCTCTAGCCTCTTGCACAAAGAGGTACATCTTTATTTGGGCATGAAGGCAAAGCCTTACAACATTGAGAGTCGGGAATCAATATCAGTCCCTGCAGACGTGAATTACTAGTCCAATAATGTGTAAAGTTTTTAAAAAATGGCGACGCATTTTGTAGACCCTTAAATCAAATAAAGGCAATACACTGATGAAAATCCAGTGTGGAGATATTTATAGTTCAAGGTCAAAAGCTCAAAAGTCTTTGTGTTGTGCATAACATTTTTTTTTCAGCGAAGAGGTTCCGCACGGTTTAAGTCTTACAGCAACCACTTCCATTCTAGAATTGATTTTCAAATGAAATTGATAGATTTTAATTTTCATTCCACCTGGCTCCGAAATACCTGATGGAAAACAGGGCTCTCCCCTAGACATTTTTTTTTGGAGCTACAGAGTGTCACGGAAGGGAGATAAAAGGATAAAAGGAGCATGAAAGAGCACGTGGTTCATCGTTCATGGTCCATGGTCTACCTTACAAGGCTGAGTCTTCCATTGCGAGTCACACTTCATGTCGCCAAAAGCAGCTGAAAATTAGAGATGTATCCCCTTAAAAAAATTCAGCGTAGGAGGCACCAATGCAGCTAAAGCGTTGGTGAGAGTGAGTCACCAATGAAAAACATACCATCACAGAGAACTTAAATGATTAAACCAGCTTTATCCTTATTTCATCAGACAACAGGTTTGTCCATTTTCACTCTGAAACATTTCTGTGTTGAAATCGATCAGTTTCATTATTATTTTAACTACGTGCAATGTTGAGTGAGACACGCGGGAGCCAGCAACGGCAAAGCATCTTTGTTTAAAAATAAACAGCCAGTACTTTTCTAGCTCATGCTGCTTTATTGAGGCCAGCGCTTTATAAACTTTGGATTAAACCTGCGTTGTCAAAATCCCTTGATAGCACACTGCATTCTGTCACATTCCGAGTAAAACAAACTCGGATGAGGGAATGAAAATAAAAGCTGCCTTGTAAATATTTCAGCCTGGATTACTCATGGCCTCAAATTTAATGAATGTGGAAACAAACTGCCGACAAGAAAAATGACAAACAAAACCAAAACCAGGTTCTGCTGGTATCTGCTGTTCCGCCATTGAGCAGCACAATGGGGCTCAGATTACCGAACCAAATTTCCCAAGAAACTGCACGGGAATGTAAACAGCTGGTGATACATAAATCCTCCCAATTGTTCAGAAAATGGGCAGTTTGAAAAAAAAAAAAACATTGTGCTGGTTTACCAGATTTTTTTTTTGCCACTTCTCCCGAAACAAAGAGCCAAACAAAGGGACAATGAATAGCAAAGAGTTAATGTGGCTAAATCCTGAATGATGTCAGCCAGCACTGGCTGCTCAGTATCTGCCTCCTTCAATACCTTTCCTCCTCCACTCTTTGTTCCGCTCTTCCTCTGGATGCTATCATCCCTTTCGCTGGCTGCCTTTGGTTCAGGAACACAGAGCTGTATAAAACACTTGGAACAATGCCGACGCCAAAACAGCGAAAAGCAAGCAAGTCTTTGTGGAATTGTAAAAACAAAAAAATGAGGGTGTTCAACTCCCTGCATGTGAGAGGTAAAGATTGGAGGATTTTACACAGGGAAACTCATCAGGAGGTATGATTTACCAGCGCGCTGTTGCTTCCTCCACACAGCAGCGCTGCGTTCTCTTCCGCGTAACCCCCTTCTACCTGACAGATCGGCTTACGGCACGTCAGCTTAAGAACCATGGGAACTCCTGCGCACGTGTGTCACTGCTGAATTATCGGCTTCCGCCGCACATACTCCACTATATCTGCAGCAAGCCATTACCGTGTATCAGTTTACAGTGCGACTCCAGTGCAGCTGGTGTACTGTACAGGGTCATAGTTTATGAGTGAAAAACAAGCCTGTCATCTCACTTAGCTTGTCCAAAAATTAGGACCTCTTCTACCATCCACAGGTTCCCAGCAACACTCCTCTTCTGAATGTTTCGCAGAAAAAAAAACTAACTAACCGAAAGACTTGTTGTAGAGACATTTAAACATTAATAGACTCGCATGAGGTCGGGCCAGTGTTGGGTTTAACCCTCAAGGGTGAGTGCATAGATCAATGGTCTGTAAATCAATGTACCTGTAATGGACACTACCTGGAGAATGTGACTGACAAAATCCCCACCAAAAAAAAGAGAAATCTGTGCTTCAGTGACACCAAAGAGTTAAATCAGTCTGGATGACTTCACCACATTGCTTGCAGAGGCACACTCAGTTTTCATCAAGAATTCATCTGAATGTGGAACAGCATCCTGCGAAAAGTTTACAACTTGCCTTGATGCTATCTGGCCATTTTACAGCTCTGTGCTGATGCCAAAAAGCAGGTAATGATCCACATAACTCAGGTTCAACAAAAGCTGGAGGGAAGTAGAGACAGTTCTGGGCGATCAGACCACATTAAATAAATGTAAAATAATTTTCAGAGGTTTTTTCTTCCTAATTCCCATGATGTTGTCAATTGAGGTAAAAGTGTCGTTTATGTGAAGTTGAATTCATTTTTCTTTTCAGGTGTATTTGTGGTTCAAATAAATACTGAAGATGGATGGAAGTTTTTGATGCGAATTTATGAACTACATATTATTAGAAACCAACTTGAGTAATTGTGTTTTAGAGGTTTAGGTCTAGCTCTGAAAATCAGATCAATTCAGACTTATGCCACATTGTGCATAGTACCACCCTGCTCTCTACCCTCAAACGATCATGGGACACCACCTTTTGCAGGTCTGTGTCTGCTATACATTTTATTTTGCCTTACTATGGCCAAAAGTGTCCCGTTCTTGAGCTTAAACCATTCATTCGGTCACTTAAAAGGTCGCAGGAGCAGAGACGCTGCAATTCTTTTTTGAAGGAGACAACCCGGATAGTTCCAAAATGTTCAGCTTTACCACCAAGAGAATGAGAGATTGGAGTTCATTGGGAGACATGGACTGCCGTAGTTGCAACGATTAAGTTGGAGTGCCAGCTGACAAGTTGCATTTACGTATACCAGGGACTGTATTTTTTACGATTCTTAGTGCAAAAAATAGCCAAAGAAAAATCCTACAATCACGAGGTTTTCAAAGAATTGTTCCTAAAAGCTAAGAACTTATCATAGCTCAGATAAATGCTGTTCCTAAAGAATCTTAGCTCTTAAGGGAGCTCCAAAGGTGAGATCTGTTATCTTCGACTGACATCGATGTTTATAGTTGGGATGCAAGGATCGATGGGTCAGGTGTCGCTTACATGGAGACGGAAACGACCGGATCCGTCGCTGTTTTGGAGTCGGGTGCAGCGATCGCCACCCACCTGAATCTGAAACTTTTGAAAACTTTCATAAATGCAGTGCTCCCTGTCTCGGAGTCCCGCAATGTGAATGTATGTGAATATTTCACGGACATAGCACAGTCTCTAGAGATTCACCTGCGACGTCTCACATCAAATTAAATTAAATGTCAACCCATGTGATGGGTATCGGTGATCGGCAGCAAAAATCCTGATCGAAGCATCCCTAGTTTATAGACGAGCACCATGATAGGGACTCACATAATGGAGGTCGAAAACAGCCATAATACGTCTTACAAGATGAAATATCACATGTTCAAACATATTAAAACAAAGTGGAAATTTTGTAGCCGGCACGAAAAAAACATAACACATCATGGAAGTGGACATGATTATGGTGGCTTTCGCCCCTTAAGTTGCTTGTGTTTAATCGCCATGGCTGTTTGGCGCTTTCTCACAATACCTATACACCTTTAAAGTAAATGGTGTTATTACACTTTCTGTGAACTTTCTTTGTTTTCTGGCATTACTCATGTTAAGTTACACCACGGTGTTGTCACTGTATTACAACTCAACTTAAGTTGTTTTATTATGGCAAACGCTCCACTCAGAAGAACTACAGAAACAAATCTTGTGGTTTCATTTGACCTTCACACGAATGTTGAGCGACTGCGGAGGTTTTTCTTATCTGTGTCTAGCTCAGTTACGTCTGACAGTCTCACACATGCCGAAAGTAAATATCTGTGCCTGTATTTTCTGTTCCACGCATGAACAGATTTGAGTCTGTGGAGGTTAAAAAGCAAACAAGCCGTGTGTTTGCTGTCAAGTCTGCGAGCGAGAATGCACATCGGTTTACAAAACAGGACCCATTCAGATATCTGACCTGGATAAGGGAAAACTGAGGATTTTTTTCTCAGCTCTTCTCAAAGCAACTTTGGCATCTATTATTTACTTTCTTGCTTCTGTTTCATTTGCTCATTAAAAAAGGGGACAAGTGCACAGCTGGAAGCCATTCTGTCGATCTCTCACTCAACATTAAGATTAGCATCACTGCACCAAATTGTTAAGCATTCCAGGAGCACTATAGCAGGACAGAGATACCGTACCACTGTGCTTCTCTAGCGGTGCGTGTTACGACTGTAAACACGGGATTTTCCCAAACTTTCTGTGTACTGATCATTATGTATTATATATTAAATCTACAGCAAACTGCTGTCAACTCATATTTCTTCTGAGAAGAAGTAGTAAATCCCAACTACAACTGACTTCATCAAGCGGTATTTCTCCTTGATGATCTTTATACTTCACGCTCATTGTCCCATCTGAGCTGTGTTCAAGCCTGTTTGATACCTTAAGTGCAGCTTGTTTGACACGTCGGAATTTAGTAATGATCTGAAGAAGGTGAGACATGATGTTATGACATTGTCAGTTGAGTGTTTGGAAGATGAGACTTCAGGCAAAGGAGGACACCAGAAAGTTTTTTTTTTTTCTGAAGACACGTTCTAAAAAGGAGTAGAAATGTCTCAGAGCCATGGATGTCATTTAAAACTGAACATCATCAAAATACAAATAAAATAATGGAAAAACACATGAACTGAGGGAGGAAGAGAACATCTCGAAACAGACTGATGGGAGCAGCACATCAGTCATGTTTGAAGTTCTTTTTAGTCATCGCAGGTTATTCAATGCAAACTTGAACTTGTCATAAATTTAGAAATTATAAACATCAACTGATCTATTTTGATGTGAAGCTACTGTTGTATGATGTGAAATTTAATCTCCAGAGAAAACAAGTTCAACTTTATGGACAAAGAATACAGTGTCCCTGACTAATGAGTCATGTATTATACAATTTATAAATCACACTTAAGCTCCAAATTATATTATAATATAATATATTATACGTAAGATCTGGGTCTAAATATTCTGTTCCGTTACTGTACAAACAACATCATATTTACATATATCTAATTAAAAAAATACTAGTGAGCTTAACTGAGCTTTCATTGTGGTGTTTTAAAACGACCCCTTCTCCCACTCAAACACTTTATGGACAAGTCTTCCCAGTAAATGTTTGTTTCTGGGATTAATAAGTCACCGGATATAAATTGCCTTTTAACTTCGCTCAGTTTGTTCGGCAAATAGATCAAAAGGAAAGGAAATATTTCTTTCCTTCACTGGTGAGTGCACAAATTTGTTGCAGCTTCGATTGTTAGTTTTACATGTTCGGAGTCATAAAGTCAGCCCTCACTGTGGGGCTTCTGTCTGGGCTCCACTTAAATGAGACCCATTGAGCTTACTCCAGTTAAACACACAGTCTGCCAGTATTTAAGGCAATGTGGTTGATCATAGAGATATGGTACACACACACGCACATGCGTCACGCACACACACACACACACACACACACACACACACACAAAGGCACAGAAAGGGCTGATAACTGAACAAGAATGTTATGTTGCAAACTATTACAGGGACCACGGCAGCAGAGCCATAACTACAGATAAAGAGGTCACACAGTTGCTTTTGAATAGTCAGTGTGAAGCAGGGTTCGCTTTTCACACAAACTTTGGGATCTGGGGAAAAAAGAAACACACAAATAAATTCCTCTTTTTCTTACTCACACCATGTAAATATACAGAAAGATCCCAAAAAGCAATGAATTCCAACCCATCTTGCCGTACGTTTTAACTCGGTAGCTGCAGCACCCAGTGCGAGGGGAGCGAATTAATCATACAACAGCGCATATCAATTGTGGAGCTTTAATTTAGCACCTCATTTAACTCTGTAAAAACAACAAGTTTACAAGCTGGCATTCTGACACACATTTATTTCTGCCCTCTGGTAATGGTCGGCTCTGTTTAAAAAGACGGTTTGGCAGCTCTGGAGATAACAGAAGGAAGAAAAATGAATGGAATTATGAGATGGATGGATTTCCAGGGGATGAATGTGCTGCTGTTTTGTAGATATTTATCTAAAACTGACTACGGTTTTTATTGAATAAACACACAAATGTACTGCCACCGAGGATAAATGCACACAAAACGTGCATAAATAAAGCAAACAATGGAAATGATTTTTGGAGGGTGACTTCAAGCAAACAGCAGGACGCCATCATTGTGCAAGATTATTCTGCCTTTTCAGTGCGGTGTACTGCAGTTATGGAATATTTCTTTATTTCCTTTTTCTACTTTTTCGCCTGAGTCACATCAAGAGATGTCAGTCCGGCAGCTTGTCGTCATCTCAGCGACACAATGGTTAGGTCTGGTCATGAATCTTATGGAAGGAAAAGGGCATTTATGTTCTTCCTTCAATGTGACAATATTTGAATTGGTAGTATTTCTTTGACTTCAAAACGGATTAAGAGAAAGTAGAGCAGAAAAAAAAGCTGACAGGGCACAAATGAGATTTTTTCTTAATAAAACACAAACCTCCTATTTTTAAGACTTGACTTAATGAATCCAAGGGTGTCTTGTGACCGTTCCCGCATGGCCTTTAAAAACTCAAGAACAAGAGCATTCATTGTCCTTTTAGGCACCCCAAACCCATCTTTAAGGCTCCTTAATGTAAACCAGAGGCTATAATTTCTCTTGTGGCATCTCAAAGCAGACGCAGGAATGAAGAGGGGGGGAAGACGGAATAAAGCAGAAGGCGAATGGATAAAGTCCCTCATTTGAGCCTCATAAAAACAAGAAGGAACAAACATTTATCTCTTGCAGGGCTTTCATCGGATGCTTTAAGAGCCCAGAAATAACAGAGACCAAGATGCTGATAAAGTGGAGACAGGAAATGAGGAGTGTGGGTCTGCTAGTCTCAGGTTTCAGCTGGGACCAGTGGTGTTGTGCGCCCATACACCTCCTCCCTCCACACCCCTCAGTGTTCTGCTGACATACATAGACCACAACCCGCCCCTGCCAGATATTAGTGCAGTGTCTGGAAACCACCAGCCTTCATCACTATACAGAGAAGTGACACGTTCTTCCCTTTACACACACAGAAACTCACTTAAGTCTACAGGTATGCCCGACGGGTTTTTTGGACTTTTCCAATTGAGCGTTTAGCTGAATGCACACAAGCTTGCCAAATTACTGTGAGACGTTTGTACTCTTTGTTGAGCTTCACGATATTTGCTTTACTCCCTTTTCAGCATCTCCACGCACAAGACAGGGCAAAGCCAGGATTAACAGCTAAGCTTTATCAATCAGAGTCACAAGCGAAGCGAAGATAGCCTCTGGATTTCCATTCTGGAGAGAGCAGACAGAAGCATTCAGGTGATTTGCAAAACCTCCTCCCAGCAGAAGTGGTGTCATGAGTCACCTTTGATATCAGCTCAATCATTTTCTTCCTCGTGGCTCACTAGATTTCCTTATCGGACTTAAACATGCGGCCCAGATTTAGGATCAAAGACGCCCCAACAGACAAAAAAAAAAACAGTTTAGGAAAATCAGTCCCTTCATTGCCTCATGAAGCCATGCTCTGTTGTCCACAGAAATCAATTACAAAATCACAACTTTTAAAGCTGCTTGTTCCTTTTGTGGAGATTAGCTTCCATTGTTTTCCAGGCAGCGAGTCATCACACCTTATCGGCCATTTCAGATAAATGTAGTTAATCGGCTGCAGTTGGTTGCTGAAGGCAACATAGCAGCAGTTGAGCCTCGCTTGTTTAGTCCAAGAAAGTCGAAATGTGAAATGAAAGCTGTTGACTCAATTTGCCGAGGAAAATAATGACCTGACCCATTGGGTAACAGTCTTCTGTTCATATTAGAGGAGACATGTCGGGACTATGAATGAGGCAGACGGGAAGTTGGGTCGAGGGGGCAGCAGCCAGGGGACAGTTACCCAGATTTCCGTCTCCCCAGAATCCTGCTCCAGATCTTCTGAGACGTGTCCTGGGACCTCCTCTCAGTTGGACATGGCTAAAGCATCGCAGCAGGGAGGCATCCAGGAGGAATCCCAAGCAGGAGCCTGAAGCCACCTTAACTGGCTCCTGTGGTTCAACTCAGTGCCTCACTCCATTTCTGAAGTAGAGTCCACCCTTCCCAAGTACAAAACTCATTTGAACCACTTGTATCTGCCCCGTCATCCTTGTGATCACCAACCAAAGTTAGTAAGTGATGAAAGAAACGAAATCTGATCAGAAAATTAAGAACTTTGCCTCTTGGCTCAGCAGAGTCATGAGGACTCTCTCACGTGTTCACAGAACTGAAGTTACATGAGGTAACTTCTCTGTCCGTGTGTCGTTCTCTCCGCACAATGAAAAACAGCTCTCAATAAGTGTTATTCATCCACTGCTAAATAATTGTTTCTAGCAAGACAAAAAAAATATTGATGCAACTGGTTATTCTCAGACAAAAACCAAACAATAAGGAGCCACATAAACTAAATAAGAACGAGGAGATAATAAAATAACTTAAGCACATGCTGTTTTAAAAGAGGAGGAAGTAAGGTTGTAGCCTTCTTTGTTCTTGCCTTCATTTACTGCCTTTAAATCACATGGGTATGAATTTCCTTCCACATTATTGTAGTACTTGTAAAAGAGCACAGTCTTGCCTACTAGCCTGAAACATTGTCTCTGCTTCTTAACCTGAACCTTTGGCAGGTTATTCAACCTCCTGTAGTGGATAACGTGGCTGCTCTTGACGTTTCATCAATGTTGCTGTTGCTGTTGTTGCTGTTGTTGTTTCACCTCAAAAGCTCAAAGGCTACCTTGCAAACATTGGAGAGAAATGTGGGGACAGAATTCCAACCAGCCAGTTTTCCTGCTGATCACTTTCAGCATGCCAACGCAAGAGTAACAGCCTTCCAGCTGCATCTAAAAACCTCCCTAACTCCGTCTTTTTAGCGCCATAATCCTCTTTGCTAGGTAGAATGACATGCACGGCAACACTACAAGAGATTAGCAAATAAAAAGGGCTGCAGGTAGATGAAATGACTTCATGCCTCCAATATGAGGAAGAAGAAAACAGAAATTGTTCAAGTGGAAGCAGATAGAGTCGTGTAGCTCGTTCAGATTAAAGTCAGATTAACTTGTGAGCGGTGCCCTGGCACTAAAATATTATAAACACCGCTGTGAAAAAAAAAACATTAATGCAAATGCAAGAATATTTAGCAGAATGTAACGGCTCTAAGAGGGACTTTGATGGCGCACAAACATTCTAAGATGTGTGAGCCTCGTCATGGTAAATTCTGGACTTTTGCTACTTCAATCACACATTTTTACATACTGTATTTAAGAGTCTGATCTTTAATCAATTTAAACATAGAATGGCAACAGATGAACACATCTTATTTGACAAGATAAATAAATTCATTGACGGAAATAATATCATATCATATCATATCATATCATATCATATCATATAAAAAATGTGTAAAAACCAAGAGGGTAGTTTTCTTTAAATATAATCTTTAAATAGCTGCAACTTCAAAGCAGCTCACACAACGTTTCTTTTTGGCGGAGTCTGGAGGAAGGGGGTTGGCCTTTGAATTCAAATATCATCTTACAAAATGCTTTTCCAAGCTCACCGATCCTTAACGAGAAAGGAATAAAATGATGAAGGTCCACTTCACCAAACAGGATGTTACCAAATTTTACGGTTTCGCTTTTTAAATTTGGAATATTTTTCACTCAAAAAGTGTATCGAAAAGACTAAAACATACTCAGATGTTGGCGTTAACTGCGAACAAAGGCTTTTCTTTTTTCTTTTTAAACTTATGTTCCTCACAAAGGCTTTTCTTTTTTTTTTATTATATTACAAACATAGGCTTTTCTTTTTTTTAACTTATATTCGTAACAAAGACTTTTCTTTTAAGTCTTAATGACCAGCTACCTGTATTTATAATGTCACGTCCTTGACTGATTTCCTGTTGGGTACACAAAAATGCAGGAGGGCATTAGTGGTAGAGCACCAGGGGGGAGGCCGCAATGCCAAATGAAAGGGCAAGAGTGGAGTGTGTACTTCAACACACTTGCCATGTGCTCTGTCAGCCCTGCTGCTGCCTATAATGGCATGAGAAGGGCCACTTAACTCGTAATCACTTCTCTCTTTCCCCCCCTCGGCCGCGTCCTCCTCTCCGTCGTCCTCAACCCCGGATTTCAGACCGTCGGCTCTGATCTCTAATCATAAATGAAGCGGAGTTCAAGAGCAGGGACAGTGGTCCACACCCCTCTACCCCCTCGGCTGGGATCCTGTAATCACGGGCTCCGAGAGGCCAGCAGGCTTTTGAATGAGAGATGACTGCAGCACCTCTAATGCATCAGCCACTTCCACTTTGAAGAGCCATTTTCTGGAGGAGAGAGTATCAGAGGTAGGAAATCAGGTCACCGCCACCACCATCATCATCATTTTTCTGATCATTACACTCTATCTAACGAAGACCTGTGATTGAACACGGGACCTTTTACACAATTATTTTCATTCCAGGCAGACAGGCTAAAAAGCAAGATGAGCAACAGCGGGTCAATCTCACTTTCCGCTGCTCTGTTGTGTGCTTGCCACAGGAGGTTGAAATGTTCATCAAAACTCAAAAGATGGTAAGTCATGTTTAAGAATCTGGACTGCCACTGTTTTCAAAACATTCTATAGCCTGACATCTTAGGTAATAAAAAAAAAAATCTAATATATGTCTGTCATCTGAAAGGAAAAGCTACCAGAGACTGAAAGTACAAGATCATGGACATCAGCAGAACAGTGTCTGGACCCTTTGAGTTTTTTTCAATCAAATATTCAACTTTGACATTACTTGTTTAAGAGGCTGTAGCTTGAAAACAGATAAGGATGAAGGGATAATGTAAAAGAGAAGAATCTTTGATATGACCAAACATTTGGGATGGAAGTAGATTCACTCATATAATTTGTATTTTATGACATCAACCGGCGCTGGCCAAAGTCAATCACATAACTCTTACACGTGACATTCTTCCTAATCTCTCAATCATCGATGATGATGATGTCTGGGCATCATCATCATCACCGGAATATGAACTTCGTCTGCTGTTACTCGCATGTTTTCTTTTCACAATTCACACTACCACCATCATTGTGTTTCGACCATGAATCCGCTCCGGAATGTGACTCTTGTGGAGGCGTCATAGGGACTGGACGCACTAGCACTACATGCAGAAGCCGCGCTGCCGACTGCTGTAGTCACTTTCTGTCCCACTGCATGAGCTCCATCAGAGCATGAATATTAATCTGAATCTGGCACTGTCATATCCACTCTCTTGCCCTCTGTTTTGCACCTACTGCGGCACAATGTAAAGAATATAACTCAAGATTGTCTTGGGAGCACCTCAACACTGAGGAGGTTTTTTTGGATAAAGGAAAGTCGGAGGCTCCGAGTGTAGGTTGCTGTCTCCTTGACCAAAACTCAGGCAGCCGCCTTGGCAATGACCGCTTCCTGATAAGATGACATTCTCCAGAAAAAAAAAGGTGATATTTAAAAATGTTAGCACATACTGTATTCAGCAGCTACAAACATCTCGTCACACAATCTCTTGTTCTCACTCACCCTCTCACACAGCCACAATTGAACACCAAAATAAAACTGAGAGAACACAACTTTTCCCTTCCTCTCCCCCATTGGTTACCATCAATACTAAAAACGTATCAGCTGCAAGGCCGGGACTGACAACAATAATCTGATATTGCATCTTAAAACCTCTTCTTGCCCTCAGAGTTCGTGAATGGTTGTGGCTGCTATTGAGTTGACTGAGACACATTGAGAAATGTTACTTTCAGCGGATTGAAAAGTTAAAACGGCTTGCCCTGATTTATGATCTTAAAAGGGAAAATGTAACATCTTTTAAAGTGGGATCACAGGGGGCGCTCAGGATCTGAACACAGACCCGTGATGCAAAACCTAAATGGATCACATGAAGCAGCCCAAGACCACTTCTATGATTTTCAACACATCTGTACCTCTGTACAAAAGCAAGACTTCCACCAGAGGTTGTGTTGGTATGTTGTGCAGGATCCCAGGTCAGCGTCTGTGGCACAGCGCTGCCAGTCAAGTGCTGAAACTTGTGCAGAGCTCTGCTAATGGACTGCTAATAGGAGTGAATGTTGCCCCACGAAGCTCCCCTGCAGTTGGAAGCGTCACACCGGGTGATTAATGACACTCTCCCTCTCTTCCCCTGTCTGTCCCTGTCCTCGCTTCATATCGCGCCCTCCTGGCTCGCTTCACTTGTACTCCAGGTTCTCTCCACTAATCTTTCTGTCCCCTTCCCCTCTGGTGCGTCTTTGCAACCACCCTCTTTTCTCACCCGCACCTTTGCAAACTTCTATTCTAACTGTCTGTGGAATTCAGAGGATGGTATTTGCAGCAATTTTTGTGTCACACCTCAGAGTTGTTCACACACTGAAGAAAGCGTTACACCTGAATCGAGACTCTACTGTAACTCTAATTCTTTGACACACCTGTAACTGAGGCAGACTACAGATACCTGCCTTCTATTTACATTTTGATCATGATTTCCCAGTTAAATATTCTTTTTAATTTTTCATTGTTCTGTATATTCTTCTTCTTCTCAATATGTAATTATTGCTCTTCAAACTGGATTAAAGCTGTTTCAATAGCACTTCCGATATAATATTTATTTCATGTCTCTATTTCAATTCAATCCTATTCCGGACCTCCATTTATCTTGCTTCTTGATTTGTCGTTTTATGATTTTCCCATCTCAGCCATCGAAGGTTATGCTACAATACTTTAAGTAAATAGCTTATATTCACTTTTTTATTATCATGTCTGGAGTAGGAGCCTAAATCTCCGCCTCTTCCGGTCGGTTCATGGAACCTAAGATCGATGAAAAATTAATAAAAGCCTATGGGGAAGTTAATATGAACAAAGTAAATTATGATTTATTTACTTGTGAAAATATGTAATTATTTGCACTACACACAAATCGAAGGTCGCATGACGTCACAGCAGAAAGTTACCAGACTATCAGAGGTAGACGACAGCAAACATTAGCTGACATTGCTAACACGTAGTTCAGTCCCACATATCACACAAAACCTGAGGTAACTTTTGATTGAAAAGCGCTGCTCTCACAGCATTAGAATGTGTCTTTCAAATTCACAGACATCAATGGTGAGATCTGTGGTATAGCTCAAGCTTGATCAGAAAATACCTTTTATGTCTCCATTGTCTCCCATTCCTATTTTTTGTTAACATAGGTCAAATGAGACGGAAGTACATGGGCATGACTCAGGCTCCCCATTGTAACATTTATAAGACAGCTTTCTTAAAATGTTTTTTTCATACTAGTATCTTGAGTCCTTCAGTTAATGTAGAATTCATAGATTATTGAGAGATATTGAGAGAATCAAAAAACTTTATTGGGATTAATACATTTTTCTGATTCTGATTCTGAAAAATATCTAGCAATTCTAAATGCGAACTTGTAATTTGAAGAATACATTTTTAATTGATTTATGGAATGGAGAATATTAGTAGTGAAAAAAATCACATACTGTGCTTGTAGTTCTCTCTATATTGCTGGCCTATTCTCCATATTCCATCAAATTAATGCTGATTCTCTAAACATTTTATTCAGAAAAAAAGTCACTGTTTTAATTGAATGGGTTTACAGCCCCTCCTAACACTCCCATTATATCATATGGCCGCATTGGGAATTGATTTGGTGAAGACAATCATCTAAAAAGGTGGGATCTGAACAAACCACAATGTGTTTTTCCCAAGGCTCAAAGCTGCTGATAAAAATCATCTTGTGCTGCACAAAATGGAATAATGCTCTACAAGGCAAGATAATGTGAATCCAAAGAAGTTGGGTGCAGTTACTAATTCATGTGATGAAAACAACAAAAGGTTATGATGAAAACTATGATTGTTCAATAATACTTCATTTTACATTGTTGTCATTTTAATATTCATTACAACAAGAATCTAAAGTCTTGGACAAAGAAATCATGAATAAACATGTTTGTATTGAGCAGCAAAGCAGATGATTACAAAGCCAAACTCCTCCTGGTGCGATCGACAGTCTTGAAGAATGACATGAGTACCAGGCAAACTCAGCAGCACTTTTCACAGCAATTATCACTGGCTGCCACACGGGGTCTGACTCGCCGCCTGCAAAGCTGCCTGTACCCCTGACCCTGCGACGCCCCTCAGACCTGAACCGTATACTGTTTACGTTCCCATTTTCCTTCAGCCGTGTTAGGGGAGCAGCGTGTTAGTGAATCTTAATATCTCCAATTATAGAAAATTGCCTGATGGAAAGATGTCGAAAGATTCGGTGGTCTTGTAAAGTGGCAACATAGGAGGAAATGTATACTTCTCCTTCTGCACAATGTGCTCATTGTGCAAACACAGCGTGTTTATGGAACCGCCGCTTGGGTTGTAACGCAGCGTCCCCCGAGGAGCCGGCCGTCGGGCCACGAGGAAGCCTGTTAGAATAATAGCGATAGCAATAACATTCACTTTTACCTGCCTTGCTGGAGCGGTCAGAAGGGGTGTCATGAGCGGAAAGTAGCAAACTGTGTGCAATATTTTAGAAACCTAATACATCACAGATCTTTAACTTTTCCGTCCATAAACAAACCCCAGCGGGCAAATTTTCAAAGAGAGGCATAAGAACGGCATTGTGGAAAAGCTGAACCAATCCCAGAAAGGCCAGGGTCCAGGATTTATGCCAAGCATCCTTTACCACACAGTGCTCCTCTGTATGAGCATCGATGTTGAGATATTCCGCAATAATAAATCTGCAGGACACGGCGGGAAAAAAATCTGATTCATTTAACATGCAGAACTTTTAAATCTGAAGTTCTGAGAGCGAGCAGAGATATTCATCTCAAGCCCTCTTCTGTGCCCTTCCTTTGTATCATATTTAATATCTCCGCTCTGTAACTGCTACTTTCAGCTAATTTAACTGCTTAGTCAGTTTCATGGATAATAAATTCTAATACTCGACTCATTAGATCGCCAAATGGTTTACTTTCCCTCATTCCCACATGATAGAGAGTGTGTCTCCTTGTGTATGTTGTACTCTAATATGACTAAATACACTTTTCAAATCTGAAACAAAAACAATAAGAACTGTTTTAGCATATGGCATTTTAGCCCAGCAATGTTTAATAACTACCCAACAACAGGCTGTTACAAGCCAGGTACCTTTCTACATCACAACCAGAAGACTTCCATGAATTCATTTAGTCCAGACAGACTCTTCACTAGCATCAACATTCACTACGCCTTTCTTTGCTTCAGAAGCTGCAGTCTTGACAGCCTGTTAAATAGTTGGCCAAACAAAAGCACAACACTGGCTTTGGAAGGCAATGATGCAGCTTTCCAAAAAAATAAATACACTAAGGTACACTTGAACAGATTTATATGAATAAAACACATAGTCCAAGAGCGAAATGGCGTCATCGCCTCGCCACTGCCACCAGCACCAATGACCAGGAAGGTGTCATCATTCTCATAAAGAACGTTGCGAGCCTCTTGTCACCCTCTCATGAGGCTCTTACGAAGATACTTCACCAATAAATGGACACTTTGGATCAAGTATATTTTCAGCTAAACAACCCTCAAAATATCTACGAGCACTTCCATAGAAACCCAATGAATCAAATCATCAATATTATACGTTTATATTTTGTCACTTTTTTTCATTTATTTCTTTTTTATCCTGGAACGGTGACCGTTGTCAAAGCCTATATGATTTGGTTTACTGCATCAGGATGTCAACCTGACCCTATCTCAACATGTACAGGTCATAATCACGGATTGAGTCAGTGATTCTGCAGCAAACCAGAAGCAGAAGCAGCGGAGTCCTGCCACAGAGATGATAGCTTCCCTCTCTGGCTTTTCATCTGTCTCAGCCAGTAAATGAGCAACTATCTGTCTTGAAAAATGACACAACTTAAAGACAGCACATCTTCATATGAAGTGCTCCAGAGCAGAGGAGGCGTCATGCCCGCAGCCGCCAGTCACTTTAATCACCAGTAGTTTTACATTGAAGAAGTGACTCTCCAGCGATTTGCAAATGAGTCAAGCTCATTAGTGCCCAAAAATAGCAAGGCCCATTAATTAGTCTCAAACAATGTTCTCCTGGTGTATTGACTTCTTAATGGACAGAGAAGGACCTTGTTCCTATTCCTATTCAGTCAATGACACGGGGCTCTCTGGGGCTAAGGGTTGGGTATTATGTCATCTCAGCCTGCCCTTCAGAAACTGGAGCGTTTTTCATTCCTTCTGTGCCTCTTTTGCTCATTAACTATGTAAGAGGGCGCTGGAGGTCTGGGGCAGATAGATAAGGTTGCTGCTAGACCCCTCATCCCTGAAGAAAATATGTGCCAGGACAAACAATATGAGTCACAGTACGTCACATGAAGTATGTGACTGGCATTAAACATATATTCAACAATCGGGATGAAAAAGAATGCACCTATGTCTTATCATGGTGGCAGAAAACCACAGGTCCCAATGTAGGTCAAGCCGAGCAACATTTTGTTTGACAGCTTCATGTCGTGGCAATAACAGCACGCAGGGGTTGACAATGGTGAAGGATGTGAAGCGATGGTGGTTGGATGTTGACAAAACCAAATTTCACTGGTGAGTTTGAAAGGAAAATACAGATTACCAAGTCCTCGTAAATACCACACTTCAGAGCAAAGGTCACACAAGTAATGGCTTTAATGGCTTCACTGGACTTTACAAGCATCCATCATCAGCTACAGCGACTGCTTTCTGAGGAGCTGTCGTCTACTTCAGATTTTCATCAATTCATGGAAACTATATACGACATTTCAGCTAAACAGTACTTCAAGTTCAATGCATTAGTTTGACACTGAACACATAAATCTATGTTTTTAATGTCATCATTCAGACCACCTAAAGTGTGACGAAAAGGAACATTTTTCATCACATGACAAAATGCCTTTTGTAAGATGTTGACTGATATTTCTAGATTCGGAAAGTAATTACGAATAAACACAGGAAAACAAATGTATTCTTTAAAACGAATAAATCAACAATGAAAGGCATGTTCAATAATGCTTTTCTTATAAATGAAAAAGTGAATTCAATAGTTTTTTTATCTGTGCATAATCCGCTTTCTTTCTGCTTTTGTCAAATAACTTTGAGCATTTACTTTGTTTTGGTATTCAACTGAATTATTGTTATGATTATTATTATTATTATCAGAGGAAGAAAAAGAAAGAGAAAAAAGGAAGAGGTGGGGAAGAAGAAACTTCTACGGTGATTTTGAATTTAATTACTAATTTTGTCAGTTGAACTAAACGTCACACTTTGGGGAATGTCAATATTTTTACTGTACTTTCGCGGCTGATTGAAATATATATTTTTTTAAAACAAAAACGAGAATTTCACTATATCGATTGAAGCGTCAATAATGATGTGACTTTCTACCAGTTTGCAAAGTTTATTTTTTTCACTTCAAATGTATTTATTTCAAAGTTAAGAGGAAAAAAGTTTTTCTTTTACCTTGAGCGACTCCAAATTCCGCCAGAAGCACAATGACAAGCCAGGTCAGCGACTCGGACCCCCGTTCTCTTCCACCTCCTCTGCCAGGTAGCGCGCCCATCATGAACAGACCAACTCCGCTCTGACACAAGTCTCTCAACAATTCACCCCCAGATACAAAAGTCCCCACTTCAGAAAGTCAGTCCCGTGACAGCGAGCAGCAGTTGTATCCAGAATGGTGTTGGTACACAGTTGGTGGATGAAGAGAAGCCGCGCGCGCTCCCTTTTTTCAGGATGTTGCGTTAAAATCCGTTTTCTCCACAACACTCGTCTACAGATATGGGTCGACGTCTTGCTTGTAAATTCATAGTCCGCTGTGTCGCCGCATCAAAAGTCCCGCGGAGAGTCCGAGTGAGTCGCACCTTGGTCCAGAGGGTGAGTGAGATGTGCGAGTATGTGTGAGAGCGCCGAGCTCCGCGCTCCTCTGCCGGCTGCATCCAGGAGAAGGAGCCGCCTCTGCAGCCACCTTGCTCCTCGCCGTGACCGCTGCAAAATACGGACTGGATCGAGGCGGGGAACGGAGGTATTCAAGCCTGATCAACACCTGAACAAACCAGTGAGGGGTCAAGTAAATATGCAGAGAGTCCTGTTTCATCTGAGATTTTTTGTTTTCATTTATTCCATTTGTGATCCATAGACAATACTGGATCATTACAGGATGAACTGTTGATATTGATGAACCCGATTGACTGAAAATGGAGTTGATCTTGCTGACGGACCACTGTCCAAACAGGTGTTCAATGCGACATGTTTGATGTGAAAGAAATGTGGACCATGAGTCAGAAGACAGATACAGCTTCAATATATCCAATGGGAAAGTTGCTTTGTCAGAGTCCTTCAACCGAGTGTGCTGTGAGAGACTGTGAGAAGTGATCCACCTTCACCTTCCGGAGATAGAGGTGGGCGATGTGATGGAATTAAATTGTGAATAATTTGAACCTTTTGACCTTCTACCATAGTGAGGTGCTTACGTAGATTCAGTCACATTCTTTCTATACAGCATAGATCTATGCTGATTCGTCTACCTGTCCATCTCTCACAGCTGAGCAGCACATGGTGCTCCTTTTCCCACACACAGTCACAGCAAAGTCAAATGTGCAACTGAGTTGTTTTCAATTCTGATGTGCCTCTGTAATTTAACCACAAACCTTCACGACAGAATGTTGGAGTGTTTCTTGTCTCACTTCAAAACTTTGTTGACACTCGTGGACCTTCAAAGTTTGCTTTGTGGTTTAAAGGTTGACTAAAAACTAAATGCAGAATCAAACAAATGCACACCAAAATGTGAAGAGAGCAGAACCGTTGTTACGAAGCCGAGGCAAATACTGTTAAATATTTATCTGGAAGTTCCCCAAGATAGATTAAAATAATTCAAAAATATTATGATAAAAACCAACCAGTTATTGAAAATAAATAAATAATAAAATAAATTAGCCAATTGTAAACAGCTACAACTAAAAGAGATTTTCCATAGGACTTTTTGCGCTTTGGCCGAGGTGCCGTGGCTTGAAAAAGGTTGAAAAACACTGTGCTCTGCCATACAATTTACATAAGAGAGCAGTCATGCAGTGATACAATTCAAAACATTTGTGTTTCTTATAATTTGATTTTCACCTTTGAAACTTTTCCCAAGTTTCCTCATTAAAATCTGCTGCCAAATCCACCACCTCTGTATTTGCTAGCAAAAAATAGTTCCATAGCAACTGTGGGGAAACATTTTGGTGTCCTATGGTTTTTCTATGCAGAAAGTGTGAGCTGGAATTCATTTTTAAAAGTCAATGCGCTGCCGCTGGCTCCACGCGACACTTGACTGTGTGTCTGAAAACCCATCATTGACCCACAGGAAAGTAAATTAACTGAAGCATCATGAATGTAGCACATGCTCTTTCATGGTGCAACCACTTACAGAGTTTCCTGTCATTTATCAGAATAGCTCAAGTGAGATACGCTAGAGTAAGTGCTCCTCTGCATGAATCTTTACTGATTCAACGTCTATATTTTGGCCTCACTAATGGAGTGGCACGGATTCCAGTGAGGAGAGGGCAGGTCTGCTTGCCATTTTGATCAAATATAAGTACAATGGAGCACACGCGCAGAAGCAGCACGCGGCCAGGTCGACAATACCTCAATAAAAAGTTGCAAAGTCAGGGATTATAGTTCGGCAGCGTTCTTTTGTGGAATCTAATAATGAAAACATCTAAAGTGCATCAGTGGTGCATTCACTTTGCTCCTGTTTTTATGTGAATAGACGATTGGAGGAGTTAAAAAAAAAAACAACAGTGTGTTTCTGGAGAAACTGTTTTCACAGGAAGCAGAGACCAGTTCAGACACTTCATGTACAATCACTTTTTTTTTTTTTCAATCGAGTTTGGGCGCTGCCGTGCAAACCATTGAATGTTCCTCATTTGAATCCCTTTATTACTGTAATGAATTGTCATGTGATTCAAACCAACTCAATCCTGACCCATAGTTAATTCCAACTCCAGGACCCACACGATGCAAAATTAAAATAACACGTTATCACTGAGCACTGAAACAAAGCTGTTGATGTTGAACCTATCATCAATTTGAATTTTGCTCGAAACAATTAAACAATTAAATCTGCCTAATCTAGCCATGTATTTTATGTTGATATAATTTGACATTAAAAGTGGAGTTAAAAAAGTAACATTTACAAGTGGTGTCATTTTTCACTGTACGTCTGTGTCACATTTCCATTTATGAAATTAAGACGCGTTTCCCACAAACCTCCATAAAAACTGTGCATCAAACGCATCTGCAAAAGCCACTACAACAACTGTGTAGAGGGTGTTGCCAAGGGTACACACTTGCGCCACTAGGTGGGTGCAGACGTTTAAATGATCCATTTATTTGACTGCATCACACGTCCCTGCAGCCAGAGAACAAGTAGAGTTGTGAACTTGGGGAGATTTATTTTTGTATTTTTGGTTCACAGTCATCTACCAAGTCACCTTATTATTTCATGAAGCCATTCATTTTGCAAAAAGGTTTTTTTTTGTGATGTATTGTTTTTTTCCTAATTGAGAGAGTGGTAGGACGGGTGATGAATTTGCAGAGAACAGAAGTACAATAGATTTTTTAGGACCACACCGCAGAATAAAGGACGGAGATTAGGAGAGGTGTAGAGATCCCACCAGTGTTGCAAAAAAAAAAAAAAATTGGTTGCCTTTAATCGCTTCAACGCCTCTCACCCTGCACGGCGGCAAAACACAAGTCTCAATAACACTGGACACACAACCTGCTGAAAACACAGCTCGACAACCTGCAATCACAGCCATATGCGGTAATGCCCCAAAAGCGCAATCACCATTTCCCTTCCCACAGGAACTTGCACAGACGATTTAGCTCAAGCCAGTTGAAAAGTAGTATTATTGCTGGTATGGATTGTCACTGAACTTCAATGTCCAGAGAAAAGTTGTTTTCCATGTTTAAATTTTAGAGCTCATTTACATGCAACTGGTCAGTGGCCTAGTGGTTGACGCACATCGCTGTAAAGTGGTTATCGTTTTTATCCGTCTTGAACCTTATATATTGAGTACAAAGATGGTAATGGTTAAAGAAAATGACCAACTGGATTACTCCAACAAGATATGATGAAGAGTTAGAAGAAACAGAGATGAGCATGTCTTTCATTGCAAGTGTCTAGGAAGGACATGATTCATGATGGATTACACATGGAGAGGCGAAACAGGGAACATGTTTCAGTTGACAAAGATGTTAGGAAAAGAAGATTATTGAGGTACATGGATGCGATAAAGGAGGTGATGAAGAGGATAGGGGAGACCAAGGAGGACATTCAAGGTAAGTTAAGGTGGTGGAGACTGTGGCGGTAAGATGAAAAAAAAAGGTTTTTTTTAATGTAAAAAAAAAAGAAAGAGTAAAAATGAGGATGATAACAACAACAAACATGGAGGAATCCCTGAACAAAAGCAAACAAAAGCTTCTGTTTGCTTTGGTTCACTACTCTGAATGGACTTCTTCTTATAACATTGAAATTCTTATACAAATATTTTCAAGACATGAAAAGAGCTTCAGTTTAAATAAGGTGATATAAAAACTTGAATATAGCCACCATCCTGATTTATTGTGTTGTTGTCAAACTGATGCAAAATAAACAATATTTTGTTGTTTAAATGTACGTATGGCTCCATCATTTGATTCAGTCATATACCAAATTCATTCAAATTGAAAAATGTAGCGTCTTGTGGCAAATATTCTTACACCATTAAACTGCAAATAATTGAGATTAATTCATCAATAATTCTGTATATATATATATATATATATATATATATTATATATATATATATATGTGTGTGTGTGTGTGTGTGTGTGTGTGTGTGTGATCATTTCAGAGACACACCAGTCAAAGCTAAGCTAAACTAAGAGATTGTTTTCACCACACCAGTGTTTATCATGAGAACATTAATCCACATCAATTTAGTGCAGATACAGCACCAGGAAGCCATAATTTACACAGACTGAGACTCCCTTGTTTCTGCCACTCTAATTGTAATTTAGAAATAATGGTGTGTCACGAAGCCTGATCAATAATGACCTCAGCCTAACACACAACATCATGCCGAGGCACAAACAGTCACACAACTTATGCCTCGCGGGGCGGAATTTGCTTCAGCCGCTCTGATAAAAGGCTGATGAGCAAATACGCGTGACAGATGTCTAAGCAATGCCACAGACACTCTGTGATTAATCTGAAATATGAGCCTGACACTATCTCCACAGGATAATGAAATGTGATCATTTTAAAAAATATGAATCTAATTTAAGCTGTCATCTTGCTGGCTTTTCAATTTCAGGGAGACGCAGGAAATTGTTCTTGTCTGGGCTCACAAAGATGAAAACGATAACTCCAGCCCAGCACACTTATTTCTACGCTTATTCGCTGGTGAGGAGAAAGGAAAGAAAGCATGGGTTCGGCAGTTTCACAGCGCTCCCACCCGCTCATGCTGATATCAACATATTCCACATGATCCTAAACTTGCTTGGTTTGGCGTGCTGGTATACAAAGTGCACAATATAGAAAACAGAGGCCGCGGCTCCATTGCACACGAGAAATCGAATCCTCTCCTGCTGCACAGGTCCATTTGACCCCATCACCGAGCGGATTTTCTATGATTGGGCTTTATTTTCGGCTCCTCACTGATCTAGCCTCATTTTTATTTTCTGTCCTCTGCTGACTGGTGTGGAACGCACCTCTCTTCTGTCAACCATCCAAGTCAAGGTTAAATGATGTGAGATTTCTCTGGTGTGCCATTGACCAGCACGACTGTACTGAGCTGTCATCCATTTGTGGAACCTTGAAAAAAGTTTTGCTTTCCTCCTTTTATTTTGCTGGGTAAGAAACTAGCAAGATCCAAGTCACGATGACAGAGCAAAACAGACATTCCAGTCACCCCATCACAGGAGTACGAACCACAGAATGTGTTGGTTCCTTTCACCAGCCAACCAGCCACCAGTTTGCTGTGTGAGAATTTGTCTTATTTTTTCTTAATACGCTGAGATTTTTTTAATAAGCATATATTATACTTAAGTAAATATAAGTTATATCTTGCATCACATCTGGATGATGTCATCGCATTTGTTTTTTATGGAGAATTCAATGAATCTTTCGGACATTTAATGCACACCCTGGTCTGCACACACTACATATATATTGTTATCACAGCTTCATTAGTTCAGTTGTTCAACAACTGCATCGCCGAGCAACTGATTCGCCCCACCGAGCCAAATCTTACTCAAGAGCAATTGCATGAAGGTTTAATTGAGTTACTCAATGGATTATCTAGATTAGTCCTGCTACGAGAAATTTGAACTTCATATTCCATAGTCAGAGAGGTCTTTACATGTTTACACGTTTTAAAACTCATTCAGTTCTCTCAGCTGCTATTGTTTAAACACTACGATCGACTGAGTTGGAACTGAAACATTACACTCACTGTACAACAAATTCACGCCAATCATATATGCCCTTTGTAGACCTAGAGTTATAACAATGGGGAACCTGATGCTGCCCTCAGACTTGGGCCAGTAGGGGGCATTTCACACTACAGGGTCAGTATTGGATCAAAAACCTGCTGTGGACAAAACAATCGGGCTTCAGCCCTGGACTTCAGTACACCTGGAGAGTAGGGTTTTCATGTCGCAGATTTCTCCGGCAAGCGCACCAATCGAACGGCTGATCTTGGTGTGATCTGTGAATGCCATCACTGCCTGTCATTGCCGATGACAATATCCGATCACATGACATCCAGCACTCTGATGAAGCACCGCCCACGGTTTGTGATGCGTCTGCTCCTCCCACCCTCCAACGTGACTCGCCACTCGCTTGACAACGGCATGTCTACTGTGAGGTTTTTTTCAGTCTGTCATGTAAAGTGTGCAGCCTGCAGCACATGCACGTTAAAAGACGTCAACGCCACAAATTGAATACAATGTTTAAAACACCTGCACTTGATGGAGCACAGAGAGTTTTCCGTGCTCATGAATGTGCTGGAAGCAATGGTTACTCGGAGATACGCGCCGATCTGAGCGTAACATTCGGAACATTAAGCATATTGCCCGAGAAATGGTCATTCATTTCACCCAGCCAGATGACCAGCCTTTCTCAGGTGTCGCTTTAAGACGGTAATCAACCGCGATCGAATCCACTGCTGTTTTGTGTGTGTCAAATGTAGCGTTCTTAGTCCACCTGAATCTGAAACTTTTGCCAGAGTGGGAACTTTCATGAAAGAGGTTGAAGACAGCTGCTTCCCCTGAGTGCTTTCCCTGTCTCTCGGAGCATCCCTCATTTTTACAGTCTAAAGAACGTCATGCTGGCAAAAATACTGAGCGTGGTCACATGAAATCGATGACCTCATGGGCATTTCATTTACCTCCAAAGCGCTCAAATTGCACTGTTTTTGCCCGCGTGTCCAAAGCTCTGCGAACAGAGACGATCTACTGGAGGGTGAAAAAAAACGCATTTTGTCAACTTTTAATGTAAATAAGATGTGTGGAGTTCATTATTCAAGTTCAGAACATTGCCAAGATTGTTTCATTTATCAGTCTTGATGCTGGACCCCCTTTTCAAAACTAGAACCAAAGGATGGATAGAAGTGACCCTCATGCATTTATGCAGCACAAGACAGCAACACTGGACCCGTGGCTTATGGACCGGTGATGCTTATGTCTGAAAAAGATCTATTTTCCTTCTTAAATTTCGTGGGTGCGGCTAATATTCCAGTGTGATATAGTCCAGAAAATACGGTACATGTTTGCGGAAACAGTCCACGTGATTATGGTCTGTCTGAATTTGGGAAGAAAACCAGCCAGCAACCGACACTATGACGCTGAGGCCTTCGGCCGCACCAGTGTGCTTGATGGTGAATAGTTTTCATCGAACAACAGGGCTGCTGTCACAGGTGACAGTTGAGACACATACTGCCCCAGGCTGGCCAGAGTGAGTACTGATAAAATCTCTGCACAGCAGGGGGGATGCGGACTTGGGCCCAGCAGGCACAAATGGCAACAATAAAGAGGGTTTATTTCACGGTATTGCTGGCTGATGCAGAAGTTCTTCTCATCTCCATTTGATCACTCTCACTCTTCTGCCCTCTCCCATGCATCGTCATATGAACATTTGTTAAACTATAATGTTGTGTGTGACGGACATTAGCTAATTCACTGTCAGCCCTTAGCTACAGAGAACAGCTGAAGAGTAAACAAATAACATGACTGGCATCAGATGTTTTGTTTGCGAAGGAAAGGATAAAACATTGCTGAATGTCAACCCCATGTCAGTCTTCGGAGATGTTGTCAGAGGAGAGCAGAGGAAAGCTTCTATGTGACAGGAAACCCAGGTGTAAATGGACCTTCCACCCCCTCCACCAGACTGCCCTTTTCCACACAGCCTCACATGCACACATTGGTACAGAATGATGCATTTTGTTTCACAGGATTGCAGCTAGATGGATGTTTCTCTCAGGAAACCTGACACCGTAATGCATGGCGACCCCAGGAGGGCAGCCATGTCTGAGAAACAGAAAGTGTCTGGAGTGAGTGAACACAAGAAGTCATTTAAATAAAAGTCTCTGCAGCACAGCTATCACTTCTACAACAACGTCTACATGTACGTGTATGATGACGAGGCAGTTGTGGTTTTCACCGAAACATAAACTACATAGGAAATGAATAGAAATGTAAAATAATCAATTCAATATGGCACTGTTGGCCACAGAGTGATCAAATTATTAAAAAGCCAACCATTAGCTCCGCGGTGATGTAAATTACCGCTATCCTTCTGGAGAACCAGGAACATTCATCAGGGAGAGATGCTCGACTAAGTGCTGCTCTGCCTGAATCTTAACTGACTTTGCCTCTATGTTTCAGCTCCACTAATGGAAGCGTATGACTCTAATGATGATGATGGAGGTGACCTCCCCAGTTTGTTCCTGAGCGGGAACGTTGGAACACACACACCATATTGTTTTATGAAATTTTATAAAATGACTTGTATTATCAGGTTCACATCTTAAAAACACAACAGAAGGAAATCAAGTCTGCTCCAGTTGTTCTCTCTGGGAATAATAATTCCAGCACAACACAGTGCTTTACAAATGAGTGAAAGGCTTTGTCATCTGTTGGAGATGTGGAATAGAGCTACTGGGCCAAACTGGATGGAGACTTAATTCTGGTGGACACTTAGTCTTGGAATTATCAAGTGGACTAGCCAAGAAAAAAATAAATAAACACCCAAAGGACTCACACAGCAGGATGGCCTCTGAGCGGCAATGTCTGCTCATCTTTGAACCTGACATCCATTCTTGGATTATATTTTCTCCTCCATCCATCTTTCACCAACACACACTCAAAATTGCACTTAAACAGAATTGCAATTCACGTCTCAGTCTCACCCAGGAAGGAAGATCAATTGCTACTAAGTGTTAAACACCATCATCCAAATGACCACCATTTCATAGGCCAAGATATCAGTGTGCTATATGGTTTGACAGTAATTCAGCCGATGAGTGAGATGACTTCCAAACTCTTGCGAGTCGCATTAACCCACATAGATGGCTGGATTTGACCTGCAGGCATTGCGTTTGACAAATGAGGCTGGTGGAAGAAGGATGCCTTTACAATTACAATCTGAGCATAACACTGAAATTAGAAAATTATCGAGTCAAATGTGTCACTTCATGGCAGAACAGATGGAATCTGGGCTGCTTTGGAGAGGCAGCACAGTGGATAGTGTTGTAGCCTGACAGTAAGTGTTAAAGCTTGAAGTTTGTCTGTGTAATCCTAGTATAAAGTCCTTCCCATGCTTGCGTGGATATCCTCTGTATACTCCGGATTCCTCCCAAAGGCGTCAATTCAGACAAAGGTAAGTTATGGCAAGTAGTGCTGCCAACACTTGTAGGACCTTCAAATCTCCTGACTTCACACAAGTGCAACAGAACACATAGTTTTGATCCCCAAGGTTGCCAGTTCACGTATGTCTGTTGTGCGTCAATGCTTTTTACTTACCGTAAGCCAGGTCGTATTGTCAAACTTAATAACAAGATCATTGACTGTGTTTTTCAACAACCAATCAACAATCCAACGTGTTCCGAAATAAAACTGATCAATTTCCCTCAATACCGAGTTACCGCCTTCAATACCTAGTCCTCCTCCCTCCAAATCCAGGTTTTTGAGTGCTTCCTTTTTTAATTTTTAATCATATGTTACTTAGCTGAATAAAAATGTTCGTCTCATCTGGGGGGCTGAGAGATGCTACATGGCAAGGGAAAGTACATGTAGAAATGAATTCTGTTGTCCTAATTCTCATTTGCAGTCAATTTATATCTATTTAAAAATGTAATAGTTGATAGAAATTGACTCATGACTCATGGGATTCATTCCAAAAATTCAATTTCAAAAGATTTACATTTTCCCCTACAGCCAAAATTCGGTCGGTGCCCAATTGACGCCCCTTTATTCCCCCCACAGTTGAAAGAAATGAAATGACGTACAGGAGGTTTGAATGCATTTGATTGTCGGGTTTGTGCGAGTCCCTCGACCCTGGCAGTTGGGAAACACACACAAAGAAGTGGGACAAATGTTCAGTATTGGGTTTATGCATCTATTCACAAAATGTTGCTGATACTGACTTAAAATTGGCTACAGTACCTGTCTTGTTGGAATTGTTACGGTAAAATATGACATGATTTTAATGATAATAAAAATGCTAAAAATGGATGCTGAAAGACCACAGAGCCACCGATTTGGCAGAAGTGGAGTTGCTGCTGCTGTGTTCGGGGATGGGATTCTAATTTTTGCACATGACAGACGTCCTATATTTCCACGGATTGCTCAAAGGGCCTGTATCTCTCCTGTCAGGCTGTTGATCAATTAGGAAGACGACAGACAGGCAGACAGATTGCCAAGTTGACAAACAAACACATAAGCAGGCAGACTGATGAGAACACATGGGCAAAGTAATGCAGTTCCTACAAGCCCACCGCTCATTTCCATGGCACCACGCACCCCCCCACACACAAACATGCCCAGGCTTATTTCTAATTTTAAAGATAAACATCACTGAATGAAAATGGAATAGGAAATTAATCACCGCTATAAATTAAGTCACCTTTGGGGATATCCTTCTTCCGGATGCACACAGTGGACGACTGTATATTCTTCTTCCTCAAGCCAAAGACGCACACCGTATGCAACCAGCAGTGCAGAGCAGGCCCTGGCCACTAATGTATGTCACTGTCATTCTCAGTTATGGGACGCAGACAGAGAGAGAGAGAATAATTGGTTCATGTGCAACAGCAACAAAGGCTGAAACACATTCATTCAAAAATTGTGTCAAAATATCAAGGGATGAGCTGAAAAGAACTAATAAAAGGAAAACGATAAAACCAAGGCCAGAGACCAAATACAGTGGTATCTCAGTTCTTGACCACAATCAGTTCCAGACGGCCGTTCGAGAACCGAATTGTTTGAAATCTGAATCGATTTTTCCCATTACAATTAATGGAAAAAGAAACAATGCGTTCCAAGCCTTAAAATGTCTGCTGCAGGTGCTGCCACCGCTTACACCTCAATATGAAGAAAAAAACAGTCAGTAAATGTAGCTAACGGGACACGTCTGCATACAGAGGCTGCGTTATACACAATAACAAAGCGCGTCGTGGGTCAGCTAATCGGTCCGCGCACGTTATGTTTTTTCCGGCTTCCGAGTTCTGGATTTTCGTTTGAAATCCGAAGCAAAAAAATCTCAAAATTTTTGTTCAAAGTCTGATTTGTTCAAAGTCTGCAATGTTCAAAAACAGAGGTACCACTGTATTATACCAATTATTCGTACCATTGAAATGACCGTATGCTTGGCTCTCGAATCAAGTGATTGCATAAAGCAGGATTCATGTATCAAACAGTGAAACATGGATATCAAAATTGGGAAAATATAGAATTAAATGATATTGGAAACAAATCATTGTGTTGTTAAACTTTACCTCTCTCATAAATGATGCACTGCCTGCTGGAAAATGAAAAACACATTGTCATCAATTCATACAGCTCAGAGGGAGAAAGAACCAAGGTAATGTTCACTATCAAGACCCACTGCTGTGATGTGATCCAAACAGTTAAGACTCAGTTTTGTACAATGTGGCTTTCCAGCATGTAATAAAGGCGTTGCACTGTCTCTTGTAAGCTTTGCACAACTTCAAATCGGTATTTGTCGGTCTTTCTCAGAAGTACTGTACAACCATAGTGCAGACAAAAACAGACTACCTATCTCTCACAACATCCTCTCTCTGCCATGTTGTTTCAGTGGCGTGTTTGGTGTTTGATCTAAAATTGGGCAACATTTCAGTGCATCCCTATAAAATTCAAGCATCATCGTCTTGTAGGTTTTTTTTTTTTATATATATACCAATTAAATGCAATTTCAAAAGATAAACTGTATCAATTTCACACTTAAAAAATTAGCATTTAAAAAACAAACAAAGAAACAAACAAACAAGAAAATCTGGAATGATATTTGGTCCCAAAACAGGGTTGGAAAAAATAGGACATGGCAAGTTCACCATCATAACTAAAAGCAACTCTATGCTGTATGTATGTAAATATATTTTACACCATAGTTTTTGTTTGTTTTAGTTAAATGTTACATGAACACAACAATTTATAAGTTTGCAAGTTCTATTTGGCTTAAGGTTGAAAAAACTTGGGCAATGCTACACATTTCGTCAGTCCCACAATCCTTTTTGTAGCAGTAGGCATAAATGAATAAATAAACAAATAACTGAAGCATTCAGAGCACCTTAACCACGATCATTAATGCATTACATCAATCTGCTTGGTGCAACTGACATCACTGGATATGTAAAGACAAACAGATTTGCCAAACATTTTTCAACCAAATTGAGTCCTAATGGTGGCAATATCTTGCTTTCACATTCTATACATATTTAGGGGACATTTCGTCCTGCAGTCACAGGCCCTCTGATGGGCTCTCACATCCGATGACTATTGCATAACCACACCAACTACATGGTAAGAAAAGCATCCATAGTATAGAGGTGGGATGGGAACGTTTCACTGTTTCACACCTATTCATGACTAATTGTTGTGATTCGCCATTTCTCTATGTACATCGCAGAGTAATGAATGCAGCGAAGGTCACTAGTACAAAGCTGAATGACATTGTTTCATTTCCCCCGACTGAGATTTGAACAATGACAAACAACGGAGGACGATTTTCCCACAAAGCCGAGGTCCGCAGCCACAGACTCACAGCGAATGGTGATGACGACAGTATGTGCCACACAATAAAGCAGCGTTCCATCGCTGTGGGCACGGTTTAGTGCTGCTCTTGATATCACTATTAAAAGTGATTTGCTGCTCCGTATGTGGCAAGGAATCAAAACTTAATTTAGGCAGATAAAGATGCCATTTGAGAGAGAGATAAAGTGCTGCATCATGGGAGATGTGTTCCCCGGCCTGCTCTCAGCTCCTCACCCTTACAACGCCCTCAGATTTACTAGCTCTTTTTTCCTGCTCCATAAAACAGCAAATCTGCTCACCAGGCGACACAGGCAAATGTTAATGGATTCATTTGTCAAGAACCTTCCACTTATTTACTGTCCTCTTCCATTACCATCGCTGCTCTCCAGGAAGAGAAAAGGGGGGGGGGACTGTGGCCAAAGTCAAAATATCGATTTGCCTGTCCATCCTGACCGTGAGTCATCCTGTAAAACACAGCCAAAGACACCACTGTCACCGGGAGTGTGTTTCGACATGAAGGACGGCACTTTGACGAGCAGTTTACTTTTTCCTTGGCTCAAACTTTGAAGGAATACTTTTCATTTCACAAAAAGGTACGACAGCGTTCGGATGTCGCAATGATATTGGAAAAACATGCATGAATGATGAGGACTAGACAAAAGACAACAGCGCAACAAATCTCAGTAACATGAGAAGGGGAGTATCCATGACACCCAACACATCCGACGACTTCTCCTAATCAAATTTGGGGTTTGGCAGCAGCCTGAACAAGGACCAGACTTCTTTGGTCTAATAACTGGCTTGCATGTTGGACAAAGAAAAAAAACAAGCAGAGCACCTTCTTACTTCGTGAAAACATAGAGCACAATTGAGTCAATGTAATGACTTACATGATACTAGGATTGTGTTGAGTCAAAAAGGAAGCACCTTTAGTCATTTGTCCCTTGTTCCATTCTCAACATTTCCTGAACGTTTCATTAAAACACACATTTAGTTTGTCAGACAAAAACATTGTCAGATTTCATTACGAGCAGAGTTGTTGATTAAAAACCACTTTTAAACATATTACTTTGTTGTCGATCTGACATTTTTGTGATGATTCATCAGTGTGCGCCATGTCGAAACGTAAACTCGCCATCAAATGAAATCAAAGAGCTCTGGGAATAAATTATCCAAATGGATTTGCCTTCTAAATTCATCTCCAACTCTTTAAAAGTTGATGAACTTTGCTGGATAGATCCATAGAGCCATTTTCATTTATTCATAATTTCTTGTTCCAGACAGCGTTCCGAGCAAGTTCTTGAAATATTTAATAAGCCAGATTTGACGGCGAGCAGGAATCGTGAATAACTAGACACTTCATTCTTATACAGAACTGACAGGAGCAGATGACCTAACAAGGCTGGTTCCACCAACGAAAGGACGTAAGGCTGCTGACACGCTGACTTGCCCATGATCAGTGTGCTGGAGACCACCGGGGTTGTTTCTGTGTGACCACTGACGCAAGCCAGGCCTTCATCCTGCGCTCCAGTCACTGACAGTTCAGACGTCTTGAACTCAACTGATTCTCCCGCGACACTTCTGACAGCTTCCTCACCGACCAGGTTTGCCCTCTGACTCAAAGCTTCTTTGGTTCCACAACTTTGTATCAGAAGCTCATGCTGCAATATAAGCAGAAACAGAGCCAACAGATTTATGACTACACGTAACAGCAACAGGCCACGCTGGGGCACTGTCAGCTGTCAGCGCTGTCTTGCTCTGATGTTTTATTGCATCAAACATCAAAGGAAAATGCAAACAGAAGCAGGCCAGTCCCAGTGTCACATGTTCAATAAATATTTCAATGAGAATGAAAAAGAAGATATATGGTTCTTTATATTTTAATTTATAACCGGTGCCAAAAAAATCAAATGGCAAGCCTTGGTTTTAACAAACACAGTCCAAGTCTGTGAGTTTCATCTATCTGTGTCTTTCATAAGTAGAAGTCATAAATTGGAATACTGTGCAGTTTTAGGAATCCAGTCATTCTACTTTGTATCTATCTATCTATCTATCTATCTATCTATCTATCTATCTATCTATCTATCTATCTATCTATCTGTCTGTCTGTCTGTCTGTCTGTCTGTCTGTCTGTCTGTCTGTCTGTCTGTCTGTCTGTCTGTCTGTCTATCTATCTGTCTGTCTGTCTGTCTGTCTGTCTGTCTGTCTGTCTGTCTGTCTGTCTGTCTGTCTATCTGTCTGTCTGTCTGTCTGTCAATCTATCTATATATCTATCTGTCTGTCTGTCTGTCTGTCTGTCTGTCTATCTATCTATCTATCTATCTATCTATCTATCTATCTATCTATCTATCTATCTATCTGTCTATCTATCTGTCTGTCTGTCTATCTATCTATCTATCTATCTATCTATCTATCTGTCTGTCTGTCTGTCTGTCTGTCTGTCGATCTATCTGTCTCTGTCTCTGTCTAGCTGTCTGTCTGTCTGTCTGTCTATCTATCTATCTGTCTGTCTGTCTGTCTATCTGTCTGTCTGTCTGTCTGTCTGTCTATCTATCTATCTATCTATCTATCTATCTGTCTGTCTGTCTATCTATCTATCTATCTATCTGTCTGTGTGTCTGTCTGTCTATCTATCTATCTATCTATCTGTCTGTGTGTCTGTCTGTCTATCTATCTATCTGTCTGTGTGTCTGTCTGTCTGTCTGTCTGTCTGTCTATCTATCCATCCATCCATCCATCCGTAAATGATGAGGGTTACCTTAATTTATGCTAAATGAAATCATGCAGGTTCACCCTTAACCATGAAACCACAACAAACTATTTCTTGTCATCTGCTTCCTCTTATGAAGCCGCTTTTACCAGACTGAGGGATGTATTCATTTGTCTCTGTTTACTTTTTCTCATCATACTGTTAGTTTTATGAGGAAACTACAGCTCATTATGGCTCTTCGGTGCAGGCCACTTCAATAGTGACCATTTTCCACCAGGAAGCAGCACTTGTACCATCCACGAGGCCATTAAAGGATGCCTGTGATTCATTGTTTAATAAACACCGTGTATGTCGTTGAAGTATTTACTCCGTCTGTTGCGTGATGTGATTCCAATCCGCAGAGCTTTCATATTAAAGCTTCCGATTTTGTGTGACTCACCCCGACTGAGAGGCCACTCTCATGTGATATATAAATACTGTATATACAGCATCTAACAGCTTCCCATCCATTCCACCCCCCTCTGTTTCCTGGTTCCAACTGCTCTTTTTTCACAGTGCCTACCTCCCATTCTGGGAAATGGTTTGGCCTTTGTGAAGTAAACAGGCATTAATCACTGGTTGAGAGGGAATCGTCTGAGGGACAGCCCACGGCGGTTGAATGGGGCCACACAGAGTCACACAGGAGCAGGAGATAGATGCTGTGGGGGTTCGCAGTGTTTGGGCCCCTGGTGGGATGTCTACACCGACGGCTGATGGGGTCAGAGTGCTCACCTTGCCTAAGTGTGTCAAGGACGATGAGAGGAGGAGCTGTGTTGTTCTCTACGGTCACTGGAACATTTGTTCGACTGTAGTGGTTCCACAGCAATGAAGAAGGTGACCAACTCCGCCTAACTGATAAACAATTGTATTTTTCACTCGCCATGATCCCTGATCCCATTCCTTCAGCATGAAAAACAACATGATTCTTTCCCTAAGCAACAATGTCCGATTAAAATAAGTGAGGTTACTCCACTCCTATACTTTGCTGATACAGTCACTGAGTCTCAATTTTGAACATAAAAACACATTCATTTGGCAACTACACATCTTTAAGGTGTCAGAGGTAAGAATGTATTATGCGTTGTTCAGCAATAATTTCACAACAATGGTGAATAGTACAAGGCACATCTCCTCACTAGCCTTCTCAAGCTTGGGGGTCGGATCACTTAAACCCGCTCAGACAGGGAGGCAATATGCGGAGGGTGTTCAGCCTTTATCCAACTTTTGCTCACTGCACCTTTATAAAAAAACAAACATAGCATGTGGAAAAACAAGGACAGAAACAGCTAGACCTAGGGACGGACTCTTCCTCATCTCAGCACAGTACTGCAGATATATTCCTTTGGGACATTCAGGAAATAGTTCAAATTTATGTTCACAAAAAGGGAACAGCACATTTTTTGGGTGTATGATGCGGCTCAATACAGCACAAGTTTGGCACGCTGTCAGAGAACCCACTGTAATCTTCATGGGTGACTTCACTAACATGCATTAGCGGTGATGTTTATATTTCTCTCGTAGTATACGTTGTCACCTGTGCAGAGATATTTGAGATAAATATAGTGTCCTGTAACCAGTTAGGCCATGGCTTTGATTGGATCTCTCCCCCTCTTGGTCTTCACTGGCTCTTGGATAAGGTGGTCTCGACTGCAACACTAACATTCAATGAAAGAAAAAGTTCCTATTTTAATGTGCTAATTTAGTAATCATATTAGATACAGGCTCAATACGATCCAAACCAAATGAAGAAATCCACTGTAAAATAACTGAACCTGAAGAAGTGTCACAAGGTTTGGACCTGACATTGATTCTCAAGATGCGTTTGATGCCAGTGTTAGCTGCAACTGCGAGATAGATCTAATAGATCTGCCAGATATCAGATACTGACAATCATAAAAAAACAACATGCATGATTTGTTTCTGTGAATTGTATGCTCATGAGTAACTAAAACACATGCACAGTCGTATTTTTGGAATTCACAAGAGGTGTTCCCCTAGCATCATGCTAACAACTTCGCCTCAATAACCAGTCCGACAGATGCCGGTGAAAATATCGGCAGCCAAATGTATGCGGTGAAATTGAGGTCAGCTGAGTTTTTAATGACTCTGTTCATTTTCTGCTCATGGTCGTATAAATTATACAACCGAACAGTTTAAGAATTACAAACAACTTTTTCAACAGCAGCTTCAATCAAAGATACTTATAATAAAAAAAGCCTGTGTATGATGCCTCATGAATTATTCAACAAGTCATATATTCCAATCCATGTTTTGTTTGAATCATACAGGCAGCTTTTGTTCAGAGAGTTATGGATGATGTTTTGTACGTCGATTGCATTATGCTATTTTCTCACTGAATCTTGCATTAATAATTGAAATGTAATGGTAGCATTGTTGTCCGACAGCCTTGTATGACGCTCAGGTCAGATTCATCTCGATTATGGGTTCAGGCCGTTCGACAACATTCTGGCGCCAGCAATGACATTAGCACTCTCAGATAATTAGCTCGAGCACGCTCACGTTTTATGACACACTGTGGTATAAACATGCCATAAGCCCACAGAAGGCTGTCACTCAATACGATCACTCGCCATATTAAGAGAGCTGCGGCCGTGGATGTGTGTCTATGACCCTCTAAGAGCAGCACAAAAATGACTCATGATCTCCCGCTTCATTGACAACAGCCCTCGAGGAATATCTCAAACTGGCCCAACACAAGAAGCCAACCATCACAGACACCGCCGTCGAGTTCAAATATTGAAATTATTCTCTACAAGATTTGAATAATTGAATCCGTGCCATTCTTCATGACCCTTGACAGCTAATGGGAAAGGCTATTTCTGGGCCCATACATCCTCCTCAACATGACACTCGGTACCAGTAAGTGCTGGCTGCAGCCAGAGTGGTTTTCAGCGAGTGCTATTCACTCTTTTACTCTAGCAATGATGTCATCTCCTGACCCTATAAAATATAGAAGTGGGACATTTACTCCCTAAATTGTAATTTTCCATGGTGTGTTTCTGTCGTCTCAAAATGACATAAAAGACCATGCAGTAAGTTCTAAAAACTGTACTTGGGTCACGCATGATTGAGAACAGATAGTGCTCAAGCATTCTAAAACCTGAAAACATAAGCGTGAAAAGAATAACCATGGTTAAAGAATAACCATGGCTAAGATTTATATAGCACCTTTCATGACACCCAAGCCTTATTGGACCACCCGCTCACATTGTTGGACGACTGTTTTGTATGATTAGATACGGAACTTGGAAGTGAATTATATGCATGAGCCGCGCACCTGAGTCATTGAACACTGGTTGCAACCTGCTAATGCAGCACCACTGACCTGTTTACTGCGACTTGGACTTTGAATTTTTTACTTGACATCTTGACTGATCATTTGCATACGAGTCACATGTTTGGATCCCTCTTACAAATCTAGTCAGATCCATGCACTCGTAGAGCTAGCATAGCTTATTCTGCAGCATGAACAGATTCATAAATACATTGATGGAAATTCTACACACACAATGATACTCCCATGAAACAACAACGAAGTGATGACAAAGACTTCATCGCTAGCAAGATCTCCTTGGAGGCAGTTGGACACCAAACATAGATTCTGCAAACATGGATTTACATTCAGCAAATGAGGATGCATCTGGATCTTAAACATTGTAAAGAGTTTCCATTATCTAACATGTAAAGTTGCTTTACTAGAAGCTTCAAGCACCAGATTTGCTTTTGCTACCTCAACGTATCACCTTTTTTTTTTTTTTTTTACTTCATGACATTTCAGTAAATGGCATTTTTATATATATATTAAAAATTTTTTTAGAATTTTCCAGCCTTATTTCAGCCATTCCATGATGAAGAAGACAGAATGAGATTGCGTTGGACTTAGATTTGATCCTTATCGTAATGAAGATATCAAGTTCCACCGCTACTTTAAATATCACATTCTTGGAAGTAATATTTTTCCCCTGAAAGGCTCCGGAATATAATATCTGAAAACATGTAACATTAAACATGATTTTTTTTTCACTCTATGGTATGAACATTACAGATGAGCCACAAACAAAGCATCACTTGACTGCGGCTCATAGCCACACAAAACCTGACCTCGGGCCACACTCCTGATCTAGGTATTTGCACTGCTCATAAAGAGCATAGCACAACTTTCAGAGTTCCACTTTCACATGAGCCCATCATCCCAGAGCAGTTAAGGGATCCATAAGAAAGTGTACATATTTGACACAAGTGACTTCAATCAATTCCGCATTGCCTGAAGCAAAGTGTGACTCTAATTGCCTTTTTCCCTCTTCTAACCAGGCTCAGATTCACCTGGAGAGCTTGCTTCAAATAAATTATCGACATTAGACTGGATTTGGTTTGTTAACTTTTATGAATTTCCACCCCGGGATTCCATATCTGGAGGTCATTATCGAGCAGCCCGTGCCTCTTCCGACGGTACTCAGGGAGACAGCACAGGAGACATATGTTCCACATCTTAATTGCTGTTTTCAGAGCTATTGATGCTTTAAAAGCAGCGAGCGGAAGATCAATACGGAGAGTTGTGTGACTCCTTCATCCACTGATTGTGGCATGGCACTATGAATCAGGCGTCACAATAGAGATGCTTAAGATAATGGCTCCTAAATGACTCCATTTATGCTGATTTGGTAAATAAAGATGGCAATAATTGAAGAACAAAGAATTATGAAACCCTTTACATTGATATTTGGATTCCATGCAGGCGGTTTTTCACTGTAATTTGCCTTGAATTGACAGGCGGCACTGTAACTTGGCAAAACAGGAGGCAGATGGCTGCCAAGAAACTAATGCAGAATGAGAGTTTAAGCAGATTTGATTCTCCTGAAAAAAAAAGTTGAAAGAATAATTTGATCCTTTTATGTTGCATGTCTTTCAAAGTCACATCCGGCAGAACTTTTCACTACCCCGAGGCCCACATTCTCATCTAATTGTCTGAAATAACAATTCGTGAACTGGAGAGGTTTTTCTTTTCACAAAGACAACTTTGGGGATTTTTTTTTTCCCCTGTTGTTATCTGCACTGGCCCCGTCTTCATTGACAGCTGTGTTATCAACAGCTTCACCCTGCAAATTACTGTCATTTGCGTGTATAGGAGGATCATTTGAAAAAAAAAAAAAGAAAATCCCAAATTCCTCGCAGATGAGAAAGTGCCGCAAAAGGGCTCTCCACTTACTTCCAGGTGCTTTCATGTCATGTGTGAGAGTTTGGCCTGTTGTTCTTTGTCGGGGTGTGAGTTTCAGCATGTGTTTTGAACTGCTGGGACACGGCCCCGGCTGCTTCTACATCCAGGACTCTAGTTTCAGAGCACTAAAGGTCTTCGTGTTGATGTATGAGTGGGATGTCAGGCTTGTCTGTTAACAATGATTTATGAAGACTTGAGAGGCGGATGCTAGCGGCCGAGCCAGTCTGAGAAAGCTACTGTAGTGAGAGGGCTATAGAGTATCACAAAGAATAGGATGTTGGGTGATATGAAATCATCACTATTTGATCAATATGTTTTCGGATCTCAGTCTTCTTTGACCCACAAATTCTTCCTCACACTCTTGGCCCGTCTGCAGTTCCCAACCAGGTATCTCAAAAACAAAAATCTTCCCCTTTCTTCAGCTGTGATCAATGAGTCTAACTGGGTAGTTTCCCATTTGAATGTAGCAAATAAATACTTTACTATAAGTGTCAGAGAATTCAACTCACCACCCCAGAAAGTGTTCCACCAAAATGACACGTGGCATCATGAATTAAAATGATGATAACAGTTTCCCACAAAAGAAACTGTCTTTCTGTGTCTTTCTCCTCATAGCTTGGCAAGTTTGCATTTTGCGCTATTTAAAAGCAACACAAGCTTAACAGGGACTTTTCTCGGTTGTCCAAATAATCCTTTGCTTTCCAGGGTGTATCGTCCAAATGCGCTTTTTATGTTACTGTATAAAGGCATGATTTCATTCTTGAATACTCTGAGGGACATTATGTAATAAAAATAGGAGAAGAAGAATCTCACTGCGGTTATGAGAGCAGATATCTGAAGTCTTCCAGAGAGGCTGGCTCATGTTCTCCTGTAACCTGACACGACAGGTCATCAAGGAAAATTCCAATAAGCACTAGAGACATTTCCCGAATCGCATCCTGGTGGCGGGCAGCACTCAAGTGGGTGGGGTCAACGTGTCAAACTACAATTTGGCCCCATCATTTAGCATGGGTCACAGTAATGTATCCGTTATATGAGCTGCTGAGTTCAGCGGGGGATGGTGAGGGGCCAAGCTGCGCAATAGGAAAAGAAAAAATCTGCATAAGGATAGCAAAACTTGATTCAAAAACACTTTAAATAAAGTATCAGAATTGACGTGTCTCAAGGATTCACTTCAGCGGTGACTGGTTGTCGGCAGCAATTAAAGATGGGTTAGTTGACTCATTCATATATCGTACAAGTGTGAGGGTTGCCAACTGGACTGCGACAGGAAAGCTAGAAATAATAATAATAATAACAATAATAGCACTGAGACATAGCATACACCCACCATGGTGCTCACGTCACAGGCTTTAATAATTCAATCGTGTTCTATGAAGTTAAGTTTTCAGTTCCTTGGTTGGTTCTGATTGAGCTGGGTGCTGTGGCAGCAGCGGTGAGAAGAACCTTCACCAGCGTTCTGGGTGAACTGCTACACTGTGCATTCTATTCAGTATATACAGTGGGCATCTTCACTTTATTCGTGGGTCAGACAGAATGGTTTAAATTTAACACAAATTAAATATAATTACTATCTTATTTGCTGTTGTTTCTTGTTTGCTGTAGTTAGTTGACTGTACAGTGAACGTTTGGTGACCAAACGCTCAACCGTTGTGTTGCTAATAATACACTGATGAATGTGTGTAGTTCATTTATGGTTCCCTAAACTAAAGTGTAACTGACAGAAGAAAAAACCTCCTCAAGACCAAGTCATTTGTATTGAGAAGACTTGCTGTATATCAGTCACAGGTCCATTTAGATGTGAGTGAAAGTGACTGCAAGCCACACTTAGGTTGTGTTTTTGTGACTTTATGTCAATGCTAACCCCGTAACCACACTTTTGAGAGAACCCAAAAACAATTTTAATATGTTCCATTATGACTTATGCTTAAATCCACAACTGACAGGTTTAAAAAGTCGATGATTATTTTATAACTTTTACACTCACTTCTTTCTTTAACTACACTACATTAAAATGATACTTCACTGCTTGTTGCTGGGAACACAGCAGCAAGGTGATTGTGCTAAAATGTACTATATCTCTGCTGTAGTGGAGGGAAAACTGTGTCTGCTGCACTCGCACATGCACACACGCCGCATTAGAGGTCATGGAGTGTGTGTGTGATCATGTGTAAAAGCAAAGTAAGCATCCTTTTCAGGAGTGACCTGTGTGTCTCATTAATAATTTGCTGGAGGAGAAAAATATGCAAACAACAACAGAAAATATGGAAATCAAACCGTATCCCTCGGAGTCATGTCGCTGACTTATTCTGCTCATCAGCTAATGTTCAGAAAATACAAATAATATGATTTTAAGACACCAGTGTGCCGTGAGAGGTGTGCTGTGGGAAAATGATCCCGTTTCACCTCATGTGTCCGGAGATAGAGGTGGAGGATATGATGACTTTAAACCAGCAACCAAGGTGAGGAGATCACATGGATTCACTGACATTCTTTCTCTCCACTCTACTGTAGAGCTACAGTGTGTTGATGCGCTGATCTGTCCGTCAGTCAAAGCAGCGCTGCTGTGGTGCGCGGCGCTCCTCTTCCCACACACTCACAGCCAAGAAGCCGCTCACATGCGCAACTTCCAGCTGTTTTTAAACCTGATGCGCCTCTAACTTGACCACACACTTTCACCACAGAACCATGGAGGGAGGGATCCTTGTCGGACCCGCGACGCCAAAGACTGTCTGCACCGCAGAGCTAACAGAGCGAGCAACTAACGTGACGTCTCACTTCAAAATATTATAGATAGTCATGGACTGTCAAAGTTTGCTTTGTGGTTTAAAAGTTGGAAAAAAATAAAATAAAATAAAATAAAATAATGAAGTGATATACTTTGCCTCTCTGGACACATTTGAAACAAATCCATTTTCTGCTTTTGTTTCTGCAAATAGCGTGGCAAAATAACAACCGAGTGTCAGTAGCTACAGTTTTTCACAAATGAATAGAGATTTTCTCTAGGACTTTAAGCACAACTGCGCTTTGGCTGAGGTTCCTTTGGTGGTGAGCCTCAGGATTTTTTTCAATGAACCATGGGTGCTGTGGCTAGAAAAAGGTTGAAAAATAATGATATGTACTATTTGTACAATACACTGCTATTATACTATTTATTTTCGAACACAACTCCATGTGATGAAGGTTAACTGTGACTTTTTGCAAGGATATTATGATGATGAAAATTCAGATTGCATTGGTGGAGATTTTCACGGACGCTGCTTTGAATGTTTGAGTCCAACTGGGCAATGAAGCAGTGTATCCTTGAAAGTTACTGTGTGATGGACATAAAACCAACAATCCTCTCTGAGCAACAGTTCAGATATATTTGTACGGCAAAGTTAATAATAAATAGATTTAGTCCACTCTGAATCACAATAGAAAAAATGTCATTGAACAAATCCTAATTAAGTTGTTTCATCTTCTTTATTTTGCCAGAATGAGATGGTGGTGTCTCTCGCATCAGTCAGAGGACAATGGTGCTTCAAAATGACCAAATTAACAAACTTTCCATTTCATTTTAAGCAAAAAATTATATGTGCTGCAAAAAACTAAAACTCTTACCAATGTTTGTTACGCCTTATTTTTAAGGCCAAATGTCTCATTCCACTTGGTTTAAGATGCATCCACCTCATAAAGGACATGGGGCTTCTTTGGAGACAATGCAATCTTAAATCTGTTGTTTTTTCACTTGTTCTAACTGAAGATTTTTACCACTTAGTTCACAGTACTTTTACCGTGAAATAAGTGAAAAAAAATCTGCTGAAATGTCATTTATTTAAAAAAAACTTGGTAAGCTTTTGCAGTGTGGAGGATGAGGACCTAAGCTACAGCACTTGCATTAGAGATCACAGCGACAAGAGTAAAACTTACAATACAATTAAAATGTCAGACTCCCATCTCCTCTCTGAATACATACAACAACAAATGTAGTCGTTGCAACTTTAGTCGTCATAGTAGCGGAAGCCTTGATCATTTTTTTTATTCTCCAGAAAGGTTATCATTGTTTAGACATACTGTTGAGAAAACAAAGGTTCAATCCAGATTAAAAATGGTGAGCTACACCAAATGGCCATACTTTAGATTAGGGAACGTACATTAGCATAACGGAACTGCTTATTCATATGTGAATTTGCAGCATACGACGCTGTAATTACTCATTATAAAGCACTTATTAATGTCCTGTTAAGCCAGACTACATTTTCCCACGAATGATCATCCAAAACAATCATAATTATTGACCGTGAACATTATTTTACTGACAGTTTCAACTTTCTATTGTAATACTGATGTTTCTTAATGGTTATTTATCACACTAAAATGTTTCTGCTATATTTTTTGCAGTTCTTAATTTCATCATCGACATGTTTACTTATTACTATATTACTTATTGTAATTATTTATTGTATTATTATTATCAATCAATGAAGAATCACTAAACAAGTACTTTTTGACTGAAATGGTTGTAAGATCCCTCACAACAGACTTTGGACATCAAATAGCTCACCCTGTTATAATGTCAAAATCTGGTGTCTGGAAAACTCCCAATGTTGTTTTGTCTGATGTGTTTCTCTAGTGGCTGACGTAAAAAAAAAAAAAGTCTACAATATAATCCTGTACATAGTACTTTCTTATCTAGGTGTCTTCACTTCTTTGGCAAAGTTTTAAACCAATTTAAAAGCTCCACTTGCCATTCCATGCTGTTTTCACCTCACGCAGTGGTAGTTTCACAACAGATCTTACACCCCCCGCCCCCAAAAATAAAAAAATAAATCTTACATGACCTTGAAGGGCTTCAAAGACATTCAGCAGTGTTTGCATCAGGAGGAGGCTTTCTCGCTCCAGTGTCAGATACTGAAAACAGTGGTGACAAAAACAGATATTTAAATGCATCTTCATTGTTATTTGTGGCACCAGATCTCAGTCTGTCAGATTTCCACCGACCCCCTACAGAGATTGGACACTGGGGGTTTCAAGACAGACTTCACCGCAGGCTCAAAAGGATAGGAGAGGTTTTGGGTTGGGGACCCTTGTTGGCGAGGGGCGGATCTCGCTGCAGGACCCCTGCACTGTTTCTGCTCCAGGTTAAGCTTGCGACAGAGGGGGGTCTGGCCTTCGCCTCCAGCCCCCCCGTATCCTCCGGATGAACCACAATTATACAAAAAAAAAGCCTTTTCATTGCAGCAATCGCTGTGAGGGGAAAATTATAGTTTTGCAATAATGAGAATTTCAAACAAAACCAAAAATTGCAACTAATTATACAAATGAGTTCATCAGAAATGCAGAAAATATGAAAATGTCTCTGCCCGTATGCTTTACATTTTTTATGTAACTTCTGTTATTAACGTTCAACAGTGTTTTATCTCCTTCAGATGTAATGTAATGTATTATTATTATTTCATTAGTGTCTTATGAGAGTGAAGCTAGCAACTGTAGCATGCTAAACTGAGTCTATTTTTCTTTGACAGAAATATACAATATAATATAAATATAAAGGTATTTTTCTTCATGTGATAATTAACCCACAGTTTACGTCCAGATAATGATTTAGGACTGTCATAGCTGACAATTGCAAATTATTTAAAAATGATATGAAGAATAAATGAAATACTTAAAACATATACATTGAGCTGCAGATTTTTTTTATTTATTTATTATTTTTTTTTATGGTGATGTCCAACTGGGAAGGCTGGGAAAATGCCAACTCTTGAGACATACAGTGAAAATTCTTGACGGCAAAAAAACTGATTTAACACCGTCTTTTTGGCAAATGCACATTTCGCTAGGGCGCCCCCTTGTGGTGGTACTATGTGGTGTAACACTAGACATGTCTGTCAAAGTTAAAAGAAAACTGCCAAGAACAAACTTGAAGAATTGAATTGCAAAGTCCTAGATTATTCACTTTCAAACTCTACTTCTGACATCATTCCATAACTGTTGAGCCCGGAGGAGAAAAGAGAGGCCAATGAGCCCATTATTCAGGAAGAAGCCTGAGCCAAAGCCACTGATTCTGAATCTTGGAGAGCTGTATCCATATGCAACAATGCAGCTGGATGCATAGCAGGACTCATATTTTGGTTAAAACGCTTTCACAGAAACTTTTAAATCACCAGCCCCCCACTTCCCTCGCCTCTCTACTGTGGAGATAAAGCGATCTTGTTGTTACAACGACAACAGTGCTGGTGTCAATTTCTCCATCATTGTTGCTGCACTTAAGTGCGGTAACCCAATCTCCCCAGAAACAGAGGGTTTCAACCTCCGCCAGCGGGCTGGGAGCGGAGGTTAGGAAGGTGGGGGCGGGGGGGTTGTCGTCACCACGCTTTACAGCGTCTGACGAAGAGGAAGAGGCCTTCAGGGTGTACAGGTTGGGTTCCTTGACCCTCAGGTGTTAAATTCAAAACCACATTTATTATCAGGAGACATGCCTTTCTTTCAGCATCTGCTCACTTAACTTTAATTATAGCTTCCTCTCAAAGGCCAGAGCCGATCGCGCTCACTTCCCTCTTCAGTCTGTGGAGATAAACTTGATACTCTACATACAACCCCACAACAGCGCGACGACATGGGTCTCCTGATGTCTCAACTGAACTATAATGCGGCTGAGTTTTGTGCAGCTGCACGTGTCTTTTTGTTTGAAAATGTGCCTCATATGGAGGAAATAAAAATCATAATAATAAGAGTAACATGCTTCAAGGAGTCCAATTTTGTGACATAAATCATTGAATTACTGTTAGAGGTTGTTGTTTTCCAGGGCAACAATAAAAACAAATAAAAAACAATAAATATTTTCAAGTGCATGCTAAAGAATGAGCCATCAAGATCAAACGTCCTGTTGCTTCAACTCAAGTGCGTCTGTAATAAAGGCAATTCAATGACCTTTTAGTTATTAAGCTTTTAAAAAATGAAAGACGCCAAACTTTGGCTTAACACACCCAACGTGTACATTTGAGAAAGTCTGGGTCTGTGGTCACTCAAGTCACCGTCTCTTGAACTCCATCTTGAAGGAGTTGAGAGACTGAAAATGATCAAAACGATTGTATTATCAGCTTTGATGGTCTTTTTTCTTTACTTTTTTTCCACAAATGGTGCCATGTGTTCATACATAATTCTTAAGGGTAAAAAGGGTAAAAAAGTCTGGTACCAGGGGTGTTCTTTTTTCCTGTTGTCATTATGATTATTTTATTTTGTGCTATTTTTTTTGTCAAGCTGCTTACCATCACTGTGGTCTATCTGTGTTTAACATCGCCTACTTCGTCCTACTTCATTTTGTTCCGTAAAATCTAAAACTGTTGGTATAAAAAACGAGAGGCAATAAACATTAATATTAAAAAGAATCATGACTATGACTCATATTTATGATGACGTTTTTACCAAATACATCCAGATTTTTCACACATTTGTGTTTCAATTCACTCAGCCTTCACTCACAGCTCTCCATTAAGCTTCAAACACTCGTTCCAATGATTTTCCAACATCTAAACTTAACATGTTACCATGCTGAAATTAAAGGAATGTTTAATGTTTTCATTGCAAACAAATATCATAAAAGCACCCAGAAAGCGCCAACGTCCACTGAGCAAAGAGACATCTTCAAAGCACAAATGTGCTTCGACTCGACATGAATCCTTCAAGGTCTTCCTGGATCCAGAACGCCACCAAAATGCAATGACCAGTTCCTCATCCACTTGTCAACATTTCAACTGAATCCTTTTCAAGTTATTTTCCTTACGGACAGGTGATTCTCTCAGCTTTTTGTCTCATAATCATAGTTTGATCTGAACTTTGCTTGAACAAAGAGAAGCTCACCTTTGAGGTGGAATCACATGTAAGAGGGAACAACGCAGGTATTGAGTGGAGAAGTACCAAGTGTGCTGCTCTCCTCACATACATGTTTATCCTTGTACACTCTGGCTGCTCACTCCTCATCGTGCCGCGAGTGTCCCACTGGGGAGGAAGACGAAGGAGATTAACTATGTTTCCTGTTGTAGAGGCTTTGAACTCAAGTCCTCGGGGAGGAACGCTGCTCAGTCACAATTTCACTTCATCTGCACTGTGTCATTCAGCATGTACAACCACCTCCAAAGTCACCAAGCCCTTCATGCTGTTAGCAGAGTGCATTTAGAGACATCACTCATCTGACAAGAGCCGTCCAGGAGAGTGACCTCGTCTTAGAGGAGAGACTTTGTTTTTAAGGCAAATGTTGAACTGGAAACTAAAGTGTGGAGAAGTATGTGCAGTATGCGAAGTATGTGACTCCTCGGGGACCCGACTGGAAATATACCCTCTCTCCCAGGTTTCATCTCCTCAAATAAACGCATTCCATTATTTATACATGTATTTAGATATGTTTTTTTTGGCTGAATGTTTACTTAGATCTTCATGTAGATGGAGATAAGAGCCCCTTCTGTTGACCAGATACATGCTTATTACAGCAGTAGAATATGATGATACCATAAGTGACAATAAAAAACACCCTATTCCCCACACTACGTTGAACCAGGGTCCTTCTGAAATCTTCCATTGTTCTGGATTATTTCTGATTAAACCAGAACAGAGAACCAAAGCTTTACTGACACCCTGACTTTTAAAGTGTACTTTAATCACACAAGATCAGTTTTTAACTGAGGCCTCACCGACAGAAACGGTTCTAGCGCAAATAAGACTTACAATTCACGGCCATAAGAAAAGTGATGAGGTGAACTTACTTGGAGACTTCATGATGTCAGAAGCAAAGCCGACTTATTATGGAGAAGAGTGAGACTGAAGATGGATCACAAATCCTGGAGCAGATCAGGGATTTGGACTCTTCACCATTTTGACACAAATCAAGATGCAGTGTGTTAAAAATGTCAATACTGTTAGACAGTCGTTTCGGATTGCCTTGCTCAGGACAGTTGTCCAGACATCAGCAGTCAGGTCTGTGGACAGCAGATGGATCAGGCTCAATATTTAGGTTGTCGAAGGCGACATAAGTTCAACAACAGGGCATGATAGATATATCGTAATTTTCGAACTACAAGCTACTTATGTAACAGCGCAGCTAATATATGGATTTTTACAGGCTGAAATCAGATGAAATCGAAGGCGATGAAAGCGATGAAATCAGAAGGTTTTCATTTCTCCTTAAAGAGCTCAATGTGTGCTGTTTTTGCCCGCATGTCCGCAGCCACGATAACAGAGTGGTTCTCCTGGAGGTCTGGAATCAAGAAGCAGCCACTGAGACCGGCTGTGGTGTCGGAACTTCAGGCACGCAGATAAAAACAGCGCATTGTGAGCACTTTTATGTGAATAAAATATTGAGGAGTTCATGATTTAAGGTCAGAACATTCTTCATGAGTCAGCCTCGATGCCAAAGGCCGTTTTCTTAACTAGTTTTGAAAAACGTTTTTAAGCCGGGTGCACCACTGGCCTTTCTATGGCACGGACAGCGCCACTGAACCTGCGGCTTATGTATGAACAAGATCTATTTTCCTTCTGAAATTTAGTGGGCGCGGCTAATATTGTGGTGCGCTCTTTAGTCCAGAAATTACGGTAGTTTGATTGCCTTCTTAAAAAAAAAAAAAAAAATGAAACAACACATTTCAAGCAGTGGCACACGGTTTAATAAAACCCCAGCAGCATTAAAAGTTGTGATATGAAATTGATAGCCTCTTCAACAGCTGGGAAACGTTTGCAAGCCGTCAGAATGATTGACGACTGGGACAGAACATGAATTTTCAATTCCGCAGCAACAGACGGCCTGGCAGTACATTGGAGGTGCAAAATTCCTGCAAAAAGGAGGAGGCAATTAAAAGCTGTAAATGTAAATGGGCTGCATGTAGCGGGCTCCCACTTCTCCTGTCCTTGTGGGTACAGCCGAATGAGGAGCGGGCCGTCACCAGGGACTGGAGAAGAGGAGGAAAATAAGACTCCAGCACTCTTTGAATTGAATTATGTGTCATGTTAAAGTCCTCCGACGCTGAAATACGCACCGAGAAATGTGGGAAAGTGTTGGGCGAATGCAGACAGTTATGGACAGACACACACGCAGCGTTTGGATCTCAAAGTATTGGAGTGAAGCCAGGCGTAACTGTGAATGCTCCTTCACACATCAGCAAACACTATTTCCACTGCATGGATATTAGGAATATTAACTATTGCTCTGCAGCTATTCTGAAACTCTGAGCAAATGTATGGTGAGGCAAAGAGAGATCTCACTTAGGGAAGTGTGTTTAATATCAGCATAAGACTGTGAACTCAAAATAGCTCATTAAAGTCTTTTATTTTGATGGAGACTCCAGATTGAATGGAGTTGATGAGAGGACTACAATTGACCAGATGGCACACATTGTGTGTTCTTGTCTCTTGGCAGTCTGACCCTGCTGAATATTGAGATGAAAGACCAGCTTGGCATATTCGGGGGAAAAGAAAAAAAGCAGAGTGAAATTTCTTGGCGCGACTAGTTTTCCAAGATCTCTCCTTCTGTATTCGACCACATACCACAAAATCAGCCGCGTGCTTATTGAAATACTTCAGCACAAGACGCACATGACTACATTCAAAAAAAGAATATTAAAAAAAGATTGAATTTATTACACACTTAAACAGCTTTATTAAAATTTGCAAAGCATTGTCATCTCACAACTTAAGTCAAAGCGGCACTAATTTATTAGTATTATTATTCAATATTAATAATGATTCTATTTTTTTATTTTACTTTTTTTTATTATTGTTATTATTAATAATACTAATACCACTATAACAACTACTGTCACTACAAAACAGTAGCCTATATTTTATTTATAAATATCTTTCAAAAAGGTCACTGTACAATAAAACAGTGATGAATAAGCAGAGGCCTTCATCATCCACCAACCTTCATCATCCTCACTAGCTATACCAATCGTCCCTTCACCCATCAACATCATCAGTTTGGCTTCCACTTCTCCTTCTATAGCACCTGTCCATGTCCAACCATGTCCTCTGTCTCTCCTCGAGTCCTTCCTGTGGCCCCATTCTCAGGTGATTTAAATGCTCTCCCATTTGTGAAGTTGCAAACATCCCAACACTGACATCAGTAAAGAAATTGAGACTCGTGTGGGTTTTTTTTTCCCAAGAAATGATTACTGCTTTTGACCCTTGCATCGATGAGAAATATGGCAGACGCAACCCTGTGGCACACCAGAGAACAGCTCAGTTTCACATGTACAAACCAGTCAAATAAAGGGAAAAAAGCTCTGAATTTTACTTTATTATTTTAAAGATGTTTCATTGATGTGCTTTTTATTAGAAGTGTCTTTGAAAATAATAAAGACAATGTGTTGGAAATAGCCTTCGGGCTCCTGACTGAGATCCATTAAGAATTTAATTGGCAGTGACATTGTTTACATTAGACAGAAAAATCCAGAGAATTCTTGGTTGACCGTCGCGCGATCTATCTGTTAGTGGTTTGGGCATATTGTGAATTAAAAAAAAAGTTAAACCTGATGTCCAGCACCTGAGTAATGCATTCGCCCTTTCCAAACAGAAAACAACAACTGACTTGTTTTCCGGAAACCAACAGGATTTGTCTTTATTGTTGAAAACCCTTGCATTGCAGACAACAACAAACATTCCTCATTACAATCTTACTTCGAATCTTACTTTCTTTTTTATATATAACTTTGACTATAACTGTGATTTTGCAGATTTTTATTCTACCCATGAAAACCCCGGAGCACCCTCCGCACCATGTACTCCAAATGTACCGCACCCTGGCCTGTGGCACTCACAGCAAGGGCTGATGGGAAGGAGCCGGCTGTATGACACAGCGGGAGCCGGTATAGAAATGCGTCATGGGCTGAGCCTTCGAGGGAGAAGGACACATGCTGGCAAATTTATCGAAGTTTAAAACATTAAACGCTGCGATGCCGCTGCAATTTCATGACAGGGAAATGAGACTGTTAATAAGCGTCTTGGTGAGCAGATTTCACAATGAGGTCAAGCAGCCGGGTGCACTTGCAGAAGGACACGTTCCTTTCTGTGTGAAACGCCGCATTAATCACAGACAGCGCCAATGAGGGAGCACAACTCCTCTGCTTCTTGATGTATTCCTGCCGGACAGTGGAAGTATTGTTATGTTTCTACATCCACTATTGCCAATACTACAATAAGACAATCACCACCTCTGCTAGGATCACAACTTTAAATTAGAATTACAATATTACTGGTTTACTACCTCTCTGCTAGTACTACCACAGTTCAGTTACAATTCAGTTACTGCTGGTTACTACCACAGTGGTACCTCGGTTCTTGATTCAATGAATGGAAAAAGAAATAATGCGTTCCAAGCCTTAAAATAGGCTTTCGTAGGAGTGAATGTAGAGTGTCTGCTGCAGGTGCGCTGTTCCTCTATGTGTGTGGCCGCTGCATGTGGGAGGGGTTGCCGAGTGAGTGACGTCTCTCCAGAAGTGAAGAGGTGCCTGGTGCGTGTCCAGCTCTGAATGTACGCTTCTGTGCAGTTTGGCTGTGACAAAGTCATAAACCAAGTCACGCTCTGTCCCAGACTCGCCTCATCCCTGTCCCAGCTCCAGCACACAACAGGACATCAAACCCTGGAGTGAGCGCTCCAGCCTCGGAGGTGTGGAGAGTGAGCACCTCCCCTGTGACACTCTACTACGGTCCAGTGCGGAGACAGGAAAGGTTTTACACCTCAATATGAAGAAACAGTCAGTAAATGTAGCTAACCGGACACGTCTGCATACAGAGACTGCGTTATACACAATAACAAAGTGCGTCGTGGGTCAGCTAATCGGTCCGGGCACATTATGTTTTTTTCTGGCTTTTTTCGGGGGCTTTCGAGTTCTGGATTTTCTTTCAAAATCCGAAGCAAAAAATTCTCAAAATTTTTGTTCGAACTCCAATTTGTTCAAAAACCGAGGTACCACTGTACTTCAATTTCAACTACACCATTGATTAGCTAAATAAATAAGTAAATTGTGCACACACATATATATATATATATATATATATATATATATATATATATATATATATATATATATATATATACAGTATTTGTCAAAGACAAAGCTGTTTTTTTCAGTGACAATTTGGGAGTAACTTTGGTTATATAGTGTATATAGTGTAAGTTTGTTTATTGCTTTTTTTAATACTACTACCGCAGTACTTTTACAACATCCAGTAGCATTATTTAAAAAATACTGCTATTGTATCATTTAACCACACTCACTCCAAAAGTAACTATACGGTATATTGATTACAATACTTCAGCTACTACTACGTCAATGACAAGTGCCTCTCCAAGAACTACAGCCACAACTTCATCTGACCTCAATGAAAACACGCATCAGTTCTCATACCGATATAAGATAACTGCTGCCATCACAATTGCTGTTGCTAGCTCTAACTGCACTACCATTGAACATCTACATCCAACAGCGCTACTGAAAGTCTACCATCAGCTATGATCACAACAGTCACTTTTAGGATTCAGTGTAACACCACCAATGCAATGCTAACTGTAACAACTGTACCTATGAATAGTGCCACCACTAGCACTGATGGCAGTTTTGTTCTAACCAAAACCCAGGTGTTGCCATGGTGGTTTCTACAACTAATGCAACAGTGTGGTACAGCCACAACCGTGGCGATCATGAACAACATTAGTGGAGATTTAGCTGTATGGATTGTTATAGCCAGCAGTGAAACACCAGAGATTAATTTCGATCTTCCTATCCTGCCTCATCCTGCCTGCATCCTGGGTCTGCTGGGTGAGAGCCTGTCAGAGTGTTCGGAGTTTAATTAACACCAGTGGAAGCTAAACCGATGACTTTGCTGTCTGGATGGTTACTACTTAAAACACTGTCGACTTTTCATGAAGCCTTTCTAACCTCAGTAGCCGTTTTGCTTTCATGGAGCCCATTTGTTTGTTCCATTACTGTTTGCTTTTATCTTTGGCCACTCATATCCCTCGCCTTTTCCTTTTCACGTAAAAATGTCAGCAATAAAGGGACATCTTATCTGAAAAGCCTCCGAAAGAACAACGACTACCACAGAAAGCGGTGCACAATGGAGAATCATTTCTACATCACGGTCGGCAGCCTCACTTGCTTGCGTGCCATTGTTCATTCTCCCACAATTTATTCAAGCACCATTCAGCAAAATAGCTGTTCGCCTTAAAGAGAAGAATTAACGGTCGCATCTGTACGGCTCCTACAATGGGTTTTTGCTGCAATTTAACATGCTCTGTGTTGAATTTATCCCTAAATGTTGCGCTTTATGAAGAACACTTAAAACTGCTGTCTGAATACACAAGGGAGGTTTTCACATTATTTTGTAGTTTAAGTATTAATAAACCATAAACTTCATGTAATATGACTTGTCTACTTTTCAATCAGCATCATGAGTTAGGGGTCATTATGACAACATTCCTTTCAGTTTGTCACCAGGCAGATGTAGTTTCTCTTCCAAAGGGTTGACTGTGAAGTGAACAACCTCCGGTCAAAGGGTCCTGACTTGTACTGGTATTTGGGTCACATGTTTTATTCATAATATTTTGCATCTTTGGTGCTTCAGCATGGAAGGCTACGCAAGACTGGCCTTGCATTTCTGAGTAAAATACAGCATCCTGCCGAGAACGCCGTCAAGCTGTTAAGATTTTTTTTTTGTGTGTGTCGAAAACAAACAAACATTTGAATTGTCCCAGTTTGCTCACCCCTCAAAGGTGAGAGCCATTTGTGAGCTGTTAGCAATTGAAAACCCTCACAAACTTAGGAGATCTTCTTCAACGGAGAACACAACAAGAGGAGAGTCAGGAAACAGTGAGGTCACAACACAGACTCGTGGCGTGATTGTGAAAACTCCTTGTACAAATACATGTAATACATATATCCATCGTCAGTTAACCAGCGCTTGGTCCTGGTCAGGGTTGCGTGAAGTGCTGGAGCCTGTCACAGCGGCCAGTGGGTGAGAGGCAGGAGTCACCCTGGACTTGTCGCCAGTCCATTGCAGGGCAGACGCACACATATTTTATAGTGTCCAGTTAATCTAGTGAGCATGTCTTTCAACTGTGGGAGGAAACCGAAGGACATAGAGAAAAAACACACACACACAGGGAGAACATGCAAACACCATGCAGAAAGGCCAACGTTCCGACCCCTAAATGCATGTACTACTGCAAAATAAAGCAAGTGCTCCATAAGTAAATCAAACTTGTCCTAAGACCAACGCTATTTAAATTAGTGGGAAATAGTTATTGAAATGATTCATTAAATCAACCCATCCTTACTCCCATGACAATATATTGACAGACCTTTGTGTCCTATACTGACGCCAAAAGCAGCCTTCCATGTCGCATGTTGACGCAACAGGCACGGGGTTGTTGAAAGGCCTTAAAAATAGCAAATAACACATGTTATGTGTAGAATGACGGGAGTGCCATCTCATGGCTAGTGTTAGGCTGTGTCCCATTTCTCACCCTAACACTTGTTTTTGACTCTAACATTGGGCTTTGTGCATTCACGTGTCAGTGTAGTGTGTCCCAATACTCCACTTGAAATGATCCCTTCAAACTGAGGGAGCTCCGTAGCTGACTTGACACCAAGTGGGAATATGAAGTGTAGATAGATTTCCAGGATACCAAAGTACTTTATTTAAAAACAATGTTGGACAGGACAACAGGGACATTTTAGTAGCCAGGACTACTCTTCCGTTTGTTGACTTTCTCTGGTATCACACGTTAGCGACCCAAATGGTCGACCGTGTCTGACAACATGAACAATACAACATGTATGTACAACAGTATGTTTTCATTTCTTCCGAACAAACAACAGTGGGCTAGCATCCAGGCGAACGTTAACATCCTCATACAGATCTGTCACCGCAACATAGAGGAGAAGCTCCGCCCATTTCTTCTCATTTGGTTCACCAAACAAAGTGAGATGATCAGCGCCGATGCAAGAGGTTGCAACAACGTTGGAGCTGGCATTTCCAAAACGTCTCCAACACTGGATATGCAGGAAACGAAACACAGCACGGCAGCCAATGACACGTTGTCTTTACGTGTGACGTCATGAAGCGTTGTCCCAATTCTTAGGGACGTCAATCACTTCACTTGGTCATCGGAGGGCGCTTCATAGTGGAGGGCACTCAGAACCAAGTGCTAGTGTTAGGGGGAGAAATGGGACGCAGCCTTACCCCCACCCTCGGTCTTTCTTTTACGTGACGTGCTGTCCATTGTGTCAGGATATGCCACGGAAGGAAGAGCACGTGCTTCGATTGAAAACCTTATGTTGAGTAACATGCAACGCTGAAGGCTGCCTTTGGCGTCAGAATAGAGCGCAAAAGATCATCTTCCCAATGTCAACATATTACGCCATGGGAGTGACGATGTGCAACCAAAAATGTTTGTTGTACCTAGGGTTGTAGCGATACACTAATCTCACGATACGATACAGATAGATATTCAGCTTGCGATACAATAGCAATCACGATATTCAACCATGAACATGATTTGATGCAATGTGTCACACCTACATAACTTTCTGAGAGATTTAAAGACACACTGTCGATGAAGGGAACTTGCGTGAACGGGATGCGTTCGGAGGTTGATCGTATTTCCGCTGTGCTTGACGTTTGTGTGACAGAGCTTGCACACTGCCACAGTTCAATCAATCAATTTCTTCACCCTCCTTCTTCTTTTTAAAACCTAAGTGGCCCCATACATCTGATATGATGCCTGATGTTGCTACCGTAATATTTGCTGCCATGGTTATGTAACCCCCCACGTCAGCCGTTTAGCTTGCTGGGACTGCTATGCAGTGAAACTATTGGTTCGATTTGAGAGCATTGATTTGAATGAGCTTAATGTATCGATACTCACGGCTCAAAGATGGAGACTTTCTGAGAGAAGAAAAAATATAAACAAAAATGGTTCATTGCACTTGCAGCAAAGATGCAGCTGGTGCACTGATGTTTCAGCTGATTTGTAGAGAGTTCGGTTTTATCATTTTGTCACGTTATCATACTGAATTTGATTCATTTATCAATGGTCACAACACAAATTATCCGTGTCCCACAACACACATGCACATGACAAATTTACAATTTACCACCTTATGTACAGTATTGTAATTGTAGCTTACTACTGATGAATACATTTACAAAGACACATCTCTGTTTGCTTTGAGGCCAAATGTTCTTTAAATTTGCAGTGAGACATGAGCAATTTTAATTGGCTCCTCAAGACCCAGCTCCCATCAAAGAGCCACATTTTTGGAAACAATGTATAATTCAACCCCAACGGACGACATCTAAGCTTAACACTGGAGGCATGCGGTGAAAAGCTATTTCCCATTGACATATTTGGTGTTCAGGAGATATTTTCAATATGCGCTCAGTGGTTGCAGCCAGCATTTTTACTCATGGTTCCAACGTCTCACAGATGGTCATCACACTACCCTCCAGCTACTCTCACTTGGTTGGAGCTTTGCTGGCCAGGTGACAATGGCCCTCTAACTCTAAGGTGTGAGTTTCACTAGGATCTCTACCTGGACAGCAATCACTGCTATTTACAGCAGACCTGGGCAAAGTGCGGCTCGGGGCCACATGCGTCCCGATGCCTTTATTTTTGTGGCCCTTTTGACGTCAGACTAAAACTATAACTGATATGTTGTAATTTTGCCTTTTTTGCTTTTTTGTTCCTGACTACTGAAAATATATTTCGAAATAAATTGCCTTTTTGTATTGCACGTCTGGTCCGTAGTTATGTTGATTTATATAAAAATTAGATGCACATGAAATGAAATATTTCAATAGTTTTCATTGCATATTTACACTTCTTAATTTAATCTTTTAGGTCAACTAGTCCTTGTAACTTATGTATATATTTTGGATATTTTCCCGTCATGTGTCGTATTCTTCGCAGTCTTTCTTTTGATGGTGGCACCTCAGAACAGTTACAGTTTCTAATGTGGCCCTTTAGGAAATTTAATAGCCCACCTCTGATCTACAGTATGCTGATAATATCAATTATATGGCTTTAATAACATGCGGAAGATAGAACCCAGTTTCAACAAGATTATACTTCATAGTCCCTTTACATAGAATGATGACCTGATCAATTTAACCATTTTTTTAACCATTTTTTTAAAATGGAAAACAGTGGGAGCATTGAGAAACAAATCACTTCAACTGCGCATACGTAAAGATTTACAGGGCTTCATACTAAATGAAACTTCCTTGAGTGCCCCACTGGGATCACATTTCATTTTGAACTGTCCTGAAATGATAAAAAATGTGGGCTCTATAAGTGAGATCCCTGCATAGTCAGAGGAAATGGTTTGAGTCGGATGTATATGTGCTCCATGTGTTTGCCTCAACAGTATCCAGAGCTGTGATGGAGCGACGGTGCCAGCAGACGTCACCGTTCCCTCCATCAGTGACAGCTTACATTGAATATTTTTAAAACTGGCGACGGCCCCCACGGGCTCCTGCCTCGGCAGCCTGTGCATTTTCACGCACCAGCATACATAATTAAACCAAAAGCGAAAAAGAGAAGCAGTAAAAAGTTAGTCACATTAACAAAAACTGTCGCCGGTCCATCTGTGGAGCTGTGTGATTAATTTAACAAAGCTGCTTCTTCCTCGCAACAGTAAACACCGCGTTGTACTGCGTCAGCACAGCAAGATGGCCTCAAGTGCGGGCTGCAGATGGAACAATGTGAAAACCAGACAATGAAGATTGAACTGCATCCAATGTGTGGTTCAGTGACTAACACAATATTGCAGAGTGTCAGAAATAGTTCCTGCACGAAGATGTCGTCTCCAGTGTGCCCTGCGGAAGGAGAGGTTTTGGAACCCTGCAGGTCTACCATCAGTACGTTAAGATATCAATCAGTTATAAAAACACAGATCCTCCTGAGAGTCTGTTTTTAGCAAGCAAATTCAATTCTTCAATAACAGGGAAACCAAGACATTTCCTTCCTGCACGGAGTCGAATTCAATGAGATGTGGATATGAGTACTACACTCCACTGGCTGATTGTGAGAACCAGTGTTGGGACTAGCGCGTTATTAAGTAATGCGTTATCGGAACTATGGCTAATGGCTGCGATTGGTCACGGTCCAATATTCTCATTATTTTTCCTTTTTAGCTATAAAAGACCAGATAAATATTGCAGTGGTGTGCAAGCTACGTGGAGGCTCGAAAACACTATGCACATCCAAAACCAGCAATTCCAATCTGGCGCAAAAAGAGCGAGAAGCAGACGCTGTTAAGGTTCGCTCATCTGATTCCACTAGAGAAGCCACTGCAGCCAAACAGCAGAAGCTCGACTTGGGAGCGCATGTTGCACAGCCTCTATCTCAGAAGCAGTTGAACACACTAGTAGCAGCGAGGTGTGTTGTGGAAGACATGCTGCCTATCACAGCTGTGGAGTTGTCACTGCAGTTAACGTTTCCACTTGGTCTAGGTGTGTTGCTGTTGAGATGATCATCAGCATCAGTTTTGCACTATTGTTTGTTCCTGCCACTACAAAGTGTTCTGTAAAAGAGTTGATTATTTTGCACTTCTAAAGGTATAGTTTCTCCTCTAAATGGTTACAATAAATATGCCCATCAAACGTTCCAATATTGTCATGCGTTCACTTGCGCTCACACTGCCATTGCGCCTTTAGGTCATTAAGTGGAGACTTTGTAATAGGATTGCTCTTGAAGTGGGTTAGAGCTTACAGATTGATAGATGACCTTTATTACCTGACTGTGTAGTTTAGCAGGCCACACAAACAACGATAATGTGGCCGATTCTGTCCCAATGATGCTGGTTCCCCAACCAGCCTGACAACCGTGACTGTTCTAAGATGACTATGTTTGAGCTCCGCTATGATATACAGTTTTTAAAAAGTTACTTTTGCTAGTAACAAGTTACTTTGAGTGTAATGAGTAACTTGAAGTCACAAAGTTACTTTTGAATGAGGTAACTAGTAAGTGTAACTAAGTTACGAACTGAAAGTAACTTGTCCAACAGTGGTAAGAACCAAAAACTTCTGGAAGTGATCACGGATGTTTATCGGCCCGTAAGTCTGTTAGCAGAATCAGTCAAAAATGGATTTCAATAAATCATCAACAGTTGGCATCACCATGTCTTTTGAAGGATTCTGCGCTCTTGCCTGCTCCTGTTACATTTCTAATAATAATAAACAAACGATATAGATGAGGTAAGTAGGGGGCCATCACAGGGAGGGGGGGATCAAAGTATTATACTGTTGCTAGCCATGTACTGTACAGGTATATTGGATGTAGAGTTTCACTCGTCTGAGTTAGCGAGTCACCTGAGGAGCACGAAGAGCGACTGACATGGGAGGAAAACAGAGGACATCTGACCACTAGAAGACAAGTTGATTCCTACAAACTCCTGTCTAGGATTTGTCTTTCACTTGTCTCAAACCAAATGCCCTCGAAATGTTGAATTGATTTAAAACACCACATTACGCAGCAAATTACAGCATGTTCCAATTCAAGGACAAGTTCACATGGGACACTCCATCATCTGCGCTATTCTCCTTCCATTCATCTGAAGAGTTATGGTTGGTAATGCATCGGCTTGTTTGGAAGTTTGTGACAAATTGCTTAACAGCCATCAAATGATGCACTGTGCTGTGCATTCAGCAACAATCTATAAAAGCATTTACTGCTCGGTAAATCTCACAGTAGATGCAAACAGACGCAGGGAAATCAATAGAGAAACAGATGAAAATTAGTGAGCGGCCACATGCGTGTAAACAACTCTGAAGTCAGTCCACTCATGCACAAACTCATTTGAGTGAAGCAACTTAATGCAGGGGAGTCAGACTGCAAGGGACTGGGATGGAACATGTATGGAGTGTGAGGACCAAGTTTGGAATAACAGGAATATGTAGATATTATATACATTTTTGTGGCACTGCAACAACATATGAAATGAAGATCTGAGCATGAGGAGTTGGATTACAATTCTCTGATATCAGATGGCTGAATTTTACATTGAAGTACAGATTGAAATATCGAATCTAAGATGCGTGCTGACGTGCACATCCATTCTTGTTTACACAAACCATGACAAATGTATTTGTTTTTGCCTGAAAGCAACACTATTGTAATTCATTCTGATTAGGAATTAAAAAAAAAAAAAAGATTGTTCAGGGTTCTGTGGTCTTTAGCCAGCCAGCATAACAGTTTCATTTGTAAAGCCGTAACCTGACATCCAACCACAAGTGATGCGCACAGAGAAAAGCCAGACAAGAAAGACAAAGTGCACGATGTTTGTCAGACAATCCATCCTGCCTTTTAAGACATCATCGACAGGGTCGCGTCTTTCAGGATGAAGTGTGCTGTGTAGCGCAGTGCAGTCCATCTAATCTGACTTTGCCTCTTGTGTTCGCACACAGCAGAGCTGCCGCAGATGTTTATCACTTGTATCAATTAAAATCTCCCTTTGGGGAGAAACAGATGGGAGCACAACTGTGCATACACAAAACATTATCTTTTCAATTATTATTTTAACAGGTAGGCAACACATCAGTGCTTCCAGAACACCGGGAGTGAGCGAGTGAATCACCATGGCATCATTTGCTGACACAAACACACAGCTTTTGTTTCTCACATTATCTGGCTCCGGTGAAGGTCAGATGTTTGGAACAAACTGACCACTCTGCTATTGTTGGATCTCAGACCCGTTTTAATTACTGTGACTTTTCCTCATCTTTGTTCATACCTGTATATAGTACAAACAAAACACAGTTAGGATGGTAGGCGTTACATAAAAGGCCTATTGTAAAAAGCTGGCATAGGCTCGATCTGAAATAAAAGTCACAAAAGCCAAGTAGCTGATGTATTAGCTCATAGACTGTTCCAAAAAATACATAAAAATAAACACATTTAAAAAGTGAAAGTATGCATCGGTAGATCAGTAAAAAAGAAAATAAATAGATAACTAAATAAAGCCCTTTATTGTATACAGTAAAATGTGTTTGGCACCATAAACCAGGGGTTATCTTTCTCAATTATATTAACATTTTTAATTTCCATTTGGTTGAGCTACTTTCCGTGACAAGTAGCTCACGTTATACAGAAGGCTAGTCTGTGACCAATAAGTGGTAACACAAAGAAAACAAATGCAGAAATATTTCTTGTAGCACATCGATGATTTGGCTACACCTGCACTCACATTCAACTGATACTGTATGTCAATCCCCAATGGGTGAGTCTAAAGTTAGTGGAAAGTCAAAGTGACAGATCGGAGAAGCAGAGTTGTTTATATTGATCGACTGTTCAAGTTTATTAAAACCAAAGGAATATACATCAAATCCATCGAGGAGCTATCAGCTCAGTGAGTTCAGTCTGTGGCGGCTTCTCTTTCCTTTCATTCCTTGATGAACTTTCCCTATATGCAAACGCGTTCATTGGTGACGCAGCCGACTCCCCCTTTTCAACTTGACACTACAGCCTGAAATGACGCCGTTGCCGTCGCAGTCCCCCTCTCCCATATTGTAAGGTAACAGTTTCTCATGTGTAATAGTGCTGTGAATAACATCCATAATATGTGTCTCTCTTTTTCCTGAGTTTGAACATCCACAACTGTAGAATTGTAACTTTATGGAACTCCATTATTTCAGTCGGGTGTGGGCAGTGAACTCTCTCAGCGCTGCCTCTTCATCTCCGCTCCCTGATATCACACACTGTTCACACGACACTGTTCCTTCCCAGATATCTCAGTGTTTGGAAGGCTCCAGAAACTTCTTCTGGGAGAAGGGCTGAGATGCCACTCTCTCCCGCATCTACCAGACTGTGGGCGAAATCCACTAATCGGATTTTGTGGCCAAATGTGATAAAGCCGCATTGAGGATGAGGCCAATTTACAGCGTGCCAGTCGCGGCCGTCCCGTGTGAGCTGCACTTCCACAGAGCTGCAGCTCAGCGTCTCTCTCGTGAATACCAGTTGATTACTCACCGGCCTGGATTGGCAGAATTTTGTGGCCCAAATCCATTGGAGGAAAACCTTCTGGACTCATTTCAGAAACGTGTCCCCTCCTCAATGTGGGGTCCAAGCATCCAGGGCGTACATACCACTTGCGATCGCTGAGCTGGTCAAACTGATAGGCGCACACTAACTAACTAACTAACTAGGTGTGTACTTGGCTGTTGTGCGTAGAGAGGATTCTGGCCATGCTACTGTGTGCTTTGCACAATTGTTGACTTTGAGTGCTGGAATTTAGCCACACAATATGATGCGAGGATTTGACTTGGGCTTTTGCTGCTTAGCCTTGATCCAGGCCTCAAAGATCTTCAGTCCTCTGGTGACGGTGCCCGGCTCCGCTCCCAAGTCCTGTTTACTACAGGCACACATATAATACTCCCATTTTTCTTTTTCAATATGAAGCACAGAGAGACACAAATACACCCCTCGCATCATGGCAGTTCACATGCAGATGCACGCAAAATGCTGAAACTCAGGTGGTCAGATGCAGTTCTGTTGTGGGAGTCTAATCTGCCTCCAGGTTGCGTTGTCGGTCAGAAACTGCAATAAGGAGGAAACTTGTCATTTGTAGTTGTAATGAAAAGGCTGTTGTGGGTGTGATTCAAATGCTGTGGTGCTCCGCTGGACCTTTTTATTTCCTTATAACGAACAACTCACTGTCGGATCAAAGACATCGAATCGCTCTTGAGAAAAAAACGGAGAGACATTTAATCAAAGAAATTCTTAAATACGCCTGTTTTTCTGCCTCCATTTCTGTCAGGCATCAGAAAACCTTTCCCCACAGGAAGAATGTTGACGCTCAGATTACCATGTGAGACATGATGGCTTCTCCTGCCCTCGGATAAACACTCAATTGTTGGTGTAAGCCTGGATCAGATGAGCTGCGTGACAGCGCTGAATTGGGACGATTAAAAAGGCGATTTGAATGGAAAAAAAGTTTTTTTTTTTTTTTTTCCCAGCATCCAATTTAGTTTTGGTTGAGTCACGAGCATGACAGTAATAACGTTGGTCCCCGACTTGAGGCAAGCATTGGTTTGGAGTGACCCTGGACCTTTTGTGCAGAGTTTGTATTTTCTCTCATTCGAAGGTTTGGTACAAACATACAGAGGTTACTTGTTGCCTCAAAATGTGTATTTGGCAAGTCTGTGTTGTTGATGTGGATGGATGTTTGTTAGAATCGGGCCCACGATTTCTTTGTATCTTTGGAGACTCAGGGCCAGATGAAGATGTCACTTTTCTACAGCTGTATTTTTGCTGCATTATTTTCAACAAAGAAAAAAAATGGATGAATCTGCAGAACACACACGCCACAGTCATGATGGATGTTTCTGACATATTTGTCCTCATAAGTAAACTTGGAGCGGTCGATGTAAGTCCCTTGTATAGAGAATGAGGAATAAAGTTTTTAAGTAAAGTAATCTTAAACTGCAGTTGGACACAGAAGAGAGAGTCAAGATTAGACCTTGATCGTGAACAACCTCCATCTTCAGAATGTGTTGCCATTTGAATAGTTGATAAAATAAACTTCTCAAACTGAGACTTTTTGTAATCGGCAGAATTTGAAAATTAGACTTTCTCTAGTGTCTGGATGGGATCACTTGAACTCTGAACAGTCAATGTGATGCAAGCCTTGTAGCAGTGAATAGAAAGGGTAAGTGACATACTTCAAAATGTTTTGTGGTTTTGAATGTTGAAAAATTGACACTGGAAACAGATATCAAAGGCCATGTCACCTAATCTAATCGAACTTAGATGAAATATGCCACTAACATGAGCATGATGATGCACCATTTGTACTTTGACAAAGTAAACAGAAAACAAACCATTTTAATAAATACATAAATCCCACAGAATGAATACGTTAAAAAAAAGGCATAGTATCAGGAGATCCCTGATAAATGTTCAACCCTTATGTGTGTGTTTAAGCTGCCATCAAACAGGCACAAGCAAAGGAACAGCTACAAGCCCAATGGAGCCCAAGTTCAGCAAATATCCCGTCTCCAGTCCTGTTCTTACTTTCCATACTAATAATATGAGTTTGTGCCTTTGATCATCTAAATCCCCGTCATACCTGGTCCATCATTGGTCAATGTGAAAACTGTCATTTCAGTCTTTGGTAGCACCTTGTTTCGGCAGCATCCATCAGGCGTTGTCACCTGATCCTCAACCCTGCAACACCAAAGACAAGCCGAACCACAAGTGCACACGGCAGAAAGACGCCCGGATTATTACGCGCTTGTGATGTGTTCATTGCAAAGCAACAGCAAAGCTCAACTTATTACCGATAATCACGAGGAAATTTAGCGGCTAAACAACAAATGGCTTTATTATCCCTCCGGGAGGCGCCGCAGACGATGTAGATCAACACAGGAAGGAGGCTCTTTATTTGGCTCTCAGGCTGATTAATAGTTCCAGAATACGTAAAACCTCGACAGGTTTAGCGCCACGATTCATAACAGCCTTTATTGAGCCTCTTAAATCAACAGGGACAATTTGGCGCTCAAGTCATTTTTGGGAAATTACCGCCGTTTTTAGGGAGTTCTCCCAAACGTCTTCTCCTCTTCTCAGAGCAGCACATACTGCATCATGGAAGAATCTGTATTGTTGACTTCAGTGCAATAAGTGCTTAGATCATGGCATAATGTGGCCTTTTGCATGACCCCTGCTTGAGTGCTGTTTATCTATTTTTTTTTTTTTATCCAAAAAACACAATAGTGTGTGAGCGGCAGGGACACTAGCAGGAGCTGCCAAGTTGGTCAACTGTTCTTAATGGAGTAATTGACTTGCTTTCATCTGTTCCAACTCAAGGTTGTTGAGTTTTTATAACCTACATGGACGATCGCATCTGACATGGAAACTAGCGCTCCACTCCTCTTGTCTGCACTTCCTCATGGGAGTTAGCGCGTTAGCGTGCGGATGCCTGAGCTGCCAAAGTCACCTTCAAAGGCATCCCAGAGTTTTTTTTTTTTTTTTTTTACCTGCTCTCTGCTCGCGTACATGAAATCCATCACCTGGCACCGGTGTGGTAATAGACTCATTTTTTTCTGGCGGCGGGTTTTGTGGGTAGACTCACTTGGGACACGTGTGGTTCACGCGAAGTGAATAATTGACCCAATGCCAGGAGGGAACGCAGAGGTCATCGCTGCCAATGACAAAGAGGACATCCTGGGGCCTGGGATTCTTAGGTGAGCGGACAGCAGGAGGAAGGAGGCGGTGAGCCCGTAGGAGACGGAGATCATTAGTGAGCCCAGAGTGAGGGAGGACAACAAAAGCAAGGAATGAAAACAGGAACGGTGGGCGGCAGATCTCAGGCTGAGTGGGAGAGAAGAGAGAGGTGGCAGCGATATTTTGGCTGCCGTTTATGCCAGTTTATGTTCACATAGATGGTTATTTTGGGCAGCGGAGACTTTATAAAAACAGAAAGCGACATTTTTCACCGGAACATTTTTCTCACAATGAAATCTTAGCCTAGTTTACAAAGCAGCATATTTTCTGTTTTGTACAGTTTTTGGCCATAAGGCATTTTAGGCCTTTGTGTACATTTAAAAGAGCATAATTCAGATAGCATCATTTTAGACAGCAGGTGTAAACTCCACCTTTGTATGTTGAAGTGCTTCATGGCGCTGACTTGAAGTATGCATGGCGCTATCATGTGACCAGACTGTCTTCTAAGAATCTTCAATATCCCCAGAGAGAATGAATGAACATCTGAATAACTTCAAAGAGCGAAACTCAGCGATCATAGAATTTGTCTTGCTGTCTGAAGGCCCATTTATGCTCCCTTTCCGTGAGAAATTGTACCCATCCATCCATCCATCTTCATCCGCTCATCTGTCGTGTCGTGGGGGCAGCAGCTTCAGATTGTACCCGTCTGTTTCAACCAATGTTGCCATCACTGATCACATATGTCCGTGCTTTCTTTACTCCCCACCAGGGGGAGCTTGGAGTCAAAAGTTTAAGACAAACTCCAAAACCAACATGGTGACTGTGGAAGATGTTGGACATTGATAATGTACCTCATGCACCAAAGAGGAAAATGGACACAGCGTTGTAGGAGGCGGTGGTCGGTCAAATATAGGAGACGTCTCACCAGGATGACTCGGGGGTTTTGTTTTTTATTGCCAGACCATTTTGTTTAAGATGCTTTGGTGATTGACATCTGTGGTCTGTTGAAGCCAACAGTCACTCACTCTCTTGCCCCATGTTTGTAGTAGTTTTAACAAAGCATTTTGAGCGAGGCAGCCATTTGGCAAACTTTAGCTTGTCAAGTTAGAAATGATCACCAAATAAAATTCTATTTTGATTTGACTAAAGAAGAGTAAAGTGACAGTAGTTGCCCTCTCACGCCAACACACCTTTTGAGTTGGACTTCTTGGCTGCAGTCTAGCTGTAAATGTACTGAAGCTGTGCAGAAGTGTCACCTATCACTGTACATCCACGGCTCTCACTAGTGAGGCGGCATCTGCGGCGCTCAAGGCAGGATGGCAGCCGGGCAGGAGAGCACCAGACCAAGCTGTTACGCCTGCTGTCCCATAATCCATTCCTGTGTGGCGGCGCAGTCTGTGAGCCCAGCGCAAGCAGCTCTTTCAGGTCAGCAGCTATGGTCAATACATGCGGTCAGAGCATGTGGTCAGGACGCCCAAGCATGGCAAGCGCTGGGCGGGCCTGTCAGTCCAACCACCAGAACTAAACTGGACCTAAGGATTCAGAAAAATATACTGTAAAATGCAAAGATTTTGTATTTACTTGACCGTGCTTTGATGGAACTTTATAGACATGAAATAATGGCGAATATGTGGAAAAGAAAATGTGCATTTGAAAATATTTGAAGAGCAAAAACTGAGCAAGCTTCCTGAAATTAATGATACGACTTGTAGTTGTTTTTGGCAGGATTCATTGATTTTTTATTGAAGTAAGATGAATTTAAGCTGCTCTGGGTTGATGGTAAAGCAAAAATATGATCGTTATAGTTATTAGAAAAATATGTAGACTGAAACAGTCTGAGATTTTTTTTACAAAGCAATCAATGCAGTGGTTGCAGTGCACAATGCAGTTTGTGAAACAAAAAGTATTGTTTTTTGTTCTGTTTGTTTTGTTTGTTGTTCAGTTGCTGCTTACTTCGGTTGAAAAAATAATAGACTGAGCAAAATGAAAAGCAAGAAAGAGAGCAAAAGCGTACAATGTGTTGATTTTTTGTTATAAAAAATGCAACATAACCGGAATCATTCATGGATCCCAGGGAGTCGGACTCTGTTTGGGCTGCATGGGGTGAGAGGCATCGGACACTCTCTCACAGAGCCCATATGGACAGACAGCGACTCACACACACTCTCACTGACCAGAAATATAGTCATTGTTTTTGGAAACTGCAGCGATTCAAATGGGACGGGAAACAGTGAGGACTGACTTCAGTGGGAGTCTGTATAAGGAGCGAAATGCACTGTACCTAGTGTACAAACTGTGGGCTTGATTTTGTTTTGTGTAGACATTTATTTTCGCTCAATGTGTCGGTGATGTAAGCATTTATTTCAGTGTGGAGAGTTGGCAACCGTGAGGCTGATATTTCTTTTTGTTTTGAATCTGTGATGAAAGTGTCCTGCTGTGAACGTGGTCTGCTTCTTCTTGATTTAGACTCGTGCTTCTCAGTTATTTTCTGTTGCGCCCCCCCCAGGAAAAAGTAAATGTTTCGCACCCCCCCAACTCTTCGCCGCCCCTGTAAATACTATCATTTGTCCATACATTTATTATAAGTACACTTCTGTATAACATTGTATCCTTGTTAACATTAAAGAAAAGGAAAAAAGAAAGTAATATAAATACACAATAGAGAATAACGTTATGAACATTGTTTTTGTCTGTAACAGAAAAGAAAAGTGCATCAATTTGCCTTAAATAATAATAATAATAAAAAAAAAAATCATGAGTGGATGTGCAATTACACTTTATTCTAGTACGGCAAAAAGTATGTTCCAAGGTCACACGCGGCCCCACCAGGGGGGGGGGCGCCCCACTATTTGAGAGGGACTGATTTAAATGAAGAAAACACAACGCAGAAGTGCACGGGTCACACGTACATTCATTCAATGTTTGTCCTTGTTTCTGCCAGATTATCCCAGCGATCCGCCCTGTTGTATCCCTGCTGTACAGCCTTTTGTCTCAGTGCACTCGGGCATGTACACGGGCCTCACGCTGCCATGAGACTTGGCTGCGGTCGAAGGGGACAGGTGAGAGATCTGGAGGGGACAGGCGGGTTTTTGGAACAAACTCACCTCCCTGTAACTTTGGACTGTTGATGTCTGTCTTAATACCAACGTGCGTCAGATGTCCTCAGCATGCAGGAGCACTGAAGTGTACAACTCCAGTCTGCTGCTCCTCGCACTGACTTGTTCCCTGGTCGCTCCCGGACTCGCCAACCAAGCCAGACGTGGCACAGGACGGAGGAGGAGCGCCACGGGAGGAGCACTCACCAGACCTGCTCTTGCTCTTGTTCAAAAGCAAACGGCTTCAAATGAACACGGTGTGTCTCTCATCACGCTCTCATCTTTGCAAGAAATGTGTTTTATTCGCAGCCTTCGTGTCTGTTTAGTCTGTTACATGATGTTCCACAGCGAAGAGTAATTAAATGATTCGATTTTGAGGCACAGTTTTTGGTCTCTTTTATTCTTTCTGTGCCTTTCAAGAGTCCGATTGCCATTACGACGATTTCCAGCCAACACTGATTTTCTGATGGTGTTGAATCGTACGTCACCTCTTGTTTAACTAACTTCATACTGGCATTTTACTGGTAGTTGGCTCTTTGTTGGCGCAATTTTTTTTTTGTCGATAAATGCAGTTTTGATTCCTGGCAGAATAAAGCCAGTTACCTTTTGCGTTACAAGTTTGCGTTACTCGTATTTAATAGTATGCGTGGCCCTGTCAGCTCTTTATGTATGGAATTTGGGTGACGTGCAACAGCGAGTGATCAAGGACAGAGTAAAGAAATTTGCGTTATGGGTGAATAAACATGACTTTTAGCTCTTTCAGATGACAGAATTTATGGGAAAGAACTACAAGCTGCACATTGAAGGATGGACAGATGAGATTGAAGAGCTGTCGCGATGGAGGATGTCTGCTGGTGAAACACTGGCTTGGAAGGAAAAGAGGAGGAGAAGAAGCTGGAGGGAAGAGTCAGTAGAAGCAAGACAGAATACACGCGTGTGAATGAGGGGTGGGCAGCACCTGTGCATTTTCCTTCTGTTATCATCCGCTGGTTTACTGGCTTTTCTTTGATGATGTTATTTCACCCTGTTGGTTTGGTGTTGCTTATTTCTTCATCAATATCTTCCACAGGAATGGACTAAATGGAAGTGAAGAAGACGACGCAGGCAGGGTGGACCAAGTGAAGAAGAGTTGAGAATACGTTGTTGGACAATGGAGGGACTTACCCTGATATACGGGTCCGAGACAAAAAGACAGGGAGTTGAAGATGTTCAGATTTTCATTGAGAGTGGAAGCATAGGATCAGAAATGGAAATATTTGAGGGGCAGCCGATGCAGTTGTCCTGAGACAAAGTTAAGAAGGTGAGACAGGTGTGGACAGGAAGGATAACAAACATACCTTAGGTCAAGGTGGAGGAAAGTGACCTACTATGGCAACACTGGAGGACAGATACTGATGGAAAATGAACAACTGCAAATAGGGCAAAAAAATGGAGAATCTTGTGTCTGCAGGAGCTCTTTCCCTGATGGGGAGACAGTGATGGATGGGGTAAGTCTTTTGAGGCTGGTTACACTCCTCATATGTATGTATTTTTACTTTTTAATTCACTATTATCCAATAGTGATACTCTGAAGCCTTAAACTGTTCCCACTTTGATGCTCAGTTTTCCTCCGTGTTTTACATCCACGTCCAAATAGCTCACACTGACGATGATAAACCGACTTACAACACACACAATGGAAGAAGACAAGAGTGAGATACTTCACAAGGACTAATAAGTCGCTGTCTAAATAATAACAAGTCTGTGATCACGTCATGATTAATGTCGACTATTTGGAGCATGAGACTTCCGACTAATGGACACAGACAAATTAATGAGACGTTAAATATACACGGTGCCCCTCAGTGGCTGTCATCGATCATGCATACCAAGGTCATGTGACTTGGTTTGACTCTGAAAAACGAAGACGATCCCATCAGGTCACATTAGCAGAAGGTCTCGCGCCATAAGTACTTTATTCAAATAATTATCAGAACGGAATATCGTGACGGGAGTTTGGATCCGAGATGGAACAGCTTTTCTACAACCTGTTTTTGAGTCAGTGTTCATTACATTTCAGATAACATTGGCTTGGACTCGGCCAAACCTGGGCAAGGTGCGGCCCGGGGGCCATATGTGGCCTGATGCCTGTGTTTTCGTGGCCCGTTTGATGACTTTTTTTTTTTTTTTTTTTTGTCTTTTACTCACCACCACCACTTCAGCAGTAAATATAGCATGTTCTTGTTTTAAGACTAAAATGTTCTTCTTTTCATTGGCCAGTTTGTGTTTTTCCTGTTCCTCGAAATACCTTGAAGGAACACTGAACTATATATTATATAATATATAAATATATATTGAAATAAATTGCCTTTTTGTACATGTGGTCCATAGTTGATTTATATCCAAATCAAGTGCATAAAAAATTATATATATATATATATATATATATATATATATATATATAATTTAATGCTTGTTTGTCTGCAAGTGTTAAATCGCCGAAAAATTAGCGCCGACAGACAAGCGTAGAATAGAATATTTTGGGTTTCAGAGAGCAATAAAACTGGTGTAATGCCAGCTGTGTTATTTACATCAGGGACCACCAAGCCTTGCCTCAACCAGGGTTCAAATAATAAACTTTAGTGTCAGGACATTTGAGCAAGGCGGGCGATGAAGCCTCTTATATCTCAGAAAGGTTAGTCTAGATATGGATAAATGTCACTGAGGAAGCTGTGGCTTTGCTGAAATAGAGCAGACCTGATGTGTTGATATTTACACGCAGCCTTTGGGTTTGAAGGACGCAGGCTTCGACCTGAGCCATCATTAAAAACAGTTCACAAAATGAAGCCTGGTAACTAGACTCCACAGATAACCTAAAGGATCTGTAAATCAAGCTGATTTTATTCATCTCCAAGCCGTGTTTTCTCTTCCTGTTATTCATTCGGGGAAGACATGTGGGCCCCGTCCCCCCAGTGTGAGGGATGAGCTGCGAGAGCAGAGGAGGAGGGAACACAAGAGGGCCAAGTGGTGCATTAGCGCCGGCAGCCCGACCGTAAGGCTCTTAATTCTGTGCTGGTGCATCATTATATGCACCATTTACCAGATGCCCATTTAACATGCAATAATTAGATCACTCACTTTGGACAGAAAAGCCTCTGAAGACTGTGGCTTCTGAAAGAGGACCCCCGCCCTAATATTAGCAGCGCCACCTCTGGGTCAGCTGACAAAACAGCTTTGCTTCTTTGGCAGTCAACAGAACAAACAATGTATATTTTCCCCAGATATGAATAAATAATGAATACATATTTAAAGTGCTTAACAAAGAGTTGTTCAAAAGGTAAAAAAAACAAAAATGAAAAAGAGGAAAGAAACAAAAAGCCCCGGCCAAATTTCAGGTTATGATGATATTCTGCTGCAGTTTGAATAATGCCACCAGACTAGAGACATTTTTAAGCCCACATTTTGAAATACAAATGAAATGTACAAGTCGTCGCTAGAATGCATACATCGCGACGTGCAACCAGAAAAGAACATGAGAAAAGTTCTGTCATTTTTTATTTTTATTTTTTCAATGTGGTACTGCTCTGCACTGTTCACAGACTGGTATGTTTGAGGGTATGGTAACTTAACCAGCCAAAAAAAAATGGCTAACCTTAACCAGGACTCTGAACCAAACTTACACCCAAGAATAGTGAACTGCTTTTACTGGTGTTTTAAACCTCTAAGAACAGGCCTAAATGTCCTCACAAAGCAAAATATCAATCAATAGGCGGTGCTTGTGCACATTATTGTATTTAAAGCGCAAGAAACGACATTTTCAGCGAGCTAGCATCAACGTGTCTCAACGTGTTTCAACTCGGAAGAGAAAATATATGAATTGATTGTTGGCGGTTATTGGTTTTTGCTCGTGCTGTAGTGGCTGTGTATTGGATGTAGCAAGTCTAAAGTCTCAGTGGCCTCTGATCTCCAGTTCTGCAGGTGATGTTTCCCGTCCTCCATTCACAGTTGCAGCTACAATGGGCAGCAGATGAAGGAGGAGATGGGGTGGTGGGGGGTTGAGTAGAGTTGAGCCAGACTGAAACTGGTCCTTTGTCGAGCAGAGAAGTGAAATGTGGAGGAGCAATATTCATCCAGAGATTCTACGATGTCAAGTTTGAACGTGTTGCTTGACTGAAAAAGCTGAAATTCCGCTCTGCTTATGACAGAGAGCAAAGTTGGGCGACAAATCAAATGTCTATCACAATAAAAGACTGACGGAATTTAATTGACTTCATGACAAGCGTCTGATCGACATGTCAGAGAGTTGGGCTTCAAAATCATCAGCTTTCGCCTGAAGAATGAGGTTTATGTTAGTCCAACTCTTGCGTTCACAGATGAACGATTGCTCCCAATTGTTTCCCAGTTCATCACTTCCCCACACACTCATAGTTCATTCTGGCAGCCAGGAGGTGGATAATAAAGCGGTTTCTCCTCTCAGGTAGTCACTGATGGGCCGAAACCTTGGTGCTCGCTGAGTCCTGAGAAGCAGATGTTGAGTTCTCTGCCTTTTCCGGTGCAGTGATGGAGATTTTACTGGAGTAATTTATGAGAGACATATAAAGTGAAATAGGTCATCATCATCTTTCAGTTTTTATTCATAGTGTGGGGCTTCGTCTCACTGCAAAGGAGCTCCGGCGCTTCCAGGTGGACCGCAATTGGGTGATACCTGAGGAGTTCAATTGCTTGAGGAGGACACAGTCCAGCAGTGTGTGTTCTCAGCTACAGCACTGCGGCACTCGCTTACCGACACTGCTGCAATGTTATAGTCGCTTCAGGAGCAACACCTTGAAGGAAACCACACTGGAGTTTCCACACCAAACTCTCATGTCACTGCCTTTTGTAATCATAATAATGACAATAATAATCGTAAATGTTATAGAACAATTAGTGGTGGGACTTTCACAAGTTAATTACGATTAATTAATTACAACATTATTATGATTAATTCATTACAACAAAAAATAACTTCATTTAATTTAATTTCTTATACAAATATTTTCAAGACATTAAAAGAGCTTTAGTTTAAATAAGGTGATATAAAAACTTGAATATAGACACCATCGTGGTTTATTGTACTATTGTCAAACTGATGCAAAATAAACAATATTGTGTTGTTTAAATGCATGTATGGCTCCATCATTTGATTCAGTCATATACCAAATTCATTCAAATTGAAAAATGTGGCTTCTTGAGGCAAATATTCTTATATAATTAAACTGCGATTAATCGAGATTAATTCATCACAAATTCTCTAACTAGATTCATTTTTTTAATCGAATCCCACCCCTGCCAATAATTATTACTTTATATATAAGAGTGCGGAAATTCAACTATAATAATATGAACAGCTTCCCTCTTATTCCCATGACCAGCCACTGATTCTCATTCTCTGAGGTTGAATGAGCATATGTCCATTTAAGCCCATCAAAATCATGCATCCCTTCAGTATCAATCTTTAAATTTCACTTTGCTACAGGTTGCACTTGAAAAACAAGACAAAGAAAACAAAATGAAAAATAAAAGTAAACTTGAATTTGCATTTATAGGAGAAATCAGAAGTACAGTGCAAAGACAAGGCAAAGAAGGAAATTTAAAGGTAATGCAACGCATATTTTATAAATGTATAATATAATCAGAGCTCTGTGGTTTTGGTGAGCAGGTGAAAATGCTAAGGAGTCAAAGCAAGAAGATGTTGCACGTGACATGAAGCAGTGATGAGAATCACAGCCTTAGCAGTTCAGGCTGCAGGTGGCCAGGAAGAGCAGAGGCCTCCAGGCGATCCATTAAAGCTCAGGACAGCCTGTTTGGATCTCAAATCAAAGAGGAGGAAATTGACCAAAATATCTGTGAGGCAGAAGCATTCATCATAGCAGGAGCCGCACTCCGCTAGCGCTGCCGTAATGTTTAGAACCACAGTCTGGTTCGGTGCAGCGCCGCACTTTTCTGTTATGCTAAACTGAAGCGAAAGTTGATGAGGTTTTAAAGCGTATCTCATTTGTTCTTTTCCTACAGTGTTGAGTGTTTTGTTGCTTTGTCTGTCTTCAATGTTAACGTTTGCCTTAAACGTCTTGTTTGTATGGTGCCGCAACATGTCCCCGATGTGGAAGGAATGAAGACAGTCGAACCTAATCTAATCTAATCTAAATGGGCTGCTCACATGCATGAAGTGCTTCGCTCCTCCTGGATGTGTAAAAGTCACCGTAACACGCTGACCCTCCACATATGATGGCATATGGCTACTTTGCTGTATGTTGTCTTCAGAGACCCTGCGGTGGGGACCAAAGGCTCCTCTTACACAAATGGGCTCTATTAGCGCCTCCGTGGGGACCGACCGAGTGTGTCGATCAAACTCACAAACACACTCTCAGACTCCGCAAACAGCTTTTGTTGTGCCACTTTTCCATGGCCCTCCAGTTTCTCACTGATTTACATACAAATTGATCTTGAGGTAAATCAGATGTCACTTTTCTCGGGGTCACGGAGAACACGCTGAGATAATGAAATCAGAGGCCCGCCGAGCGCCACGCTCGCGCACGCAACCAGATGGGTCTCTCTCTTAATGTAGCCCCGCCGTCTGCCAGAGTGTCCGTGTTAATTCAAACGCCATTGTGCAATCGTGTGTATGAAAAAGATGACTTTACAACCTGTATTTATTTAGCCAATAAAAGGCAAATGTGAGTACTCATGTGTGATCACTCCTCTGACTGCTGTGGAGAAACTGCTGTACGTGGCCCTTCGGAGCTCTGGGATTGTTTCGATTTGCTTGCGGATTGTATCTTTTCCTGTAGATAAAACAACTTGTCAGCACTGAGTGGACATTTTTTTAACCCCCCCACTAGAAAACTGCTCCTGTATATCTTCAAACAAAAGGAATGAGAAGCTTTTCTTTTGCCAAAAAACCCTTAAAGTGGAGGAAGAGAGCGGGACCAGGGCGGTGACCATTAGAAGGACAGGAACTCCATGGACCATCACGTTCCATTAATGTTGTCTGGGAATAAATTAAAGAGCTCCATGTTCCTGATGTGGGGACGGAGTGTCTTTGGAGATTGTCTAGAGTGACGCACAATTACTGGTTAAAGCATCAAACATTAATCATGGACAAGTATAATTATCCAGGACACCAAAAACTGTGTCAAAGAAACAGTTATTAAAGATAATATCGCACGTCAGAGATACCTCACTGGTTGTAATTGTTTTCGCTTTTTCTTTGAAGTACAGTGGAATAAATAACAACTAAACTCTCCAGCTCCAAACTAGCTGAGCTTGGACACACAATTTCTCACAATGTCTTTTTGTTTTTTTTTCATTGGGCCAGTGGCCCCTCCAAGTAGCGTTGGCCCGGACGTTCCATTGGCATAATGCAATACGTCTTGTAAACAGAAACGTCTCAAGAAAGGGACACTTTGATACATTTTAATCTTCATCTTCAAGTCGAAGAAGGAAGACTACTCCTAGTAAGAACGGAGTTGACCGACTGTCAGCATACTTCAGTGTCCAGTGGAAAAGAAAGTGGACTCCACAGCCGCCTTTTGTTCTAGCTTTGGTACCCTTAAGTCACCCAGCTGCAAACTAGACTGCTGAGGCACTCACATCAGTCTACAATCTACTGTATTGATCATATGTACCAGGCTGGACTCCTTCACAAAGTTCATCTTTTTGTGGGTATAAATGTTTCAAGTGTAGTAAAAATAGTTAAACATTAATCTACAGCAGACATGGGCAAAGTGCGGCCCAGGGCCCATATGCGGCCCAATACCTGTATTTTCGTGGCCCTTTTGACGTCAGACTAAAACTATAACTCATGTTTTTTTGTTCTTTCTCCTTTAATCCCCACCACCATTTCAGCAGTAAATAAAGCATGTTCTTGTTTTAAGACTACTTTTTTTTTCTTTTCATTGGCCATTTTAGTGCTTTTCTTGTTCCTCAAAATACATTGAAGGAATACTGAAAATATATTTTGCAATAAACTTCCTTTACATTTCATCTTCTTAGGTTCATTTTGTCCTTGTTGGATCTATGGTGACAAATTTTGGGTAGAGAGCCAAAGACCGTGGAGACTAGCTGGGTATCTAGCTGGGGGAGTGGCTCAGAGAAACACAGGTGCTTCTCTTCTAGAAAAGCCAGTAGAGTAGTCTCGAGGCAGGGGACCTTCCTGATGCCCTGCTTGGAGGGGTACCTGCAGTGTAGCACTAGGAGACCATGGGTCAGACATGGTTGGCCTTCCCCTGCAACATCTGGAGGAGCTGTCTATGGAGAAATAGAGTCCCACCCTGTGACATGACCTCAGATAAGTGGATGACAGTATTGAAAGAGAATAAGCATGCTGTTGTTCCACTGATGTTTACCTTTTGAACCACAGCTGGGCACGTTTCCTTCTCCTCCAGTACCACTCAGAGCCATCTGAGAATCCCCGGATGTCTGTGAGGATCTGATCCATGCACCTGGTCCTCAGTCTGCTTCGGTATGGACCCAGCTGGAAGAGAGAATAACAGATAGTCAGGTGCCTTTATATTACATTTACATTTTTCAGCTCCACATAAAAGCAAATATTGTGCTGCAATTATGGGTAAATGACATAAAAATTGTAATAAATCATCAAGAATGATATGGTGCAGTAATAACCATGCTAAAGTATTAAAGCAGACCCAAATAATTTTACGTATAATGAAAGAGAATGTAATGTTCACATGATCTGATTGAGCAGTGTGATACCAGCTCAAATAAGGATTGAAAAGTTGAATGAACACAGACTGTGGTAAATGCCAGCTATATTATTTATCAGAATTAAAAAAATAATAAATGATTACAGATGGTTCAAAATTTGACTAAAAACAGACTTCAACCACTGGATTTATTTGAAAGATGGATCCAGGACGGACAGATACAGTTAGAAATCATCACAAAAAAAAAGGAAGTCTAGCAAATTAGCAAAAAGTGCACAACCGAGAGGTAGCTGCTAAAACATTAAAGTTGGAAAATCGATTATTGAAAGTGGCGTTTCCAGTATTTGCATGCTCTCTTAATGTGTTTACTGTAAGGAAGAAATTTCCTTGTGAGGAAGGAAATAACTTGCAACTGACAGTCAAAGGGGGACTGAGAATAAACGCAGGCGAACGTCTGTTGTAATTCCACTGCTTCAAATCATAAATACAATGAGAAGAAAGAGCGGGACGTTGTGCGGCCCAGAAGTCATCAGTCAGAGTGACAGCCTTGAAATGGAACAATGGGGGAGGCTCCTCCCCTCCTGGGCTGCGTGCTGCTTTAGTGTTTGTTAAATAACTCCGATGTTTATGCGAGGGAGCAGTGACTGGAGACGCCGTCGGATGGAAAGTGAAGAGAACTCGACATTTGAGTTGGATTTCTTCATTACAGGTCACAAAAAGGAATTACAGCACGTGCACTTTACAATGGAAAATTAATTATGATTGTAGTCGCAGGTTTAGCAAGAACTTCTGTGTGGATTTCTGGGGGGGCTACATATACCAAGTGACATCAAATGAGGTAAATAGAGCATCCAATTGGTCTCCCCCCCCCGAGCAGCAGTCCACCAGCAAATGTCAATATATTAGGCCATGGGAGTGAGCTTGGGTTGGACTATCGCCTGATGTTTTTATTCTACCTAAACAACCTCCACCAAGGAGATGACAGATTTCAGGTATCTCTAAAGCCACCTCCTGTCCAAATCAACTACTTTCCATTTGGCCAAAAATATTGACATCGATATTTGAAATACATCTAACTATGTGGATAAAAGAAATGTAATAAAATCCCCAAATCCAAAAAATTAAGCATTAAAACATCATTAAAAGCCAATTTGAGGTTCATGAGACAGTAGGTGGCAGTAGCATTCGCACAAGTGCTGGAAAGAAACGAGGACAAGTCAGCAGTAGACTTGCAGAGTCTAGTGAATCCAAATGACATTTCAGACCATGAAAATGATGGTCTCATGAGCATAAACTGCACCAAAAATTGAGGGCACTTTGTAGTACAGTAGAGATACTCACATTCCCATTGTTTGAGCAAACTCTTACGTGTTCAACTGTGGACAGGAGATCAGCATGAGCTCTGTCTTTTTGACTGGAGTTAAGTCCCAAGTGAAAGGAGACGCCACGCGTCACAACCAAGAAAGCATTCTGTTATAAACGCGCGGCGTTGACTATCACATTAGCTGAATTTGGCAGGTGCAAACATTGAAAAATGCCTTTACACAAATGCGTTTTTGATGGAGTCCATATGGAACTCCTCAATACGATAAGACAGGCTGTCAGTCATTAGGGCACTAGCTCAGCGGAGCAGGACGGAAGATGCTCTCCTTGGACTGGTTCAGACTGGTGGCAAAGGTGAGGTCTGATGAGCTCACGTCACCAATGCTGGTGAACTTTCGGCACAATAAATTTAACACAAATTGCCTTCTTTAATTGAGTTCATGATCTGTGGACCGAGCGCTCGCTGCCTCCAGTAAAAAGGTCTGACAAATGGCACAATCTGATTTCATTTAACGTCGAGATGAAGATGGAAAAATTATAGGAGGTGTGAAGGGTGAGAGACTTCCTGCTGGAAGGAAGGAGGACCAGAGTGAGACAGTCCGCATGTCAAACACGCTAGTTAATGGATTTGCTTTCGGTTCCAATCACAAAAAGGAGACGAGGATGATTTGAATATGACTGCGGACCAGAAGAGGTTTTTTCTTTTTATTAAAGTTAATTTGAATGATATATATTTTTATTTTCAGCAAGCATAAGAGTGAACAAAAAAATCATTGAATCTGAAATGCCCCTTGTTTGTTTCCCGTGACAGGGATTGAAAAGTGTTCTGTCTAAATGAAGAATTGGCATATTAACGGATGAAGGACAGAGGAAAACACTCGTGAAAGAGCCATCAGGGGACCATCAGAGCCACATTGACGCTCAACATCTGCAGACTCTCAGAGAAGCAGCATGTGCTTGCACTCCCAGAATCAGCAGCCGCTGTGCTGAACACTGACACACGCACCAGGCAGCGACCAAGGTCGACTCGCACAAACAAGGTCCAGTCAGCTCTTCACTGGATGCAGCCATGTTTCCCCATTGTGGGAAGAATAAAGACAGTCGAAAATAGACAAATAATAAAATCTCGTCTCAAATGACTCTGAAGTGTTTGGGACCTTTGACAGTACAGTAAATTGATGAAGTGACGTCATTACAAAACAGAAAACAATCCAGCGCAGTAATGACTGAGGTCTGTTCATCTGTCGGACATCTGAGTAGTGAGTGTAAAAGTTGCATGAAGGATTTCGCTTTACATTCTTTAGGATTTCCAAAACTGAATTCAGATGAGTGTGGACCAAATGAAGGCAGCAACTTCCTCAAAAATCTTTATTTGAAAATCATATTTGGCCATTATGGTCTAAGATGAAGACACATAATTGCAAGTAACATCCGACTTAGGACCTGCTCGACTTACGTCCACCCGTACTTACGATCACGGCCAGCAGATGCACCGCAGCACGTAGCAGCCAGCACAGTATCCAGCATCTCACTCTCACACAGTGATCTACCACTACAGCGGAAGCTGAAGAGAGCCGGAGTTCCGTCCCCCATCATGTGCACCTTCTACAGAGGCACGATCGAGAGCGTTCTGACCAGCTGCATCACAGTGTGGTTCGTCTCTTGTACCATCGCCTGCCGCAAGACCCTGCAGCGCGTGGTGAAGACTGCTGAGAAGATCATCGGGGTCCCTCTTCCATCCCTGCTGGACATCTACAAGACTCGCCTCACTCGGAGAGCCCTGAGGATCGCAGGAGACCCCACCCACCCGTCGCACCGCCTCTTCACGCTGCTACCATCAGGGCGAAGGTTCCAGAGTCACCGCGCACGAACTAGCAGACTGAGAGACAGCTTCATCCACCAGGCTGTCATGATGCTGAACTCCCTTCCTACTCTGCCCCCGGGTCTGCACCAGGCACTTTTGGCTCCATCCACAGGGGCAGAGGATGTTGCCATGCTGCCATGAGCTAGGTGCTCCTCCCGGTGGTTGATGGACTGATGTGACGATTTTGTTGCATGTATCCTGCTGTCTGTGATCTTTATGTGGTGTCTGTGATCTTTATGTTCGTCTGTGATTGTATGTCGTGTCCAGGTCTGTGAGAACAGATATTTCATCCATGCTATATGTCTCGTACTGTAGCATATTTGACAATAAAGTTACCTTACCTTACCTTACAGTAGTAGCTATAACCCTCGCGTCGGCTATTTTGAATGGCATTCGACTTACGTCCAATCCGACTTACGACCGGTTGGTCGGAACCAATCCGGGTCGGATGTTACTTGTAGATATTTTGCAACTGCATAAAACTTATGTTGTCATGTCTTTAATAGAGTTCACTGTGCGTAATTTGTGTGGCCTACAATTCAAAGCTGACCTCATGACACCTAAAATACAGAGGTTGCTTATAGTGAAGGAGCTGGCGCCTGGAGCAGCCATCACAGCCAGTCAGAACCAATTCATTGCGCAGTGTCATTTCCTTTGAAATGAATTCCAACCTCCGATAAGAATAATTGCATTTTCAAAGTCATAGCAAGTTAAAATTGACAAAATGCCATGTCTGGGATTTTGTTCCGGTTTGTGAAGTCTTAACAGACATTCCAAAAAATTCCGGAGCAGGAATCGTTGCTGTGATGCCACAATTCTATGGACTTTGAAGGGAAAGGTACCAGCACTCATCGATGTTGGGTTTGATGGTCTAACAAGGCAACGTTAAAAATGAAAGTAATAAAACACAGCAAGATCCCTTAATATCTGGGTGCGATACAGTCATACCTGGCTGACAATCTTTTTCATTTCATGGTTTCAAATATGAACAGTTACCCCAGTTGTCCTATTAGTTGTAAGGAAAGATGTTTACTACTGTTGAAATACGATGTAAACTCTTTCTTCAGTTGTGCTGAGACAACCTATTTTTGCATGACCAGAAAGGTTCCACGCCTTATTTTCCTTCTCAAAAAGTGTGCGCAGGTGACTTGAGCGCTGCGCACTGAGGTCCGGCTCAATGTCACAATGACACACACATCTGTACACACAGCCTGGTGGGCAGCCCTGGGGGCCAGTGGGACGTGATACGGAAACCCCTGTCCGCTGATGTCTTCCTCTGATAACTGTGTGAAGGTCATTTGCTCCCTCCTTTTGGCAGGAGTCCTCATAAATCACCATGGAATTGGCATGATGGGTATTAAGGAAGGCAGCTCCTGCCTCCCGGCCTTTCCCCACCCTCCTCTTTCTTCTTCTCCTTGTCGCCGTTAACCCAAGCAGATGCGCGAAATAAATAACGACACATCTGGACAACATCATCTGTTACTGCGCACTTGCAACAGATACGCCATGTCTTCATTTTTTATTCCTGCCTTCTAGTCATCTCCGGCTGAGCGTGAATGCAGCCCACCTCTGCGTGCCACGGCGGGTTGGCGCTCAGGCGCTAGGCAGCAGGCTACGTCGTGAATAAAAGAGGCGAAAAACGATCCATTCATGAGGGATGTTTGGTAACCAACCTTCAGTTACATTTTTAAAAACTTTTATCAATTTATTATTTACATATTCAGGATTTCTTGACAGTTTACCAGTAGAGAAATAAGGTCAAGAGAGTTATGAAGTTCAATTTTTGGGGATTGTGTTTCAGACATTGTGACTTCAGAATGCAAATTCAGACGTGAGGATGACGACGCCGTGCCGCAGTAATCGCAGAGACACGTTAAAAGAATGTAATTACTCTCCGGCAGGTCGGGACATCCATCATGACAAATTGTGTTCGAACAGGCTCAGCAGCGAGAGTCGAAGCTCCAGCAAGGATTAGAAGCCCCACCAGCTTCAGCACGACCAATACGTGGCAGAGATGTCAGAACTGAACTTAATGTTGATCATGACCATTATCAGACAATGAAGATTTTGCTCACTACTTTATTGTTTTTTTATGTAGACCATGGAAAAGACATGCGATTTCACACCATGTCAGGATACATCATTTCACATCTACCTACAGTATCTGTGCTGTGTTATGTGTGCGTCCTTCAACTCAAAGCCCGCTTCACAATACCCGCGCGGAATACACTGTTCAGAGTAGATGTTTTCCTGGAGCAATTTTTTTTTGGTTTTATTGTACTCCTTATAGTCTTCTTCACATTCCGGTTACAGCCTATCCATAAGGTGATCTACAGCACATGCTAAGATTTAGTTTTCTAAGGTTTTCAAAATGTATCGGATACAGTGACTGAAAGCGCTCGATCCATGTGGTCTATCGCAGAACTTGTGCAGACTTTATCTCCTTGTGGACGAGGTGTCAGACCCAAAAGACCCAAATTGGCCTTCCAGTTTGTTGGGTAAACCAAGCCAAGTTTTGACTTCCTTTTTAAATGGAAAAAGAAAAAGAAAAGTACATTTAAAATGTTTCTTATAGACTGATAACGATGGGTGTGTGTGTGTGTGTAGGGGGGGCTTCTTTATCCCACTTTGTGGGGACCAATTCTTGACAAAACACTATCTTTGTGAAGACTTGGCTAAGCCTCAAACTGAGGATGAAGACATTACTGGGTCAATATAATGACTTTGGTTCAGAGTCCTGGTTAAGGTGAGCCATTTGTTTTGGATGGTGAAGTTAAGGGTGAGAAGCTGAGGAAGACATGATGCCAATGAGCGGTCCCCACAAAGATAGGAATACAAACGTCTGTGCGTGTGAGAGTGTGTACATTTGTGTGTATTTGCAGAAACCGCCGGTTCGGCCCCGGAGGCGATGACAAAGCGATCAAACACCACGTGTCACGTATAAATTGCTTTGACCTTTTTTTACTCTCCGATACGTGGCTCGACGGCAACAGGGGACATTTTAGCCAATTGGAAATAATACGCAACTCCGCAAAAATACACACCAGGAAATGGCCAGCCAGGAAATTAACCGCGGTAAGTGTTTGTCCTCCACAGGGATGAACCATGCCACTCTGTTTTCTAGCGCTGGTGCTTTGCCTATTTCCCAAAGGATACCTCACAATCGTTTATCGCACTCAGAGAAAATAAAAAAAGTCCAGTTGGTGTAAGATTCACAATTTACACAGCTAAAAAGGAGGAAAGTCAGCACCAATCACAACCTTGTCAGCACTATCCCGTGGATGCCAACTTGGTGTGTTTGGTCGCGCTCTCCTCCTCACCACGTACACACACACGTTGTCTTCAGCGACCATCTACCCAGATGTCCATGAACAGACATCTTGACGGCCAGAGCTTAAAGCCGCGATTTCACTCCCTGCCTGATCAAATATTCATGTGTCGCAGTCGCCGAGCCGAGCAACTTTTCCTCTCCTCCGCATGCTGCTGTCGGTAATTGAAATTTCTGAAGTGCAGCATGTTTAATAATGGAATTAATTTTCCATGTAAAGCGTGTATGACTGACCATGCAGGCAAGTTCCATTTACAGAGAAGAGCAAGGAAATAGCAGACTGTCAATTACGTAACTGGTCTTAAACACCAAATAATGATTTTTTCGCTGTATAACTTTGTGTCAAAATGCATTTTTATTTTTGTGGTAAAAACTTTTGAAGGTGTATGTTTTGTTGTTGTTATTGTATTACCGTATTTTTTTTGACAGATGAGTTGTTTGTTGCCTTCACCAAGGAGTTTCTGTCTGACTGGGAAGTTGACCAACTTAAAAAACAGTAACATGGATTTCAATGAAATGAAGGGACAAGGGATGGATGGTAAAGTCTTTACGGTGTTCCGACTCACTCAATGTCCAGAGTTTCAAGCTCCATCAAATTTCTTCCTCTCTTTATGAGTTTGTGCCTGAATGCTAGCGCTGCTTAATGGAACCTGCACCACTTTCAATTGCTAAATTTCAAATGCTAAATATCTGATTATACAGGTGAAATGTACAGTAATGTAGAGAAAAAAATAAAGACAAAAATCCTCTGGACAAAAGGGGATGATAAACACAATAGGATGATGCATTTCGATTGACAAAAAGGGCCCGGATTTTGAAAAAGAATGGGAAAATAGGGCATCCAGGTTGGAGTTTCTGCTCATCTAAAAGAGTGTTTTTTAATCGATGTTGATCCAACTGAACTAATTTGCCTGGAGATAGCGGTGTGCAATATGATGACATTAAATGATGAACAATTAGAACGTTTTGACGTTCAACGTGAGGAAATTGCGTAGATTCAGTCTCACTCTTTTAATACACTTTATTGACACTCATAGACCATCAAAGTTTGCTTCATGGTGAAGACTCAGACAAGGTGAAAACAGCTGAAATAAACAGCTATTTTTTTCCACAAATTAAGGGAGTTTCTTCAGAACTTTGACTAAACACAATTGTGTGCCTTTGGCAGGATTTTTTTTTTTTCGAATGAATTTTCTAATGTGTGTCGTGGCTTGAAAAAGGTTGACAAACACTGGTCTACAAGACGATGCCATTCAAAATACAGTACACAGCGGTAACTACAGTAAAACGAGGAATGGCTTTTCTTCAGGTGCTCATGTGATCACATGCCCTTCCCACACAGAAACTTCAACGTTGTACTTGTGCTTCTTTTATACTGTATTTCTATCCACATTGTTTTTCAGTTTTTGGGGGAAGAAATGCACAGTTTCAGGGCAAATATAAATGAAGAAATGTCGGGCATTTTTAAACTATAAAGGGAAATTATCCATTACAATAATTGCCAAAACTAGTTTAACAAGAAAGAGCAAGAGAATAGACGAGTCGTGGATCTCCACAAAACCAAAACCAAACCAAACGGCACAACTGAGGGGGCAAAATCACAACAACTGGACTGAGAGCAGCTGCAGAATACATCGGTGAAATTAACGTCATTAAAGTCATTGGGATGATTCGGAAATGGAGAGAAAGTCATGAGGCTGAGGGAAACCATGGATTGGGAATTGACAAGTCTTACATAGAAGCTAGTTTCAAAACATTCATCCGCCACGGCTCCACTTTAACAGACCC